>NC_133594.1:10967454-11267454 GCF_964106895.1 Numenius arquata
CTAAAGGCAAAAAGTGAAATTTATTAATCAATTTTCCTTCCCGCTCTCATGTTCGCTTGTAAAAACTAGATTGTAAAACAATCTTATGAGATCCAAAATTCTTCCGGTTTCTGTTTTAAACGTGAAAATGTTTTTATCCTTCTGCTCCTAATTACAGCTTCTTTTTCTTTCTAAGAATGCATTTATCTCTTTCAGTAAAAAGAGCAGCAATAATATGTTGAACAACCCTGAAATAAATTTTGTCATGTAAAAAATTAATTACGCATTCCAAACCTGGTCACTGTAGTCCTCTGGGAATTGCCTCCGCACCTCAGGATCTGTAAATAATTGACAGATAATATTAATTGGCTTTGGATTAGTGAGCAAGCAGAGAATCACACATTAATATTTGATCAGAAGATGATAGCAACCCTGGCAGGGGATCCGAGGAGGGCAGCTGGGGCTGCTCTGTTGATAAGAGCAGGGAAGGACTTTTCAAGGCTCTCCCTTTACCCTCCTCCAGAAAGACAAAAACTGGATAGAAAACATCCACACACAAAACCCATGAAACCATGAAAATCTGGGTGTACATACACATGCAGATACACAGGCATCTATGTACATATGTAAATATATATTTATATATAAACTATTGTGTAAGAGATGTCCTGGTGCTACGCTGAACTTTAGGCTGTTTCCGTGTGCAATCCCTTTCTGGCTGCCATTTCCCGGCTACACTCGGCACCAGAAAGCGGTTACCAAATGCACTCAGAATTTGTCTGTAATCAGAGAACTAGTTTTGCCAGCTACAGACACCGCATCGATTAACCTCCGGGCATGTTTTCAGTCATACCAGGTTACAAATCTCTCAAAGTTACTTTATATTAATATTAAGGTATGCTGCCTAGAAAACAAAAAATATTTATCTGGAATTTGAAAGAGGTAATTAACGCAGCCCCGGATGCTCTAAGCATTTAAGACTGATGCATCGTCCTTATTCTTCTGGCTTGTCAAAATAAATAACATGGGAGTATTGTCTGGATTTAATTGGAGATGTTCATAAAATAACAAAAAATCATGACTGAAATTATTTATATGACAATCTATTTAAAACAGAACTCTGCAAAGCCATCCATTTTTCAAAGGAATACGGCTGAGAAGACCAGATTCCATTCTACAAAGAATTTTTTTTAATTACAAAACCCAAAACCCAAACCATCCAACGACCACAGGAGAGTTCCGCGCAAAGCCAAAGGCCCAGGAAAAGGAAGGGGCGTCCCCTGCGGTTCCTGCCCCTGGGCCATCAGAGGGGCTGGGCTCACTCAATGCCCTCGGACCGGGCTCCTCGCTCTCTGCACACCGCTGCCACAAATTCTGATGATTAGTAGGGAGTGACATACGGCACCTCCACTGCTGAACTATCGCTGCACCGCATTGTAGCGAGGGCTTGAGGGGAAGAACGGCGATTTTTACGACACGTGCACCATGCACCGGTATTTCAGAATAGCCCCACCCCAGATCTCTCATTGGCAAAGTTTGCTTTAGTAATAAAGGAGTTGATTGGCAAGTCAATTGCGAGCAGATGCAAACTTTTTATTAAGGGGTATTCTTTTTACATTAGAAATACAGCAAGACTGTACATTAATAAGCTTTCTAGCTTAACTTTTCCCAGACAATCAGGTGCTTCGTTTTAACATTTCACCATTACACACACCAATTACATACACAATATATTAAATTTTACACAGGTACATGAGCAAACCCTTCTACCTTAACACAACAAAGTAGAAACAGAGAGCAAGGGATCACCTTTTGAAGCCTTAGTTTGAAAATTTTAAGTCTCTATGCAGGTGAGTGTGCTAAGCCAAGTGTCCAACCATGCGAGCAAATGTGAACAGCTGAACTGGCACGAGCGGTGCTTTATACACAAGTGACAATTCACAGGACAACACAGCTCCTATTTCACCAAAGCACGCACGGTATCAGTGGGAAGGGGAAACTATGCAACATCTATTCTAATACATATTCTTAAACATTTTTAAAATTAAATGTGTTTGCTCTAAACACGTTCCTCCATAGATAGCAATCTACTTTTCCCATTCTTTAAAAAATACGACAAAACAGATTAGTCATACCAAGTAACTCTGTGTAAGCGTGTGTTTTTCCCATTTTCATAGCATCTTGAATGCCTTCCCGTGTCTCACTGGCACAAGGGAGGGCCTAGAGGAACCTATCTGACAGCATTTCTGTGAACCCTGAGAGCTCCAAGCAAGAGCAGCACCCAGAGCCAGAGGTGTGTCGGTCACCGCTTCGCACCATACCAAGATTCACCCACAAGCACCGGTAGCTGGGAGTTATTTATCACGGGCAAATAAATACATGCTGGTGCTTTTATTGTCTCAGAGGCCACCTTACAAACCTTTCTCATTAAAATGAAACAAAACACAAGTAATAACTTAAAAATCACAGCCAAGGATTTTTTGTTAGGCTCTTTTGGGTTTATTTTTAGCTTTGTCTATTTACATCAATTTTCATTCAGAGTTTTTACTTAAATACATTCATTCTTACAGAAAACTGGGATTTTCAATCAGGTTGAAAGAAAAAAAAAAAAAAAACAACAAAAAAAACAGACAACCCAAGCCCTCACAAAGCCACAGGCAATAGAACTTGCTGAAATGGGCCTTCTAAGCAATGCAGTAGCACAAAGTGGGGAGTTTCTAAACTTTTCCACAGAGTAGCTTATTGACTGTAATGTAATTTTTACTTTGCAATTACACAATCTTTTCTATATCTCTTAACCACTACCATTCCACTTTTACTTGTCATCAATCTGTACCCTAAAGGATAGATTATTTCTACCTCTTTAAAATTAGACACTAAAATATACACAGTGGAAGGCTCAGTGAGAAGACAGGAGGAAATTTGCTGAATGCTTGCTGTGCAGACTTCATGCAACTGAAATAGTTGTCTATATTATACATAAAAACTTCTTATGTCAACCAACTGCATACATTAGAAAAAGTTTAATTTTATCCACAATGCATGAAATTAACTTAATTTCTTTTCCACCAATCTCAATGGAAATAACAGCAATATGTACTTGGCTGGAGGAGCAAAGCACCTTGTGGAATTGCGCTGGGTGTCACACGCCTGTTAAGACAGCGGGATGTATAGTTTGTGTACAGTCTGCTTTTGATGACACATCTCCTAACAGCATCAGAATGGCTAATTCATATAACCTGGAACCCTACAGTTAAGAAAACCACCTTTAAATTATGCCTGGCAGCCACATGCTTGCATGTCCTCATGTTTTTACAAGTACTTTATATTTAACATTGCGTCAGCTCCATCACTTCAGCTTTTAAATGGTCTGGGAATATTTACTAAATGTTCAGTGTCTTTATTTGGAAAGCACTACACAATGGAAAAAGAAACTACATCACATCTTATTATACTTTTCATCACTTTATCCATTCTTCATCGTTAATCCAATGTTCATTTGAAAGGTGTTTTCAACCACACTTTCCTACACATATATACACAATAAAGTTATACTTAAATTCTGTGTGGTCGTTACATGAAGTTCCATGGAGCTGGAGCACCCTCACTAAACCAAGAGGCTTTACATAAAAACAGGCATTTAGATAATGGCCATCAAGACCCCTGACCTCATGAAATATAAACATCTACAAAACAACCATTACTATTACTCCGTATGCCCAGGCTCTCCATTGAAAGGACAAGCACAAGGCACCTAATAATCACAACGGACACAGTATCCAAATTATTCTGAAGAAGGAAAACGGTCCCACCAGTGGGGGAATACAGGAGGGCAGCTCAACCAAGTGTTCAGGACTCAGCTTTAATCGGCACCACCAGTACCAGTAAAATACGCTTCAGCACTCACATGAGATACTCAGGAAAGACATGAACATAACTGACTGTCAACTCTGTCTACAAAACTAAAGTAACTTGAAAACTTCAAACACTTACTAAGGGTAATTTGTTTTGCATGCTGCATGCAAACAGAATTAGATGTAGCTCCATTACGTCTCCAGGCAGTAAGAAAACCCTCTGCAACTCAAGACACAGTGAGAGACTGTTAAGTACTGAGAATAAGAGCATTCTCATGAAATGATGCTCAAGTATTTTTCTACTTTAATACTCCACAGCAAAGTAAACACACATAAAATACTTCTTTCAAGTTCAGGAGAGTGGAATCTATTTGCTGCCATCAGAACAAGGGAAGAGACAGACTGAGACCCTCATCAACCTCTCGGATAGTTACAGCCACGTACAGAGCTCAAAGGTTTCCAGTGCCCCAGTCATCTATAAAGTTATAAAGCATTAAAAGCTCAGCTGAGGTCAGCAAAAGGAGATACTGCAAAACAACAAACAAAGTGAAAGTTAACAACAGAAAGAAAAAAAAAAAAAATCACCTGAATGATGGAGCTCCTTCTCAAACTAAACTTTTCCCAAACCCCAAAACATGAACTCAGGTTGTGCTACAGGTTGAACTTGTACGTTAACGGTACCTGAGTATCTCCTGTTTATCTTTCATTACACTTGATTTTGTAGTTTCACAAAAGATTACAAGATCCACACAGTTTCTGCCTAAAGCAAGTGCCGACAAACTTCTCTGGAAACTAACAATGTATTAATATTAATAGAATTCTGAAATACAGCACCGGAAATTGTAAGCCGCAAGTGTAAAGCGGAAAGTATACAAACATCCCATTCCAAAATAAAGCTAAAATACACCATCTTATCTGCAATCTCTCATTCTTCTATGGACACAAGTGCAATGAAATACGTATGTCACAATTTTAAATTAAAACTGTTGGTACTAAGAAAAAAGTCAACTTGATTTTCTGCCTAATGTAGTAGCAGAGATTGTACCTCACATCCACGCACACTATGTAGCGCATTGGATTCATTCCTCAACCACGTTCAAGCTATTACTGTTAGTATTTTAGTAAATATGTGACTGTTTCCAAGTTCTAAAACCTATTACTGCCTCTTCCTACAGAATCTTGTTCAACAAAAAGCCAAATACACAAGAATATTGAAATTAGCCGTGAACTGTATAATCCCATTGTTCAATTTCATGGCATTTAAGACACTACCTTCCCCTCCTCACAAGTCTGGATGTTAATCCATGCTGTAACCTGATTTAATTTTCCAGATGACAGGATGGGAACATGCTACAATGGCATATTAGTGTAACTATGCTGCTCTTTTACTCTCAACTTTCCTTACATCATAAAGTGAAGAGTTTTGCTTTTAAAAGAGGCATGCTTAATTACTTCTAAAAATAGCACAACTCAAACTGGTACATATCTGAAGTGTATGGAAATCATAAAACCAAGGAAGTTCCTCAAAAAATTATCAGAAAATACTTCCCAGAGTTAGCTACACAAAATCAATAAATGCTAACCTGTTTCTTCTGATAAAAGTCAGCCAATTTGACCATACTGGCTACAAATTATTCAGATATACTATTCCCAAACTGAAAAATACAGTGACAATTACTTCATTTATCCTCCCTAACTAAATGATTTAACTCGTTCACTTCTTTAGGTCTTTATAGCTGCAATCCCTCTAAAATGAAATGGAATTCCATTCAGAGCAACTTCAACACCCACTACACATCATAATACTTTTGCAGCACAACTAAAAAGTAACGTGAACTTCTTTCCAAACCTCTGCAAACTCCTTGATGTCCTGCATTCAGTGCAGCCGAACCCCTCTGCCTGCCCCTGACCTGCTGCAGCCTGGGCATGCGGGCAATGTCGCGGAGTGGGGCACAAGAGGGAGAAGGGAAAAAGGCGGGAGGGGGGTGGAGAAAATGTGGGGGAGAAAACACTTATACACACAAGACGACAAACAAGAAGCCTCAGAACAAGTCCTGGCAGAAAATACCTATGGAATAAAAATTATGTTTTTCTGGATGTGAAGTTTTAAGACTTCAATCTTTTCTTCTTAAAAAGTACTGCTCACTCTTGAAGCATACACGTCAGAAAACAACCAAGGTGTCAAAGAAAATTCTATAAGAACGTCTTACAAACTGTATTTAAAAAAAACAACAACCAACCACACCACAAAACCCCAACCTGCCAGCCCCACTTTGTATGCAACTGAAGTTACCCCAAAACACAATATGCACAGAAGCTTAGGCAGCAGATTCAACATTCCAAAATACAACCCACAGGAGAATAGTATGCAATGAAACTATTCACCTGCTGATCACATCACAAACACATACTCCATTTCTAGGATATAGCCCACATCTTTGTGACAAGTTGGCCATGAACAAGTGGACCCCAACCTATCGTCTCGGTGACTGCAGTTCCTGTGAATGCTGTACCGTCTCCAGCTGAGGGAAGGCGGCAGGACGACAAACACCAGCGGCTGTTCACGAGTCATGGACACTGACGCCATAAACAGACTTGCAAGTTTGCCTCTCTCTCTCTCGTAACAGAGCATTTGGAAATCTGCCCTGCAAGTGCCAAAAACCTGACTGGTAACATGAAAATGCTGTTCGCATCAGTTTAATCTAGAAAGAGAATATAAGGTTTGCAACTCACACACAAAATGCTGTTCAGAGTTCAGTAAAATGATCCAAAAGCGGGAAAGACTGAGAGCAAAAGCAACATAAAATATACATCATAGGAAACAGGAAGGAAGAGAGAAAACCAGAACAGATTAAGCAAATCGCTATGAATTCCACAATCGCTTTTATATTATTCACACATCAAGACCCAGAGGGGCAGTGAGGAGCAAAACTTTCCTAGGCAGTGTTCAGCCATATCTTCCAAAATTCCTTCCGAAATAAAGCAGGTTAAGCTAAAACTTCCTTGGGGATTTTTACTTAAGGCTATATACGGTTGCCCAGAATAAAGAGAATTACCTTTAAAATTCAAATGAGAGAGGCAATAACCTTAACAATACAAGAGCTGGCAGAAGTTATCCTTAGGTTTCAGCAGAGCCGAGGTGGCCGGGCTCCGACCTGATCTCACAGTGTTCTCCAGCGCATGCAGGAGTCCACCAGCAGCTTTATCACACATTCAGAGTAAACCTGAGACTTTCACTGCTTCTACCATCCAAACCAACTTTCCACCTAAGGGGCACCTGGTTAAATGCATTTTACAATCCTGTTAAAAACCTGAAGTACAGTAAGTACAAAATAGAAACAACACTCCCTTCTTGGATAAGACAGGAAAAACATTAATTGTCTTTTACAGACAGAAGTGGATACATTAGTTTCCTCAGCAATTCCTATTCAGTGAGTTGGTGTCATGTCAAGTTGTTGAACTGTCCGGCTTGCCCCCGAAAAGGCATTTAGCATCACATGGACATCCCACTACGGAAAAGCAGGAGAGTTGAGAATGGTATTTCCAGTTGCCTCTGGCACAGTTACAGCTTCGAAAGAATCTGTTCTTTTGTTTCAATACCATACGAAAAGTTAAAGTATCATGAAATAAACAGATGCTAGAGAATTCTAAAAAAAAATTTAAAATTAAAAATAAAAAACCAACCAAAACACTGAAGTTTGCTCTGATCCAAATGTTAATGCAAACATAACCGCAAAAACTGGAAAGTCCAGTTTATATCTTATTTCAAATCTCTTCTGCAGCATGAAGTCAGTTATCTCTCTCCCAAGGAACAAGATCAGCTCTTCCCTTCCACAGCGTTAATTAGTAGGAGCAGATCAAGAAGGAACGGACTGAAGAAAATGCATGTGTCAGAGCCAAGATCTGGTAAGTGATAAGTAAAAGGATACTGGAGAAGTTAAGCACCAGACCTGCCAGACCCTTCTATAAGGTAACACGTTCCATCTTCAACTGCTATTATTTACTCTCTTGGATTCTTACGTGAAATGATGGCAGGTTTAATCAAAACTTCACCAATTCTTTTAATGGAAGTTGTGAAACAGTTGCATTGCAAGCAGAGTGTTCAATATATGAAATACGGTTGGGGAATTACCTCTGTGTTAAATCCGTAACTCCTTTTGTTTCATACATACCAAGAAATCAGTTAAAAAAAAATCAATTGCATAACAGTACAGATTAATTTCTCTTCTACTAACTTCTAAACTGTAAGAATAAGAAGACGTAAGAAAGTGTAAGGTGTCTTCAGTGATCAGAAAACCCAGAATTATTTATTTACAAAGAAGGGCAAAAAACTTTCAGTCCAGATAAATATTTAAACCGATGATACGGATACAACTAGAGCTAGAACTTTAAAAAGGGGATGCACTGGATAGAGCTAAAACTGAAATAACAGAGATCAAAACCAGAAGACAAAGAAAGTACATATTTCAAGTCTTGTTTGTTACATGTTTCTCCCATCTTCATTTGAGGTCTTCAGATCTTTTATATGCAATGGTTAATTTACTTTGGTGGTACCTCGAGTCCACATTAAAGCATGGTCAATGAATCTTTTGAGTTTGCTTTACTGTGCACTTAAGGGGATATTTCTCTTCACAACCATCTGTTCTTCAACCAACCCAGAAATTTAGTATTATTGGAAATCTAAGCCAAACTCCAGGAGGCCTGCAAGAAGCAAATTTTGAATGGATTGTGTTTTTCATTCTTTTTTCCCCCCTGTAATTTCAGTCAGCAAACTATACAGCAGCTAAAACTTGCAAAAATTACCATTAGGTAACATCCTCCTTCAATGTCCAAGAAATCCACAAAGCCTGGCTACAAAATTAAATACGAAGTGTTTTGAACCATTTTACGGGCTCCCTGGAATAACGATACAAAAGAGTTTAAATGTAGAAGCTGAATAAGAACACCTACTTTAAGTAGGCTTTTTTTGATTTTAATATTTTTTAAAATGTATTTGTGTTTGATCAGTTGTTTTTTTTTTCTTGTAACCTTTTCACCGCTCTATAAATTTAAGAGAGATACGTTTCAACTGCTCAGGCCATGAATACTGAACTCATTTCTCTCCTGCCTCTTTGTATTTATATTCTGAGACAGCAGAGTTGCCTGGTGACAGCCTCTTCACTTCCACAGCAGCTGGCAAGCCCTCCTTGTCCTGAAAATATGAAAGAAACAGTTAACTAATATTTCATGCTACAATTTAAATGTGACAATCTGGAAGTGCCAATACCAAACAGGGTCAGATTTACAAGATAAGATTTTTCTTAAGTCTCAGAAGCCACAAAGGAATTAAAATAAACAGACCTTTGTCACATGCAGCGTGCAGCAAAAATTAATCCAGAGTTAGTGCATCACCCAGAGTTTAACAATATCAGACAAGAGTGGTGATTGTGTAAATCTGCCGATTTAACTTATACTTCCAGGATGCAAATTCTCAAGTTACACAAGATAAGACCAGAGCAACTAGCGTTTTGACATTTTTACAAGAAACAGTCACCCTCTTTAATATTTACAAGACGTGTATTTCAAATTGCTTATGTATGTCTATCTGCTTTCCCAAGAGCGCTGCTTCTGCTGGAGGTTCAAGCATGTGTAGCCCAAAACTGTGTCTTTAAGCCAGCTTTTTACTGCAAATATAAAAGATCTACATTTGATAAAATGAGAGTTTACAGCCAACTTAATTCATACCTAACATTGGAATACTAATAAGCACCTTCATTCAAAAAAATCCTTATTCAATTAATTTTAAGAGAAATTTTTACATAATGTCACATTTTCTACTTTCCTGTGTCAACCAGAAAATTTTTAATTCTGTTTGTTGTTCTGAAGAAAGCCAGGAATAACATTTTAATGTCATATTGCTTTCCAGAAATACTATATTACAAGGAACACGTGTAAAACCACAACGCGTCCATGGCAATCAATCAGCTACATTACAAAACCTAAAGGAATTGCTAACGAAAACAAATAGTATGTTCCAACATACTGGCAGGGTTTTCATTACTAGAAAATACTTTAAGTTTTCTAAACATTTTCCAAACTGCTTTATTTTCACCATTTTTGGTTTTAATGATATTATGGCCATTTTAATTTGCTAATAACCTATATTTCCCATGTATTACAGAACACTTTATAATCATCTAACTTTTTTTTTAATCTCTTTCCAAAATTCACCAACCATAATAAATTCAGATAGACATATTATTAGGCAAATACATACAAGTATTGCAGAAATATATTCATTGTTATATGGACCGTCACATTTCAGGTTTAATTTGAACTGACTCAAAAAGCACTTGAAACAAAAGTGTTCTGGCCAACCATAAGTTCTTGAAGTGTTGTACTAAAAATGAAAAGAAATAACAACCCTACTCTTCAGCAACTGTATAATTGCTTAAACTACACAGAGAATACCTTCTTTGTTAAAAATGCAACAGTGAATACTGATTTCTAAGCCTCAAGCTATGTAACTTTATAATGTTTAAAACTCTGACCTTACTTTCATACTTTCAATATTGATAGTCTCAAACTGTTTTCAGTTTCAAAGTTATCATGTGTTACTTTAGTTGAGCACCACCAGCTCCCAATGACACTGCTCTGTGGTATTGATCTGCCCAAATATCAGCTCTTAGGGGAATCTCCCCACACAGCAATACAGGATTTTATAGAAAACAAGCTCTTCAGAATCATTTGGGGGGTTGACAGCTTCAAAATTTCTATTATTGCATCTGTGTTTATTTCAGAAGGCTTTAGTTATTCAAATGGCATTGAAACAGAAAAAACGGATTCTAGCAAAGACGAAATTTTGACACAGGAAACTGAAAATCCTATTCTTAATTCTACTGTTTTCTTTCGTGGAGATGTTAACTTAAATAGTTTTTAGAATGCATAGTAAAATATATCCTACCTATCATACAACGAATCTGATTCGTATACAGTTCATTATCAATAAACAACAGCCAAACCCAGCTATGATTTGTGGAGAGACATTATTGTAGAGAGTAACGCTACGGTGGTGGTTTCTACAACAATGAACACATCCTTAGAGCTTCATACTTACTGCATTTACAGCTACAGAAATATATGGTATTAAATGACCCTAACTGACCAACAGTTTCAGTGGTCACCAACTCACCCCTAAGTTTTAATTTGTGCAAGATTTTATATAAAAGATAGCATATATAATTATTTTGCTGATACACCTCAGGACTTAGCCTTGTACCCTTCAGCACCCCATCTCACCTTTCTGCTTCAGCTTGAACTGTGTAACACACCAGTTTCAGCTTATCGGCCACATCCCCACTGGCCACCCATCGCAATGGTAATGGAGATTCATAAGGGCCAGTAAGCTGGAAGCAACTTTTAAAAAGTAAAAATGAGGGGTTGGTCACAGTGAGTCTTCTCTAAGGCAGCAGCATCAGCGAGGCCCTGTGAAAGCCCACAAACTGAAGCACTAAATGAGAGGAAAGCTTCTAAGAAGAGGAAAAGCATTCAATGTACTCTCCTGCAAAAAGTTCCTGTGGAATCAGATGTGTTCATGGCAGAAGCTGAACTTGGACTGTATTCAAAACCTGGGGCAGAGGGGCACAGGGAGACGTCCTAACGTGGAAAAATACACCTCATCTGGCTAAGGACCGTGAGATGAAATAAAAAGAAAATCATTTAGTGTTCAGCTACTCCAAATGACTTCTCTCTTTTGGAGTACAGTTCATTAACTGGACGGCATCAAGCACCGCAAGAGAATTGTGGGTATATTTACACTTGCAGTATTGACCTATTTCATATCTGCAATGCTTC
Organism: Numenius arquata; assembly: GCF_964106895.1. NCBI lineage: Eukaryota > Metazoa > Chordata > Aves > Charadriiformes > Scolopacidae > Numenius > Numenius arquata. Next base: position 10,979,121 of record NC_133594.1, read on the forward strand.
AGCTCCTATTAACAAAGGTCACTTTATGCCATGTGCGATGCTCTAATAAAAAGGCGGCATCTGAGAAAGGAAGTTGAGCACATTCAAAGCCTTACCATCAGCTTGAAGAATAATTTGTTTTATATAGAGAGGAGCTTGCTGATACTCAGTGCAACGAGACAGGAAATCTATCATCTCACTAAAAAAGTTTTTAAACATTTTTGTTACTGTAGAAAAGGCAAGTGTATCAAAAGGATTTTTAACTGCAAAATAGAAATGCACTAAGAACATTTTAAAATATTTGATACTTCCAAGATGCAAGGTAGCACATATCCAGCTGTCAAGATGCTCCTGAGATTGTGGACTAGTCCAGTTCTGAGCAGGAACATTTAATAATCATGTTTGTTTGTTTATTAGCCAGCCCTGGAAATCAGGTGTATATAAAACTAGCCATTTCATTAATTTCCTTTCTCTTTTCCTTGCCCAGCTTTATTACACAAACAACTCCCAACTACACTTTCAGACTTCAAGAGCTCTACCAGTTCTTTCCAATCTGTCCATTCTCAGCAGCAGATTTGCTGAAAAGAACTTTTTCCTTCACTACCAACTCCAAAGGTAATCTAAAAATGCAACTTTAATCCACTTGCACAATTTTTCTCCAGATTGATGCACAAGGCGCTGAAGCGCAGCCGGTCATCGACTCCCATTGTGCAGACACGCAACTCCATTGGGGATGACTAAGGAAACGAGGGGTGTCACTTGTTCTGGCCAGTTGGCAGCACAAACTTGTCTCCGGTATCCGCACACCATCACTGATTTGCAAGAACATCTAGTATTACACAGAGTAGGAAGGAAAGCCGTGTCCCATAGACAAGTCCTCAGAAGTATCTTCTCAAAATAACCGAGAAGCTGATGGGCTGGAGCAGAACATTGAGAGAGCTGTTTTCCCGTGGTGCTCGGTAGGACCATCCCCGACAGCCGGAGCTGCACCCGTGTCACTGCACCCTGGCACCCGCGGAGCACCGATACACAGTATGACAAGGGGAAGCAGTTTTCAACTAATCTTAAAAACGAGAAGGAAGCTCAGGAGCTGAAGCTGCTTTTATCAGAGACAAGCACACCTTGAGGGGTGTATACTCTTTTCTTGTTATCTCGTACCATGCCTAATTGGGCTTCTAAGCTCTCCGCTCCTTTGCTGCTTTTGCCAGTTCTGAGTTCATACCACCTTGGAATTTTCTTGATTAAAGCATCAACAGGTCATTTCTAAAAACTTCTCCTTCCCATTAAACTCTCTTATTTGCCCTACAGCCAATCGTCCATTTTGGAATACAGAAACTAACATTATTTACAGTCATTTACGTGTTGAAAAATAAACATATTTCACTAGTTGTGATATCACAACACTAATACTTCATGTCATAATTGTTCCATAGAGCCTCTACTGCCTTTTCTTAAACGATCAAACTCATGACAAAGTTCTCTCAATTTCTTATACAAGCATATATATTTAATTTTTAAACATGAAAGATTAAATTAGAAGTTACGCACACAAACACAACTCCTTTTAAAAAGGCTCAAAACACTGTATTTACATCTGCAAGTACTCACTTTATTACTACAACCTTTATACCAGAGCTTAGGTTTGCTTCAAACAAAACAGGGTTCTCAGTGATAGAAGCACAAGAAAAAGCCCTGCATACAGTTAGCCTACAAAGAATTAACTGGATTAATTAGCAAGGGATTTGAGAAGCAGCTTGGAGCTAGAAAACCAAAACACTAAATTGTTTAAATACTTTGGCAATGGATCAAGGTTTCTAAGCAGCCCTATGTTCCATTCTCTCTTTTTTTTTTTCTCGGTGTTTTAACACATTTAACCTGATGAGGTACTTTTTCATGAGATATGAATGACACTGTCAAAATACCAAAAAAGAAGATGTGAATTAAAAAATGCCACAAGCTGTTAGCAATTCTGCCAACATGTATGAGCCCAGGCAACATTAATTAAAAATCAATAGCTTAGGACATAAATAGCTCTTATCTCTGTAATACTATATCTCTAACATAACTCTTTATTAAAGAAAAAAATAGCAATGTCTTCGCTATTATACTGACTGAATTGACCACAACAAAGCAAAAGAAATAAGGCAAACACACTGAGCGAGGAAACACGTGTGACAAAGGGAGGACAGTCGTGTGAATGATTGGAATGTTTCAACCTTGCACTATCATTAGCACGCAACTGGCTGGAAACAGCCACACTGCAGGAAGAACATCTCAGGTTTTTAGTGCTAATACAATTCTACACAAAATCCTGCATGCCAAGGAAATAAGAATAAGGTACACATTAGAGTATGTTATTAATTAGAGCTTATTAATAATTATTTTTATTATGCATCTCAACGAAAGATTACATTACTGTAAATTCTCTGATAACTGCAAAATAAAGGTGAGAAAGAGGTAAGAAACTGCACTCAACTACTTCTTCTTTAGTGATACGATATTCAAACTAAAGTTATATTAGAAAGCATCAAAGCCAAAAGATTTAAGCTAAACTAGGAACTTAAACCACCACTTTAAAAAAAGCTGTTTCCAAGCTTACAGAGCACCAAACATTTGAAAGACTTAAACCCATTTTCTAATACGAGATTAGCTAAGGCACACCAAGCTGGATGCGCAGCTTGGGGCTGGCATAACTCCTAGACAATCAGGACAATTTAGACTTCTAAATAGTTTTTACAGAAAACTTATTAATATAAAAAAAGAATATGTAAGAATCATACTGACATGGAAAGGTTAAATTCAGTTTTCTTTGTCTAATGACTCTTGCATTACTATTCAATTATTTATTAATGAGGGACATATCAAACGCTTCCATCAAGAAACAGTGGTCTAAATCAAGGATTAAGAAGTCAACCAGGCAGTATTTAGCAAAAATTTATTTGAGTTAAAAATAAAAGGGAAAATTTAATTTACATAAGAGCTATGTGTACCTATGCCAAGACACTAGAACATTATACAAATCTCAGTGGAAGAGCAGATTATAAAACTGTAGCACCCTTAAAGTGTAATTCTCAGGACAAAAAGCATTATTTTGACAGTCATGATTACACATTTGAGCTTTCGAGAGCATCTTATGGCAGATGACCATGGGCAAGTGCAGTTCCACTCAGCTACAGAACACAGACCTGCAGGTGAACAGCACCACCAGACTTTGGGTAACACTACGGTGCACAGCCAGTCATTCAGGAGTTAACAGCCTGGAACATATAGGAACTTGAATTTATTAAAAACAAGTACTAACGATCGTTTCCATTGCAAAGACATTTTTTAGAAATACTGATCTGAAATACTGAATATATAGGTGCAGGACACTAGCTTCGTAAAATCATATGCCAAGCAGAGCCATATCTATAGGAATAATCAGAGATTAATTTGAAATTCACTTCTATTACAGCAATGTAGTCATGAAGTACTAACCTCTAAGATCTTAAATGATAACATTTCACTCTGTCAGTTGGATTTTGTGTCCTACCTCAGAGCTGAATTTTGGAACAGTCCTACTTCTTCCTCTTCCCTTGCCATAACCCCACCTCCCAAAAATTTTGTTTATTGGTTAAAGCACAGTACAAGACAATCAAAGGTTCTATTCATAAAAGACAGACACCAAGTGTCAGGACAGGGAAACAGAAGACCTTTTGCTCTAAGTTTTCATTGAGCTACAGTCAGAAATGACATATCCTTCCATGGGGCAAAGGTGTGAGGGGGAAGAAGGAGAACAGAAAAAATTGTTTATATAAAATTTCTATACTTTTTTGGGAGTGGGTGCAATTTTTTTTAAAATACATGGGTGTTTGGTTTTTTTTAAGATTATCTTGAACTACCTGGATTCTCAACTGTTCAGTTTCCATTCAAGCTATTGCCAACTTCAGTTCACCTTGTTTAAGGTGTACCAAACACAAGTTCTTGTTGCCGCGTGCGCTATAACAAGGTTCTTCATCTGTTAATTATGCAATCTTAATTTTCAGTAGGAGAGGTACATTAGAACACAGAACTGCTGCTAATATCGTTCCCCTAAGTGGAAGAAATTGAAATTCCACTGAGTTCCCCAATAATGTTTTATGTCATTGTAAAAATACAAACTATCACTTTATTAACGCTTCAGTCATCTTCTCCATTGAAGGTTCAAGAAAATAAAACAATTCAGAGGCTTTGTTACATCAACTGTCTCCTCTTTATTTTATCATTATAAATTAAACTAATTATAAGATGCAGAAGAAATTTGTAAACTCTTTCAAAGGACATGATTTACATTTTTTTTCTGCAAAGAAGAAGATATCCCCCTAACATGCACTACTTGTGTTAAATATTAAATAAAGATACCTGCACTACATGTATGGCAAAAATGGAAAATAATTCTGATATGTTTTGGGATTACTTTTCACATTCTAACACTGTTTATAATACTGGTGCAAATACCGCCACCAATAAAGAAACAAACATTAAAAAGGTGTCCTTTAAGCTTCCCTTTAAGGCATCTACCATAATCGTATAATTTGCTCTGGACATCATTAAAATGTAAAGTTAATGAGGATTCAGCTGAAAACAGAAGAAATGTAACCTATTTTCAGGCAAAACTTCTAACACTGCAATCAGAGGGAAAACCTCTTTGATGTCTCTTTGTCTCTTCTCATTAATTTTCTTTTGGTTTAAAAAAAACACAAAGGCTGTTTAAACTAAAAAATGCATAGAAGTTTAAACATGGTAATTATAGTCAAGCTGCAATGAGGTCATTAGGTTTTTAAAACTTTGAGATAAACAAAATTGAGATGTATGACTATTTTAAAAACACGTCAATACTCAATTTTAATTGTCCATGTGATACCCACTGCATTCTAAGGACTTAGTCTAGATACAGAATTGCTTCAAGATGATTTAGGGGAGGCCCTAGTCCCACACCCAGGGTAAAGCAAAGCAATCAAGAAATACATCAAAATGAAAAGCGCTGTAATTACTGTATTACTGGATACCATATTTGGTATTTATAAGTGCAACAGAGCACGCTTTTTGCAATCTCCATGCAAGAGAGATGGCAAATTGTGAGATTCTGCTGCTTCTTACCTCTACAGTTCATTAAAGAATAAAATATTGAACAAGTTAAATAATATTATTTACTCACTACATCTATTTTTGTATAGGAATACTGCCAAGGTACACACAAAGCTATCTACCTCTGGTTTAACATGCTAATTCTTTCCAGCAGAAAATATCTTTAAGAGCTATTTAATTACATAGTACTGACGGCATCTATGATACACTGAACTGGTATGTATTTTTAGTGAATAATTTACAAGTAAATTTTTTCAAACCATAATCAAAGCTATGTTACCACTACTGTGTACAAAAGAAGATGATAGATTATCACAAACACAAGTAAGGCACTTAAGCCATTAAGAAAAAGCAAGAAATATACAGGACAAACATAACATTACTTTAGTGTAGAAGGACATTAATCACAATGAAGCAAAAAAAACATATCCGTAACATTTTTCCACATGCAAATATCACCTCCAGATAAAAACAGCCTAAGATGAGATCAATACATTAGTCTGTGGTGATTGTAAGTATGAATTTTAATGCATTTCTGGATGTAGGTTATAGCTTTAATAGATAATTATTTACCCTATTGAATCTTTTTAACACGTTTTATAAACTCTTCAAATCAAACTGAGTGACTGATCAACAGGCAAGTTGATCTACTGGCCTGCACTGTCCTAGTGCCATATTCACAAAAAGATAAAGCACGGGATTTAAATAACATTAAGTCAAACACAAAGCTTACAAACATGAGAAGTCGGAAGCCTGATTCTACTGTATACCTCTACTATGAAACTTAAATCAGCTATTTTGTCTTCACATTTTAACATTTGATTTGAGTTAGCATTAATTATTTTTGATAGGTGTTTTTCCACAGAACGATGATCTGGTTTTAAAATCTTTGGAGCAGAAGATCTCAAGGATCTCAAAAGTATCTTACAGGTCAACTAGACATAAATGAAGAGTAATTATTTACTTAAGAGATAAAATGATGCAAGAATCATTCAAAAAAGATAATGTTACCACTATTTATACTCATAACTAGGTACAGTTTCAATGTAAATGACTCTTCAAAAGAGCTAAAGATGGGATTCAGTTAATCCCAGTAGAATGCAATGGGAATTGTGAGTGTAATTCCCTTCGCCACCATTTAAAATCCTAGCACAAATTCTAAGTGTGGAAATACTTTTGGCTACAATACCCAAGATACTGCTTTAAAAGCACTCAATAAAACTTCTTTCTTTTCTTTTTTTCTCCATTCCTCCCTCAATGCGTGTACTGTAATAGCTGATGAAGTCTGGGGCAGACCACACAGTAAACAGGACCCTTCATTCCTGCTCCTTATCTTTTAACCGTGGTGCTTTCCACCCAGATTACAATGTTTGACAGGGTACTTCTATACAGTCTTATATTATTTGACCACCTATTTGCATCATTTGGTTTTACTAGTTAATTAATAAAATTAGAAAACAAAAAATAGCCAGTTATAGTTCAGAAAAATCACAACCAACTTAAATACTGGGAGTTTTGAGGGGTTTGCTTTTTTTTTTTAAAAATCCCTAGGGAATTATAAATGAATGAACTCTCCAGACTCTAACCCATTCCAGAAAATAGATTACTACTATCAGTTCTTTGTTCCCACCCCTCCATCCAAGGTTATAATTCTTAATACTGCAGTTCAACTTCCTTGGTTTGAATCCCACCCTTCCATGAAACGAGTCCTATTAAAAAGTATATTGAAAGCTGTTTCCACATAAAAAAAAAAAAAAAAGACATAAAAATAATCTTCCCGAGAGCGAATAATCTGTCAGCATCTGGAATTTTGATAAATGGTTTACCAAAACTTGGCAGCCCCAGCAGAGCCAAAAAGTCGGGATTCAGCAGCATTCCCTTAGCATTCCTTCTACCCTTGCCAATGACGGAATCCAGTGGAGAGCAGGTGATACCCCTTGTTCACAGATTACAGAAGGGTTTGGGTTGGAAGGGACCTATAAAAGTCATTAAGTCCAAGCCCCCTGCCATCAGCAGGGACATTTTCCACTAGATGAGGTTGCTCAGAGCCCTGTCCAATCTGGCCTGGAATGTTCCCAAGGATGGGGCATCCACCACCTCTCTGGGAAACCTGGGCCAGGGTTTCACCACCCTCAGCGTAAAAAAATCCTTTAGATAATGAGTATGTTTGGATATTATCAGACCAGAATACAGTTCTTTGTGACTAAAATGTGTCTTACCACTGTTACTCACAAACACTGCTACAGGGAAGTGTCCCACACGCTGACCCTTACTGTGAAGGAGCATCCTACAGCAGCTCATGGGGAATACTGCAGGAGCAGCCTTGTCTCTGGTAGCACAAGAGGTGGGGTTTGGGATTTGTTTTGGATTTGGTTTTTTCCAACCACTACTGAAGTACAATAGCAGTCCTGAATTAATTTTACATTTATTTGATAGTAATTTAACCTTAAATCATCTTTATTACTAACTCTACTTCAGTCTTAAAAAAAACAAACAGAAAACAAAACCCCACCAAACAACAACAAAAAACCAACAAAAAACCACACAAAAACCTGACAATGTCTCTTTTTGTTCACGACAAAAAAAATATCACACCAAAGAGAAGCAGACAATACCGCCTCAGGCACTCTGATAGGCCTCTTTTTGAATTAGTTTACATTCTCCTCTTGCAAGAAACTACTTAAACCAAAAATAATCAGTAATAAAAATAGATCTAGTCTATCTTTTGCTTTACCAAATTTGCTTTGCTTGCATGTTAAAGTAGTGCTCTGTGCAGAATTCTTGACCTATGTGTCAATAGACTAAACACAGAGAGAATTTCTAAATTCCAATATTTCTACTGAAGACACCCATGGGAAGCATCAGTACCACTGTGGAAGGATCAAACATCAGTTATTTCTAGGATGGTGCTTACAACATTAGGCAAAAAAACCCAAAATCGCTATTCTTAATCTATTCACAGTCTACTTTAAAGTCATTACTCTTTGTTTCTTTTTCATCTGAATGACACTCTAATTAAAAGTTCTTTACAGAAATGTCTATATCTGGATTAACAGCTGATTGCAGATGCATTAAGCTTTAAGCAAAAGTTAACACTCATTAATGAGATTACCTGTTGTGATTAAGTAAGGACAAACAAAACCAAACCACCTCGGAAAGTTTTGTGACTGAGAATGAACTAAAGTTAAAATTACTCCCTTAAATAAAGTCACACACACCCACCCTTTAACTACAACTTTTCAACTCTATTCAAAGTACAATCTCTTTGCAGTTACTGGAATAACAGCCCTAGTTAATTGCAACATGTGCTTCATCAAATTCTTAAGTGCTTCAAATGCTGAAATATTAAATGTTCCAGTAGAATTTGGTATCTAAATTGAGTCTCTCAATAACTCTTCAAAAAGAAGAACTCAAACTCCTCTATAAATTCGAGGAAAACTGTAAGCACTGCTAGCGAGTGGAAATAATTTGTTAAAAATCAGGAAAATCAGGAAAAAAAAACCCTCCCTAAAAAAGTTTCAGTTTAGCAGTTAATTTCAACCTGCAGTTAAAAAGGCACTAGCTGTCAGTCAGTTTTCTCACCCAACTCTATCATGAAAAGAAAAACTGACAGATCACAGGAGCTTGCCTTTGTAAACCAATTCGGGAACTTTCATGCTTCTTATTTGTTAGGTTAAAGGTTAAATTGCTGACCTCTGCCCTCCTGCTTAGCAGCCTTTCCCTTTTTCTGTAAAGCTTTATTTTGGGGCTGTATTTACATGGATTAGTCTCTTTTCACGCTAAGAAGGAATCTGTTCACAGCCAAAGCCTTAGTTCTGGTTGTACAAAAAGCAGTCACAATTATTCAGCAGCAGACAATGACCATATTGTGGATTTACAAAAAAACCACCTCAGCCATGGCAAGTTCTGTCCTTGCTGCACAAAACAATAGAAGAAAAATCTTATCAAGCATTCAAGAGAAAGCAAACAAAGCAGGCCCACTGTGAACTTGATGAAGATGTCAAGCTCCTTTAAAAATATAAATCAACAAAAGAGTTTAAAGTCTTGTGAGTGAGACTTTCTGTGCTGAATTTTCTGTCTAGTTAAACAGTGCCAGCGGCAGCAATATAGTGCAGACTCCTAAGTACTTGTGAAATAGAAAAGATTGTAGACAGAGGTAGTTAAAGCATTAAGCAAGAAGGACAAACAACAGAACTCTTCCCACAAAATAACTTACAGAAATGGAGGAACATTCAGTTATACTTGTTATTAACATTTTGGGGTTTTACTAAATCTAGAATCATCAGCTAAGAACACACCTAATAACGTGTTAGATGAAATTTATGATGACTTGCAATATCACACTCTAATATTATTTCATGAAGTGAGTTTCTCTTCAATTTGAGTTATGTATTTCAATTATACTGTAAAAGCCAAACTATGAACTGTCTTCAAAGTTCAGACAGAGATATTTATTTGATCTGGACAGTGCAGTCCTCGTAGGCTCTGCAAGTTCTGTAAGTTCTCTGTGAAAATCTTCCACCTTGTTTGTACTTAGAGGAAAGCAATCAAATGGAAACGGAAACACAAAGCAGCAGCTTAGGAGAATTAGAAGTCCCAAATACTACCTATTTACTCAGATTTGATTACTTTTCCAGTACTGCTTTAGGAAGTTAGGTGTAGCAACATTATACCGTGAAAGTGGGATAGGAAAACTTGCGATACTGAATTACAGGCCATGTTCAACAAAACACTCTTATTTAATAGAAAGAGACTTAAATTTTGCCCTTCCTTTGTTATTCCTAAACCTTCAGGACATTATCTGTTTCTCCATACAGAACAGGCAGACTTCAACAAAATATTTTCACCTTAAAAAAAATAAAGGTCACTCTGAGAGCAAAGTTTACAAACTTTTGAATCATCAACTCTTAACTTAATCCTGCTCCAGTAACTTTATGTTCAAGAAAACACTTCATCTATTTGGAAGGTACTGCTCTATTATCTAAAATTACAACATATGATAAGAAGTAGCAGCGTGTCTATTTTGCAGAGGCAGAAACCTGCTAGTTCTCTCTACCTGTGAACATCCTCTCGTGGAAACCATAGTGACAACTGTAGAATAATTTTAGGGCCCAAGCACATCATGGCTTCTGCCAGTGGAGTTAAGGACTTCGATTAGTTTAAGTTATAACATTTGTGATCTACTGGGAAGGGGGGAAGGGAAGGAAAGAGCTATTACAACACAAGACTAGAACATGAAAAGTAAAGAAGGAAGTACTTAAACTACTCACAAGCTTCTAGTAGGAACAAGATTAGTAGTACATGCTACTCTCAGAGCCAATTCAAATGCAAATTTCATCCTTTCTCTCAAACAATGATAAACTCCCTCAGAGTTAATAGTTTCCTTCTAAGATTCATCTCCCTTTTCAACTTAGTGGTATGTTTTCGAGAAAAGAAAGAAGCACATGGCGAGTCTTACAGCAAGACCTTTTAAATTCTGTCATAAAAGAAGTAGTATAAACTACATTTCCTTTACTAATCCAGTGAACATTTCTTAAACTCTAACACACTTACACTTTGTCCACGCTTTTGCATTTAGGCTTCCAACTTACCATGGTTTAAAAAAAAAAAAAGAAAGAAATCCTTTAGCTGTACTAAACCATTTTAGCTTTTTTCTTGAACACACAGCAAGAATTTATGCTACGCTCACAAAAAGATGAAAGATGAGGTCCTTGGAGAGAAAGGCCTTTTGGCACACTACATGGTAAAGCTACGGATTTGACATACTTTTATAATGTCTGCTTTGGCGAGAACACAAAAACCCCACACAAAAGCATGCTACGTCCTCCCAGACAGGGGTGTAGGGGGGTGTCTTACTCCTGTGAGCATTTACTTTCAAATGTTCATACTTTAGAGACTATTTTGATCGGTTACCTTAGACTAACAAATTCTCTTTTTCTCCATGAACAGTCAGACTAAAATTGTCCTCACAGCCCCATCTAACAAGAGAGGATCTTTGGCTCAGGTCCAGCAAGTCCCTTAAATTTGTCACATCATATTTCTGATGAATGATCTGCAGCAGTTTTAAGATCACAAAGTACTTTCAAAATTAAAAGAAATATTTCTTAAGTAGTTAGTACACTTTTGTTCTCTTTATATAGGTATTTTAACCAAAAGTGCTTTTAGATTCTTCCTAGTTCTGCATCTCAAAAAAACAAAACAATATTTTAGCTGAGGTTTAAAAAAAAAACCCACAAAACAACACAGTTCCAATGCACTTTACTCTCCTTGCAAGCATTCAATATGTTAATAGCACAGAACAGAATTTCTAGAAGTGCTTGAGCTAACTAAAACAGTTACAACTTGTAAAAGAAACAAGTTCTTTGTAATTTACTACCTCAATTTCTGTGAAGTTTTACTATTATGAGATGCCATGACAAATACACAAGCCCTCCATTAGAAGGCCTTCAAAATCTCATAAAATGCATTTTCCCTTCCTCTACCTGAAGTTTAAAAATAGGAAAAGAAATCCAGTAAAATACTAGTATTTCATACAAAGTGTCTATTTTGTTCTCAAATTATCCACTGCATGTAACAATTCCAATGAAGGAGAGAAGACCATGCACCAGAGACACTAACTTATCATCAAAACTTACTTTAATGTTACAACTGAAATATGTAGCTTTAGTTTAGAATGTCCTACATTATTTGCTTAGAAATGGACTATTTTATGGAACACACTATTTTATTTACTTTCTGAAGCAAGGTTAATTCATATCAGTGAAACCTCTAAATAATCATGATAAACCTAAAAACTTTTTGTTTGGTTGTAGTTTTTTAAAAAAGTAATACACCTGGATTTTACAGCATGGCCTCCTTTATCTAAATGATAAGGAAATGTCGAAATTCTCCTACTGTCAGAACTACACAGCACTAAAACACATAAAGGCAAAGACACAAACCCCACACATAGGCTACAGAATAATAAAGCCTTACACGTGAATTGCAATTTGTCTTAGTGATCAAATTTTTGGAAGTCCTAACAATCTTTCTATTCACCTGGAACGGCTGAAAGCCAAAGTTACCAGCCATACCTATTGAAGAGTTGCCTCGCTGTGCCCATCTGTACAGTATTAGCATCTTACTCCATCCCAATTGCACCACTGCACAGAAGGCACCTGATAAGACGATTTAACCTAAAGCAGCCTATTCGCCAGGCTTCTGCATCAGCCTCGGAACCCCACCTTTTCCTCCCAGTCATTACCCAGCACTTACCTAATACTACAAAGGAAAGGATCAAAGCATTAACACTACAAGTTTTACTCAATATTTTCCCTATAATAATTCAATTTTTTAAGCAAAACTGTGACTATTTTTTCCTCTCTTCCTGAAAGTAAGTGTGTGGGAGTCAGTGAGAAGCACAAGACTTGCAAAGTTTCTGTGCTTGACATACTTATACTTGACACACACCACAGAGATTTCTCACTAGATAACTTCCATGTACTGTCACTGTAAAGATGCAGACTCCATTCTTTCTATTCTATTTTCCTGCCTTAGATTTTTGGTGAGAGACATCAACATTTTATGAGAAGAGGGTATGGACAAGAGAACCGCACTGTTTGATGGAAGTGAAAAGCAGAACATGAATGAATGCATCATTGAAGTATTAAGTGAAGAAATTCTGAATCCCAGACAGCCAAAAAAAAGGGTGGGAACAAAGTTAAGATAAAAGAGTTTTGTATTTACATTTAATTTTAGGATGTAAAGTGCTCTTCAAAATAAAAAAAAAAAAACAAAAACAAAAAACCACCCACACCACACACTAACTTAAATTCAATTAGCTAAGGGGAATTCCCAGCTTCTATGGAAATCATAAGGCAAAAAACTGGTTTGGTAATTGTCTTCTGTTAAAAAAAAATATTATTCTTCATGTTGCTAGTCACAGTTGCAGCTATCTTGCTTCAAAATTCTCAAAACAAAGGTATCACATTTACATAAAGTGACCCAGTAAGAAAAGTCCGTAAGTCCCCAGATAAGATCTATGAATATAACAAAGAAAAACCACAAACACAGCTTTTAGATACAACTGAATGCTGGGACTGTATAACGTACCAAACACTTCACGTATCAGAAAAATAGAAATCACCAATGCTGAGCACAGATCATTATTTCTAAACAACCTAGAGGGAAAAGGACAGAGACCACAGCTGAGCTGATCCAACAATCATTTCCTTCCTCAGATCACACGTTTCATTGTGGTTTGTCAGAGTTCTGCCAGGACTGGAATAAAACAACGCTTTCTTTTTAACTTCTTTGGTTTCGATGAAGTTTTCTCCTCATACCTTAATAACAGTACAAAACATCCTCCAGATGTTCCCAAAGCTTACATTTCTGGGAATCAAATCTTAGGATAATTCAGGCTGGAAGGGACCTCAGGAGGTCTGTAGTCCAACCTCCTGCTCTAAGAAGAGTAAAGTGTGAGGTCAGACCAGGTTGTCCAGGCTTTGATGCAGTCAGGTCTTGAAAACCTCCAAGGATGGAGATTGCACAAGCTCTTTGAATTGGTCCAATACTCAACTGTCTTCATGAAAAACACATTCCCAATATGCAGTTAGAATATCTCTTGATTCAGTCTATGTCATTGCCTCTTGTCCTCCTGTCATGCACCACTGTGAAGACACTGGCTATCTCATCTTGATGAGCTCATAGGTATGCACAGCTGTTGTTCAGGTCCCCTGAAGTCTTCTCCAGGCTGAAGCAGCCCAACACTCTCAAACTCTCATCACAGCGCAAGTGCTCTAGCTCACTCACCATCTTGGTGGCCCTCCATTGAACTTGTTCCAGTTTATTGATGTCTTTCTTGGAGGCCAGAACAGATTTTTCCCTTCTGCAGTCAACTGTCTTGATAACTAAGAGGGATCCTTCTATATCAAGCATTGGAACAGGCTGCCCAGGGAAGTGGTTGAGTCACCATCCCTGGAGGTAATTAAAAGGCACGTAGACATGACACTTAGGGGCATGTTTTAGTGGTGGACTTGGCCGTGTCAGGTTTATGGTTGGACTAAGTAATCTTAAAGGTCTTTTCCAACCTAAATGATTCTACGATTCTATATCACAGTCAATGGATTATGCTGCTTTCATTCATTTCAAAGATTATTAACCAAATAAACATTTAATGCAAGACTGGTAACAATAACATGAGCAATAAAGCTACTTGAACGTACCATTGTCTGTTAATAACACCAGCCAGTATCTCCCAGTTCAGCAAGATACAAGCAAACTGAAATATACTAAAGCTTGTAATTGCAGCTGATATTTAAAAGTCACATGGAAAACACCTTTGCTACACAAACTTTTGAATAAAACAAAAGAGAGGCAGATATTACCATCCCACAAGCAGGCAATCTCCCACACTAGGGCTGTTATAGCTTTGGAGCAATTCATTCTCCTCAAGACCATGTCAGAAGATTGATTTAAGAATTAAGAGCATTTTAAGTGATCAATAACACTATTATACTAGATACGAACTTCAAAAAGAGTTCTCTCAGTTAACTTGGGGATCCATTACATGAGAAGAAACAGGTTTTTAAACATGCCTGATAACGTGCACCTTATACACCTTCTACACATTTTGCTTTTCTTAACTGCTTCTTAACTGCTCCTTGCCATTTAACATACATTCCCTGACTGAAAAAAAAACCAAAAAACACCACACCAAAACTTGATACATATTCTTGGTCTTCTGGCACAGAACAGCTAGCCAAGAAGTAGAAAAGACTAATGGAGGTCTCTAGGTCTATATTTCTGGAACGGTGATTTGCCTGGGATACAGCATAGCTGTTAAATACAGCTGACATTAAAGAGAACCAACAGCAACCTTCATTTAGAACAGAAGGACAGAATATTTGGGGACAGACAAATCAAAGACTTCTGAGAATAAAGGACATCTCTTAAACACAAAAAAAATTCTTGTGAATAGTATTTTAAAAGATTATTCAGAGAGAATTAGAAACTTCAGAATAGAAGTTGTAAAAAGAATTATTAAAACTTTTTTTTTTACTCACTAAAACCAATTTCTGAAGATTTGCACCTACAAGTGCACACAACAAACCTGAAAACACAACTAAGTGAAACTCACACAGAATCAGTTGGTTTATAAAACAAAATGTATACTAAATTCTCCAATTAAAAACCTGTAAAGTAGTTTCCGTGCTTTTTAACCCACCTTCCCACAGCAGGGAATTAATCCCTCCAGGGGGATGCAAACAAACTTCAAAGAGAAGATTATACCCAGACACTAGTACTGTACAATGTAATGTTTATGGTCAAATTTGTTCAGATTTTCTGGCACTAGAATCCAGGTCAGATGTGCAGAAACAAAGACTAGTTATTAAAAGGGCTCCTGCAGTTACATCAAATAGTCGTGATGGCACAGAGCAGGAGGACAAGCCAAACTGTATTCCAGTTACAGCTCCTATGGAGGCTTTGGCAGTAAAGAGTTGTGGCTATTTGACTTTTGCAGATTGTAACAAACAAATACAGGTATAAAAGGAGATAAGTGGTTTCCAGTCAATAAAATATAAAAATCCTTTCTATCAATTCATTACACCATACATACAATACACACATGATCGTTTCATAACAGATAGAAAGGTTATTACTTCAGTATATGTTGACTAGGCACAATTACTTGATATTGACATCCCTCCTTTTCATAACATTCTAGAGACTGATCTCACAAATCTTGAAGTAAATTCTGGAATTACAGATTTCAGCCTTTGCTTTTCCTGCTTATTTCAAAGTGCTTCAAGTTTAGAAAAAAGTGCAGTCAAAAATTCACAAATATACTTACATGTTCATTATCTCACAATACATGGTTCTTAAGAATAATTTTAGCCAATAAACAGGTAGAATTCAGTGCAAAACAGTACCTTTCCCAATGCAACCGATTCCTGAATAGGTTACTTCTGCATACACTTCAAAGGTAGTTTCAGGATTTTGTCTGAAAGGAAAAAAAAAAAAGTATTTAGCACATTGAGAATCTTTTTTCAAGTGTGCTTTCAATTACTTCGTCAAAAAGTGTTGTGAAAATGCCTATGTTACAATGACAACTTGCCAAACCAGATTTCTTGTTTTATAGTCTGATGATTTCACATCAGACCTTTCTGCCTGACGAGTATGTAACGAGACACAACTGAAGCTCAGATGAGCCTACGAACAGGGTGTCTAACAAACTTCCACAGAGAAAAAATAAAATCCAAACAATAGAAATCAAGCACACAGAACCTTTAAGTCCGTTCAATTGCTGTGTCTGGCCTGCATTTCTAGATACTAAAATATCACAGGCCTATTATTCAGAACTTTGCCAGAAAAAGAAAACCATGCCATTTACAGTTATTTCAGTTCTCAGCCATAATAGGAATTTTGATTACAAGTGCAACTTGCAAAAGCAAGTTCTTTTTATTGCACCTTTAGTTTCAAGTGAGAAAGTAAATCACCTACAGGCTAAATACAGGGACTTTTTTTTTCAGGAAAAAAAAAAATAAAATCCTGAATACTCTTTTTACCAAACTGAAAACAGTCACATTGTCCAACATGGGACAAACAACCAAGATTCACATTTTCATTACTGTGACCCTTGAGTTCAACTTCATGGCACCTATTTACTCAGGAAAAAGGGGGGGAAAAAAAAAAAAAAGAAGCTGCAGTCAAGAGCATGGAAAACAGTTTTATGCATATATTACTGGGAAACTTAAGAGGCTGTATTTAGGATGAAGACAGTTCCCTTCTTTAATACCTGTCAAAATATTTCTACCTTTTTGTCAAAAAAAAGACCATGCTGAAGAATACTATAAACAACAAGGTTTCACGTCATGAAACTCCAGAGTCTTAAATCCAGAAAGCTGCCAGATGCACGCAAAATAAGGAAATGGGTGCAATAATAAAAAATCATACCAAATTCAGCTACAAAAAGTAAATGAAGCTTGAGGAAAGAGTATTTTTAACTCTGCTCCAGAGTTATAAATATACTAGTAATAAAAGTAAAAAGTTAATGAGATATAACTTAAGAAAAAAACAAAACCAAAACCAACATTTAGTGTACATTTCCAGTTCTTACTAATATAACTCCATAAGTGAGCCTCTGGAACTACATTTCATAAGGAGCATGTAAAGGCAGCAGGTGATTATATAAGAAAGCATATTTTGAGTTAAATTCCTGACTCTTACAATTTTAGCTCCTCCAAACTTTTTTATAAGATTAAAGAGGATCACACATTAGACTGTAATTGTTTAGTTACTGAAATAAGGATTTTGTAAGTCTGAGCATGTGATATTTTATTCTTAGGTTTTCTGGTTAAAACCAAGAATCAAAACTGCATAATTACTGCTCTAAATTTATGGCTGCCTGTATAGTGATAATATTGTCTTCTATGTGTTAATGTAAACTATCTAACATTAGAAAATTGTTGAGGTATAATTAACTTGTGAATCTGGTTAGCTCCCTTACAGCTAAGGATGAAAATAATGACAAAACTCATATGTATGTGTGTGTGTGTCTATATGCTAGAATTCCTACCTGAATAATAATTTAAAAAATGAAACTCATCTAACCCAGTATCTCAAAGCAAACATATAAACATGTCAAGGAGTTCAGCCTACTCTTCAAAGAATTTATATTAATTTTAATCCTACTTTAACACCAAAAGGGATTACACAAAACATTTCTAGCCATGCCACAGGCCCACTTAGTGTAACTCAAGTGGCTCTAAGCCAAACCCCACACCTATTTAAATCGACAGAAAAGCTACCGTTGGTTTCAGTAGCATAGGATCACACTCCACAGTTTTACAGAGCACCTCTCAGGAGCAACAATAGTTCACAATTCAATTAATATTAATTTCATTTGCCACCAGTTCCCAGCTGATTTGCCTTAAGTAGCCATTTTTCAGAAAACTACATTCCTAAGTTCCGAGAAATCCAAAATCAACTATTATTTTGCAGTATAATACAAACTTGCATAATTCTCTCTGTGCTGCTTACAGTTGCTGCATATAATCTGCTTCAACTATTGAGATTCTTAGCTACATTCCCACAACCACGGCACAGGAGAAGGATGAAATGATATCCACTTAACACCAGAAATGTATTTTTCCTTCTATATATATTGCTGTGCAGCCTTATCTTACCTTCCTTGTTTATGGCTTTATTTTTAGCACACTGTTTCCTTAATTAAAAGTTTATAAATTTTATAATATTTTTATTGCTAATGGGTAAAATAACAAACACCTTTTTAGTATTATGTTAGAGTCTGTGTTCAAATTCTTTAGTGAAAACACTGTATAACACAGCTGTCAAGAGCACATACTGTATATCAAACCTTTCAGACAAAAAGACATTAAATTTTGTATTTTAATATTCTACGACAAACGTCCACTTATTTCTACGAACAGTGAAATTAAAGTAGCTTTGCCAAGTCAGAAAGTTAGTATTAAAGGCTGCATTCAACAAGCTAACACCTCAGTATGAGAATGAAGTCATTGTTGAATTCAGAATATTTTATAACTTTTCAGTGGAATTAAGGAAACAAGTCACTATGAGACTTCATACAGTTTGCAAACATAGCATAAACATGCATCATAGTATGTATATTTTGCAGTCCATTTTTATGACTATTAAACTACCCTGCAGACATGTAATGCCACCTGTGCATTGTATTGAAACCTCAAACCACTGAAATCATCCACAGCATTATAGACTTAAACACAAAGTTCTCTTTCCTCCCAAGAGCCTCCAAATAATCAGTTAAAGACCCATGGTCAGTTATCAAGTGAACAGACAGATGCAATAAAAAAATACATAGGACACGTACAAAAATACATAGTACCCCTTTTATTTGATAACTGGAAAACTTCAGAAGGAAATGCAATACTTTTTTGTAAATAGAAATTTAGGAAGGAGCTCTATGAGAAAAGAATGCTTTTTGTATGCTACCTGTATGAATTACTTAAATCTCTCTGATGTAGAAATAGCTTTAACATCATGCAATTGAATAAGAAATTCAATTTTACATTGAAGTGATATAATATTTCAAATAAGATATTTAGGTAACTTTTACAATCAAAATTACTAGTTTTACCAAATTGCAAGAAATTTGTGCACAATAAAATTAAATAAAATTCCTCCCCCAAGATGTATGTATGCAAGTACACACCTTACATATCTAAAATATCTAAAGCCTACTTCAACTCTGTCAGCAGCATTTTCTTCCTACACATAGGAAAATCTAATAGCACTTATGACTGAAAGAATCATTCTGCTTAAAAACTGAGGCATGAGAGGAGCCTGAAACTGTTTGATAATTAGCTGTCCTGTAACAAGATTTTTTTTTTTTTTTTTTTTTTCCCCCCAAGAGCTGAACAACTAGTAGCAGAAATCTGTACTTGGTAATGCAATTCAGAAATTGTACCTCAATCCTTGATTATTTTCTGTATATTTAACTTTTTCTGCCTGGTATTCCCTAGGTAGATAAAATTACATTTCAGTATATAGCAAACTTTATGTTAAATATCTGAAAACATTCCCAGATTAATATTAGGGATCTTTTCTGTCATCACTGAAATACAACCACCCCGGAAAGGAATATGCTAAGTTTTTTTACAGTGCAATGCAATTCTGTTAAACAGATTGATATTGACACATTATTAAAAATAATAATAATAATAATAATAATCCTTTCTCTTTTATAATGTCTTGAGTACTGAAAGATACCAAGAAGGGATAGCAGCCAGGTTAACAAGATCCCTATTTTACATTACCTCACTGGCACAGAGTGCCCTGCACGTACCGTATGACATGCTCCAACACGAAGCTTAACCCAACACTGTAACCCAATACTCAATTTACCTTTTTTTTTCGCCTGCAGCTACGCACAAGCCAAAAGCTTACAGGATTGCTGGCAACTTCTTGATTTCTTTCACTTCAGTCTGATGTAGCTACTGATAATTTCCTCTAAGCAATCTTTCACTCAAATGACTCATTACTATACATCCATCAAAAATACAACTGACACATATGTCCAGGTTTCATGCAGAGTTTATCACAGTGTGTGCAAGCGATCACGTGCCAAGGAGTTTAATATCCCTCATAATTATCAATCCATAGCAAGAAATTTGACTACTGGATTTTCGCTAGGGCTCCAACACGCATTGGCAACACCACTAAAGGAGACATGCCTCACTATATGCAATTGTCATAGTTTTCTCATTCACGCTCCCACCCGCCCCAATAAGGGAACTACTTACCAACCTGAAAATCTTTGCTGGATCAAACATCCAGCTCAGACTCGGACAGGCTCTCTCATTCGTTACATATTTCAAGATTGTTTTGAAATTCTGTCCTTACTTTACTTAGGCACAGTGTTCTGTCCGATGTTGGAAAAAAGCAATTTATTAATTGTTGCTCAAGGCAAAGTTGCTTAATCACACAATGGACAAAATGCTTTCTCGCAACGTGCAAGATGAATGTAAAGTAATGCTTATAGTGGGCTATCACCTATGTTTTCCTGGTGACAGAAAGACATGGGCTTTCTCTGTAATCTTGGAAGATATGTTCACACTGAAACAGACTTTGCACAGAAAAAGTCCTAAAGTCCATCGACTGTAATAAATACTTCTAACTGCTACATCTCCTCACAGATACCAGTGAGGTTTCCAGTTGAAGTGTCTCATCTGAGTGACTACATTCACATTCAGCAAAGTGTATACAAAGCCATTAAATGTCAAAGTAGCAGTCAAAACCCCGAAGACCCTAAACACAGCATGTGGATTCAGTACGTACACAAAAGAAACTATACTTTAAGTGAGCATCAGCCTTTTAATAGATTTAAGATAAGGTCATCATAAGAAGTCATTTCAGACCATAATCTTGAAGTGACCCAAGCAAGGGTGACCACTGCAAGATCTGCAGGTGCAAGTTACAGATGCAACCTGTTCTGCTGTCAAAATAGTAACAATTTCAGATTCTAGCTGTATTTGAAAGTAGGCTAAGAGTTTATCTAGTTTCTCAGACTTTTTTTTTGTAGCAACAGTTGAGAACCCGTATGCCAAAAAAAGTGCAAACATTATCCCTGCAGGCTCTCCAGAAGGAGGAAGGTTGTTTTCTGGAACCAACCCATCACCTCAACGCTAGCATTACAAGCACTCATTACCCACTTACATTTCCCTAAAACACTCAGCTGGACAAACACACGTTTATGTCTCTCCAACCTACGGGCTCAGGAACATAAAGATGTGACATCATGCTAAAGACACCACAAACTATGTCTCCTCCAGTCTCACAGTCAAGTTAAACAAAAGAAGTGAAACATTAAAGCCCTATGTAATCTTGAAGAACACTCTGTTCAAGAAGAAAAAGCAATTTCTCAACAGCACCTACTGAACTTGCTGAATAAAATACAATCTAACTGGATGTCTCCACTCTGTCACACCTTTCATGCACAAAGATGTCAGCACTCCCTGCCTGGTGATAGCTTTATTACACCTCTACCTGTCTCAGAGGAATTGAATTTGTCTGGAACGGTATATGAATGAACTGAGATCTTTAACGTGACAATACCAAACATACCAACAGGGCTTACCAATAAATCAACCCCCAGTTTTATGAAAATTAAAAAAATATTGAGGGCATGGAGCTGCAGGCCCAATACATTAATCACTTGTACCACTCTTCTCCTTCCCCCAGGAGATCCCCTTGCTAACGCACTTTCACGACACCACAGTGAGACTATCCACCTTCCCTTTAGCACACCCTCACCTCGGCAAGAGGCCGTGCACTCTCTCGACCCCACCACACCCCCAAAACAGCCCTCACCGGTGCTGGCAATGGAGCCGCCCCCCGCCCCCCATTCCAGCAGCCCCATCCTCCTCCAGGCCTGCACCGATAAAACTCAAACTGCCCTCACAGCCTGGCCCTACGCGCTCCCGCACGGAGAGCTGAAGCCAGGGAGAAAGAGAACAGACAACAGACCAGGGCCGGGTATGAGGGCGGCAAACAACACTCTCCTCCCCTCCTCAGGGCAGGGGGGACGGGGGAGCTCCCCGCCCCGGGGTCCGGCCGCTGAGCTGGGGTCTGACGGACGGGGCCCTGTGCCCCGCCGCCTCTTCCCTGCCCGGCCGCCAGCTGGCCCGGGGGGGGGGACGGGACGGACGGACGGACGGGAGGCACTCTTCCCCTTCGTTCTCCCCCTCTTCTTCCTCGCCCTACCCCGAGGCCTGTAGGCTCGGCCGGGGTCTCGCCCGCGCGGCCTCACACGGAGCTGGAAGGAGGGCGGGGAAGTTCCCTTCTCGCTCTCCACAGCCCTCCCGCTTTCCTGAGGGCCTGCAAGCGGGGCTGGAGAGCTCCGGGGGGCACTCACTTGATCCTGGATCCCATGGTCTCTGGGGGGCCGCATAGGCCCGGGCCAGAGAGAGAGAGAGACAGAGGCAGGGGGCGGGGGCCGGAGCTCGGTGGGCTGCGCTCTCTCCGCCGCTCGCCCCCTCACTCCATCCCGGCCCGCGCCGCCGTCGCCCCAGCCGAGTCACGGCGCGGCGCGGGGGCCGCCGGGAGCTGTAGTGCGGCGGGGCCGCCGGGGCGGGGCCAGCGGCCGGCCCGCCGCGCGCCCCGCGGGGTTGGCGTGGCAACGCGCGCGAGCAGCCTCCCCTCAGGGCGCCTGAGGCGGGTGTCCCGCGGCGGGGCGGGCGGCGACCCTCAGCCGCCGGGTCCCCTCAGCCGCCGGGTCCCTTCAGCCGCCGGCCCCCCTCAGCCGCCGGCCGCCCTCAACGGCTCAAGAGCGGCAAAGAGCCGTACCGAGCAGGAGCGCCAGGAAGGGGGGATGAGTGGGTGACCCACCGCCGGCCGCGGAGGAGAGCTGCCTCCCCGCCCGCCACGGCACCTCACGCCCTGTCAGTGGGAAGCGGATCGTCAGGCACCCCCCGAACAGGGCCAAAAGGCGCCACAGACGTGATCCAGAGCCCGTAGCGATCTTGTGGGGACTGATAGCCAGACCAGATGACTGGTAGCCACACCAGAAGTGTCCATCCTGGAAAGCTCTGTACAGAGGTGAGCCCTCCCCATGGGGACAGTACCCGGCGTGGCAAGAAGCAGACTGGAGTCCCGGGCAGAAATAAGTGTCGATGCCAAAGGAATACAGAAGTTAAAGAAAAAAGGTAGAGAGAGGGGCTGTGAGCTGGTGTTCTTGTAGACCTATGACAGAACATTTTGCACTGTTCGTCACAGAAACCAAAGCTGCTGAAAGGGCAATAAAGGATGGCTAGAAAGAACTACAAGCCCAAGTAAGGTCATACAGGGGACTGGAGATTTTTCAGAAAGAAGTGAAGGAGAGGTGAAATGCAGTCTGCTGAAAACAAAGCTTACCTTGACTCAAAAATTGCAGTACGACAGATTTTGAAACATGCCTTATTGGAGTTGGCAAACAGGATCAAACAGGTACCCAACAATTTTATTAAACATGTTTTACAGGAAGTTTTCAGGGAGGTTTGGCAATTTCTAGCATAATTTAATGATCTCTAACTTTTTAGAGTTGGAGATGATCTGCAATGAGGAATTAAAAAGTGGAAATTTGGCTTTAAAAGACCTCTGAACTGCAGGTCGCTGTGGAAGCCAACTGCTTGGCTGAAGAATCTAGTCAGCTAGAAAAATGGGAGAGAGAGAGGATGTATACTTTTACAGCCCATTTACTCCCCAGAGAGGCTGAGTAGGAGAAATCTTATTCATTCAAGTAATATATACAAATATAGTAAACATTTATGCAAAAAGTCCTGGAAGTTTTATTCACAGTTATAGTAAGTCAAATAAATGTTTGGGTAGGTGAGAAGGGGTGTTTCTAGCACTAGTTTGAGTACTTGAGATGAGGTACTTCCACCACGCACCCTCTGCCTTGGGAGCCGTGGGCAAGCTCAGGCCTCAGCATTCAGTCATGGCTTGAGCCATGGTGTAGATACACCTGTACCCAGCCCTGATCCTAATTATTGTTTGGATTTCCTGGACTGACTTTAGACCTGTTACCTTGGTTTTGTCTGATGGCCACCGGACTGTCGTGAGGGCCTGTTGCTGTCAGCGCTCCTGCTGTGCTTGCCCAGCTCATGTCTGTGGGGCTGTGCCTGGTCATTGCCCAGGCTCTGCTGTGTGGTCACCCTCAGCTCCTGCGTAGCCTTCTTTAAGGTGCAGGTGGCCTTTGCTGCTTCCTGACATGCATTATGTAAAGGTGATCTATACCAGTGTTCCCTGTCTCATACAGAAATACCCGTATCGGTATAAAGTAGCTTTTTAACCAAAATTACTGTGTTCAGACCAGGGATATTCCCCTTTCAAATAAACCAGTACACTAAAGGTCATATGTATAACTGTCAAATGAAGGTAAGTTTATAAAAATGTTGTTAAAATTGGTTACAAAAGCAAAAAACCCCACAGCCAGTAATAAACAAAACAATAGGGAAGCTGGTAAATACAATGCTGGTGCAGTGTAAAATAACAATATGGGAAAAAAAAGCCCAGCATTTTAAGAGTGGCTAACACAGTTTCTCAAATTTCATCACCCTTTTTGGAAAATGGATTGACTTTAAACTTAAGTAGAGCTAGAGACTCACAGTTTTAGTTTTGCTCTGTTCTGTTTAGTGTGCTTTTTGAAGATTTGGTAAATTTATTAATGTGAACAGACCTAATAAATGGGGACAGTGCACAGTATGCACAAATAGTGTACTGGTTTATATCTGATAGTCTTTAGACTAGACATACTAAGGAATAAAATGCTAGGTAGTTCAAGTGAGCAATCTAAACCCTCTTGCAGAGTAAATGAATCATTAGGAAGCAATCTTTCACCCCAGTGTGGAAAAAACAAGGTATAAAATTTGGATTTCAAGAACTAGACCAAGAGGACTGGGTAGCTGAGTTGGTGGATAAACTGATAGTGGCTGATAACTAACAAATGACAGGAAAAATGGCTTGCAAAATTACTGTTTGGTAATTACCTTTAAATATGTCTCAGTGAAACATCTATTTTGTAGGTGACTGATTTCTAATGAGCGTATTTTCCTACCCCAAGGGAAGAAATTATAATAGCAAACCCATGTTGATACCTGTTCATCAACAGTTTCTCAACTTGGATAATGTGCAGGTGCATGCTAAAACTTCTGAACAGGAAATATTATATAGGTTATGTGATAAGCATGAGATAATCTGAAAAACGTTAGTGTATTTGAAAAAGAGAATGACCTACCTCAAGCTCACAGTTAATAAAGATGAATTTAATTAATAAAAATAAATGAAAACGTGTATGTCAAATGGTAAGATTCTGTCCTTGCTACGGAAGATAAACTAATGGATCTGGCAATGTGAACGCTGCAAGTTCAGTCTTTGGAAACTCTAGTTTAAAAGACTGCCTAATAAAAACAAGCGTGAGCTTGTAAAACTGGTAATGCTAAGACAGAGGAAACCAGAAAGGTGAGGAGAGGATGAGTGACCAGAATTTCTTCTAGTTAAATGATAAAACAGATACTCAATATGGAATTAGTATGTACACTCTAACTTTATGTTGTATATAGCAAGCAAACAAAATCAAGTATATTCCAGAATCCAGTGCATGGATACAGAACATGGCTAGTACCTTCCCAATGGTGATAATAAAATGGAGAATTCATTCAAAATTTCAACTAACTATAGACTGAATATTTAAATATTTGTTCAAAATTATAAAAACGATGTTTTCTGTGTGAAAGCGCTAGAAGGCAATGGGAAAACAAAAATATTAAACACGATGTAGATGTTCCTGTTCAAGTGCAGGAAGTTTTTCTCTCTATCTGCTTAATATTAGTTTGTGTTCCAAGCTATAGAATGTGTTTTTGTCCTCCACTTTAGCAGGTCTATTTATGTAAACAAGCTGCTCATTAGGTAACCCAAATTACATTTTCTGCAATTCCGTTGATGGTACTAACGTCTGCAGCTGGCCCAATGGTTTGGTGGTAATTGTAGAACAGTTACAGGGCAGCGGAGACGGTGAAGCCCCTAAGGAAAGAGAAGGGTTTAACCACAGAAGGGTTACAGCAATGCCTGCTGGCCTGTCCATAGAGCAGTGGGTTTGAATGTCTCAGAATAGATGAGCTGATTAGCTGTGAATCACCCTCCCAGAAGAGATGAAGCATTAAAAGCAAACAAAAGGGAAGCAGAAGGGAAACTTCAGGCAGGAGAAAATAATCCAGGAATTAAAAGATTGGTGAAAGCCTTAGGATACTTCCAGATTGACCAGAAAGTCTTAATTCAATACCATAGAAATAGAGGTCTTACACTGTGCACTCTAGGATGAATTTGGGTGAATGTGGCTGAACCTATATTTTAATATGTAATGCACCCACAGCAACAAATGTACATTAAAATATAGCTACCTCTTTCTTCTCAGTCAGTGACATCCCTTCTGAAGCGTGCTGTAATCTGAATTTACTTGGGAAATTCACTCTGCTACTTCTCAGCTGATGAGAATGGCAAGAAACAAAATGCTGACTTTATAGATCAATAGTTAAGCTTTGTCTAAAAGGTTATGCCTTGAAACAGAGTATACTGCCACCTGAATAATATTGATCATAATGTTCGTGTCTGTTTTTCCCAATTTCTCGGTGGGAAAAGATTAGGAAAATCTCTACCGATGTTTATAAACTGATAGAAAGCTTATTAAAGATATTTTTTCAGATGTGAAGCACAAGTTATTGTATCAACCTCAAGCTTGTAATTCTTGTCGTTATCAAACAATATGCCTCATGAGTTATGGATCAGGTCACTGGCCCATCTTATGTGCATACAGCCTGCAGAAGTGTTCACATATGCTGCTTTAGAAAAAAGCCTGTTCTTAGTGCTCCCAAACTGTGATTCATCAGGCATTGTTAGGATAGCGTTCAGACACATTTTATGCACTGAAACAAGAAAGATGTTTAAATCAGCATATCTACCTACTTGTGTGGATGGAAATGCGCATCATCTACTTGTTTTCCATTATAAGTTTAGAAACAATGATCTATAATTGCACAGAGTGCAACTGAACTTTGGAAAATACAAAAGAAAATCTAAAACCTGACAAAAAAAAAAAGAAAAAAAAACAACCATAAGAACATAACCAATGAGTTAGATCAAAAGCATTCTGTCTCCAAAACTGGACACTGGCAGATGTTTAAGGAATAGTGTAAGAACATGCCCAGCCTCTAAGAAATTAATTTCTCAGCCACAGGTGCTGCTTCTATCTAATAGCTTTTGGGGGATTTTTCTTTCATTAATTTGTTCGGTTGCTTTTCAATCCAATTTAGAATCCACTACCTTCTATGGCATGGAGTTTCCATAGCTCAATCACATGCCAGGTGAAAAAAAACCCTCCTTTTGTTTGTGTTGAACCTGCCACAGTAATTTCATTTGACTCCTCACCAAACATTGTATTGAAGTGTCAGGGAAGGGCCGTTTCTTATTTACCTTCTTCATGCCTTCCATGATTTCATAAACTTTATGATTTTATGGTCAAAATAAGAAATGCAAATATATCTCAATTTTTCTCATGAAATAAAAAAGGCTCTTTCCATTTCTGCATAGCAGTGTGGCAACATTATGCATACTTTCTATATAGTACATTAAAAGCTAAGTAAGCAGTAAAATACCATTCCTTTTAAGTGTTTGAAGTACCATACACTGAATGACCTTTTCATTCTCCATTCACAAAGAAATAAGAAATAACTATTCTTATTTCTGAAACCTGTGATTATACCAATAGCTATAACTCAGGCCCATGAAATCCTTTAATATAAAGAGCCATGCTGGAGACTCATTCGCCTAAAGAAAAGAGCCCAGGATGATTGACCTGAAATGACCTCTTCATTTTTTAGTGAAAGGAGATCTAAATATGGCAAATATTTCCTTGTGCTACTGTCTCTCAACAGACTACATTTTCCCCGATTAGAATCTCTTACGATTAGCAAAAACCGGTTATTTAATTTCATGGAGAAACTAGCAAAATGTCTACCAGAACTCTCTGTTCTTTGTCTTTAACTGTGCAGTGATTTTTCTGTCAGAAAATCTGGTTTACTTCTTAATTATTTCCATTGTTTGCATCACTTACAATAGTGATCACATTTTCTGTTTTGAGGTTTTTAAGCTTGCTCTAAGTTGATGACCAAAAGAATTAAAGATTCACGTCTGCCACCATTAAAAAAAAGGTGTTTAAATCACTAAAAATTAATTATTCTTTTAAAAGAAAAACAAAAATCCAATATATTTTTTGTTTTGTTTTTAATTTACCTTTTTTCCTCTCTTTTTTTGAGAGGGAACTAATCCAAACACCCAAACTAATATCAGAGGATGATTATTAAAGAAAAGTTCCTCTACTCTTTAGACATCCTTTTGGAGTACTGAAAAATTAATCACTCACTCACATCTCTCAATACCTGTAGCTAGCGATAAAGCTCAGGTCAAAGAATTATGGATCTGATTAGCCTGTGTATCTCTCTTGAAAGCAGAGTATAGATAACAAATGGCTGGTTCAACCCAAAGCCAAGCAGAGGAACTGCAGGAACCAGGAGGCGCTGAGCTCTCTGAGGAACTTTCACTTTGTGGGAGATGCTTCAGTTCAGAGCTGTGGAATTCTTCTGGATTCTTTGCATTGCAAAAATTACCACTTAGATCTGTAATGAACAGAACGAGAGACCTTATTCTAGCAGCTGCAGACCGGTATTCGTGCTGATCTCTAGGTTTGTCTGCCACAGTTGCTGAAATCTGTGGATTGTCATATGTCCAAAAATCAGGCAAGCTTATGCTTCTCAGCAAAGGTTATTGTCAGTACATTATTCTGTTGCCCAGGATATCCAATGTCAATTGAATTAAAAGTCCACTTCAGGCTCTAAAATTTGTCATTTAAAGTTCCCTTGTAGAGTGGTGGGAGAGATCTTTAGTAGGAGCTGGATTTTAGCAACTATGGTGTCGAAACCCTTTGGAAGTCACTCTTTTGCAAAGACTAACAAGTATTTCTAAAATGCCCATATCAAATATGCACTTCTACAAGGATAACACTTAATCCTGTGTCAAACAGTAGAAACAATCAAATCTTCTGAAAAATACTAAATGCCTGTCTTTTCCGAGGGACATCTGAGGTTCTGACGCACTGGCCCTGACTTTTTTTAAATATAGTTCCAACTGGATGAAATTGGCTTTGCAGTGTTTGTCCTCCTCTTCCTGCAGTCTACCAGAGTTGACAGAACTC
This sequence comes from Numenius arquata, assembly GCF_964106895.1. NCBI lineage: Eukaryota > Metazoa > Chordata > Aves > Charadriiformes > Scolopacidae > Numenius > Numenius arquata. The sequence goes on from NC_133594.1 coordinate 11,008,465, forward strand.
CTGTATTTTTGTTACCTGATAATGTCTCATGCATATTTCAATCTCTAAATTTTCACCCAAGCAGCTTTAAAATACCAGTAGGTTTGCTTTACTCTGTGGCTTACATGTCCCTCCTTGCATCTAGCAAAAACCTCTTACTATGGCTTCTCCGAATGGCGCTGCCTTCAGAGTGAAAACATGCTGCTAGCTGGTTCTTGCTCTGAAGCTGTTGAAGACACTATTTCATCTGCCAATAATAAAGAAGCAACTGACCTAAGTTACTCTTCTCTGTTTGCCTTGCTGTGATGGCAGAGTGCTGACTGTACCATTATTGCTCTATAAAGCGAAGTCAGATTTATGAGGCAAAATCTATGATGGTGTGATTCCAGCTAGACAAAAAAAAAAAAGCCCAGTATGAAAATAGTTATTCATATCTGTGATAGCCTTTATCACAGAAAAGATAACCCTCCTGTGCTGAAAGGAATAAGATCACTGATGTAAATCAGACTGGTGCATTCAAGTCCCTCTAAGTTACTAATGAGCCTGGAAGAACAAGGATACTTAGGAGAAATCCAGAACAGCAAGACATAAGTTGTTGGAGCAGAGGGAAGTACTTACTTCATATGATACTAAACTCTTGTACAGTAGACTGCCCAGCTTAAGCTGGTGAACTCAGATAGCATGAAAGAGAAGGAAGAAGAAAGTCATAAAAAAGGAAGGGGGAAGGAAGGAGTGACTGATCAAATGAATGAATGAACGAACGAACAAAGGAACAAAGGAATTTATAAAATACAGTGTTTATAACTTGGTAATGTTTATTATTTAAAACATGGCTTTATATTTTGTTGCACTCATGCTAGAAATAAAAATAACAAAATCTTGGTATAAAATATTGGTGTAAGTTCTATGACATTCATCAGTTTTTCCTGTCTCACACAGTTGATGGGTTCCTAATCTTTTTTCAGGTTTGTCCATCTTGAGTTTTCAGTAGCAATTACCACAACTTTTTTATATAAAAATAAAACATGTTTTGAGCCAGGCTTCAAATATAATCACTACAATCACTACGAACCAAAAGACCACTAGCAGTGTCGGCTTCACTGCCCTTCTAAGGGGGAATCTGTTTATCCTTTCTGCCATAGTATGGGGTAACATGATAACTATTGATGGCCCACTACTTATTAAGATGTCATGAGACAACATGTTGTCATAAGCTGTTATTTTTAAATTGTTATTAATAAAACATCAAAAAGCACTTCTGGGATGTAAGCTGGTTGTTTTAACAATGGGAAAGTATGTGTTTATATAAAAATTTAACTACATGATGTTAAGATTTAACTCGTATTGCTTGTATAATCGTATGTGGAAAATGGATTAAATATTCAAATTGCTACAATCTTCAACAGTGTAATGGTGATTAAACAGTATGGGCCTGAGCCTTATGTCATTTATGCTCATTTTATATTAGTGTAATTCCATACGATTGCTAAAGCATGGCATTCTAACTTACCTTTCTGGCAACAACTAGTGCTAGGCAGCCAGTAGCTGTTCTGAACTTGCATATGTAAAATGGAGTTGATGATCCACACATTTCTTTTACTGATTTTCCTGCACTGATGTTCAGAAGGCATCAGTAATGTCACCCCTGATTGACACAAGGGTAAGTAAGTTCCAGATCTGTCCATTCTTGTTTGTACTCCCCTTTTGTCTGAGAAGTTCAATTAAGATGTGCCACACGTCCAATACCTGGTTGGGGAAGAAGCCTGCTCTTTTTATTAAGAATTTAGGGGTTCCTGGCTAATCTGGGGATTGTCATTGATTAGTGTCTGTTGTTTACTTGATTTTTTTAAACATGTAGTATTACGGTCTTGACAGACTGCAGGTTCACAATGCAGGAGAGCTTTCTTCCCAAACTGTAGGTATCATGTAAGAAAATTAAGAGTGTTAGTTTATTTCTAGATGTTACTTTGATTAGTTCTCTGATGCTAATGATTCCGCTCCATATTGGGGAAAACCAAACAAACAACAAAACACAAACAAAAGTGCACTTCTCTGAATAGTAACTCATTTTATACTTCATATAAAGTCAATTTTATTTATGTAATTACTGCAACTATGCAACACCAAGATGTAATGAGGTAATACCATGAGCTAGGAAATACCGACCTCTTCCGCATTTAATGGAGGAACTTTAAACAGTAAACTGCAGCAGACAGTATTGCAAGCCAGCAAATACATTCACTTTCTCCAAAATGGAGATACCATCCTGCTGGAAATGCTCTTTTGAATCTATTTCTGACTCTTTTGTGGTATTATTTAAAATTATGTGGTTATTATTCTAATAATAAAATTATTAGAATGCTCTTATACTTCTGCCTCTAAATGGAGCCATCATTAATTGATTTGATTTGTTCTAGTCTTACGGTTAATGAAGACTAGGTGGCATTTCAGCAGTGTCAGAGCGATGCTCTTGCTCCTTGTTATTAATTCCCCTGTAAGTGCATGCCTTTTTCTAGACATTCCAGTTGGTTTTGCTAGGATGTTAAAAAAAATGTTTTGATGCATGTTAGTTGTTTTAATCTTAGAGCTATAAAGAACTAAGTCAAGAAAAGCCTCTCTCAAGTAATACACAGGAGTTTATAAAGTAAGTAAAGTTGAACCACTAAGTAATAGTGACCACAATATAATTAACTTCAACATCCTCAGGGGACAGATTGTACAAAAAATGAGGAAGCTAGTTAAAAAGACCCTAAAGTCAAAAGTGAGGAAATTAAAATCCTTAGACTCAGCATGGAGGCTACTTGAGCAACCATAACAGTGTAACAGAAGGCATGCATAATCCTAAGCAAAAAAGGAAGCTGACAAGCAGAAATAAGCGATAGGGCTACAGGAAGGTTCAAGAAGTTAGTACAGTCAAACGTGTTTTTCTGAAGGTAGAATTTTAACTTGTGAAGTCAATAGGGATAAAATACAGTGGCTAAGATACACAGTGGAGATTAGAAGGATGACAGAGGATTTGAGGAGTAGATAGCCTGACATGAAAACAAGATTTTCTCAAGTATTAAGAAGCAGCAAGCTTGCAAGAGATTTTGTAAGTCCAGTGGGCTATTTGGTAGAAAAGTAAGAAAGCTAATGAGAATACAGAGACACTGAAATGAAGGGAAATTACTTTTTTGCATTAGCATTTCCACACAGAATTTTGGGAAAATAGATATACCAAATTTTCTCCAGTTAGGTAATATAGAGGTGGTTTTGTCAAACACAGAAATGAAAAGATGTGCTGGAACATATTCACAAATTAAATAAAAACAGTCTCCTAGGACTGGAAAGTAAGTCAATAAATTCTAAGGGGATTTAAGAAATAAATTTCTGAACTACCAACAAGAACATGCAATCTGATTAAAATTGGTATGTATACTAAAGTGGAGAGTATTTATCCTCTAAAAGGTATGCAGAGTAGTTCTGGAAATGTCAAGACAGAGATCCATATATATCATTAATAAGAAACAGTTGAAATAAAATCGCACATCACTTAGGTTAAGATGATATGATCATAATTATCCTTCTGAAAGAACATGCCCCCCAGAATAGTGCCTTCCAACGTGTCTAAAAAGCTTTTAAAATGTTTTAAAATGTGCTCTGTTTCCAACTACTGTCTCACAGTAAGCAAGTAGTAGAATAAAAAATAAATTATAGGAACAAGGAGTTACATACCACAAGAAATTCAGAATAGAAATTCAGGCAAAAGATCTGAGCATATGTCCGAGAAAAGGATACCTTCCTTGAGTTGCAGTAGTCAGCAAACTGTATTAAATTTAAAATTAGCCACAACCATTACATTCAATATGATGATTTTTTTAAATTTTCAGTTTCTTCTCTAATATTGGACTCGGTTCTCACCCTCCCAGTTTAAAAAAGATGCAATGTGTATAAATATTCTCACAGATATTCCGGAGACACTCCATTGGATTGGGAGCTTAAATGATTTGGTTTAGCTTTAGGATACTAACTACTACATGTGTGAGGAGAAATGAGCCGCAGCCTGGAGTTAAGAAGAGTTTTCCCTGGAGAACATTCTGGGGATTCTCACAGGACTCGTCATTTCTGGGGACAGGCCACTGGATTAGATGGACTACTGATACAGTGTGGCATTTTCTGTTTTCCTGTGTTGCTAGAAAAGACGCTCTTTTTCACAATTAAGAAGATTACGGTACAGACATTAGTCAAATGTTGCCCTTCTAATGTGAAGTGTTTTACAGAATCAGCAAAGTAACTGGCAAAATCATGTGGTTTGTAGAAACTTTGATGTTTTTGCATGAACTCAGTGATCTACAAGATAAAAACTGTTGGAAAGAAACCTAAGGATGGTATAAGGTGTCCAGTCAAGACAAGAATTTTCCCACCGTTGTGTTTCATATTACATACTTCATGATAGTCTATAAAGCTTCTAAAAGACTTTAAGATCCTTGGATTTAATATGAGGGGAGGACTTGCTGTTTTGCAGTGTTGAAACTTCCTGACATTATGAGTTTAAACTTTAGTTCTTTGTGCCAAGTGACATAATCAGATTGAATATTTACCTCTGATAAATGAAATATAAATATCTTACGAGTCATGTGAAAAAGTGGAAAATGGAAAAAACAGTAGTAAGTCCAGTGGTTTATTGGAATAAACCATACCAAATTCTGAAAAACATTTGGTTAAAGGGAACCTGCATTGTTTCTTGGGAAAGCACATCTTGCTTAAGTTTACATAATTAATTTTCTATAACTGAGAGGTCCTGGCATTCACGTTAATTCTATTCCTTTGCCAAGATTATAATCTGTTACATTGTTATGCTCAAAATAATCAGTTGAATATGTCTCTGTTTCTAAAGAATCTCTTCTCTTTTACTTCCTTTACTACCTTCTGTCAGAGTTTAAGTAGTAGTTACTGTAGTTACTGTGCTACTGTATTAAATCACTGGTTAGCCATCAAATTGGTGTGCATGAGTACATGCATAAAAACAAGGCAATGTGTCCATCTCTGTGTGTCCGTGGCATTGTACATCTATAATGATTGTTTTACATACATACAATCACAATAATAGCTAAATACCTAAATGTTGGTCTGATCTGTAAGAGTATAGACCTCTTCTGTGTTAAAGCTGAGAACTACTATTCCAATTTCATCCTCGTTTACATTTCATCATTCAGAATTGCTGACTGAATTCTAGTTTTTGACATCTTGTCCTTGATTTTCCTGACCCTGTCCTTTCATGGTTCTCCTGTTGCATCTTTCATAATTTCTTCACTTCTCCTTCATCCTGACATCACATCTCCAACTTTCTGAAGGTATTTAGCAGAGCTGTATTTTTGTTGCCTTCTCCCCCTTCCAACCACATCTTATTTTGGTGTAATCTCATTGTCAAACACAGATTCAGCTATCATCCCTATGTTGCCAACTGTCAGATCTAGTTATTTATTCCAAACTTGTCTCCTCCTATTCAAACTGAAATCTCACCTTGTCTTCTTGAAACGTCTTCATAGATATCTGAACTGTTGTTCAGAATGGGACTAAAGAGAATCCTTTCAATCTTTCCTCTTCTGCAGGCTGTCCACACTCTTTTCTTAATCACTATGTACATACCGCATGGCATTCAGGTTCATAACCATGTATGATCAGTGCTTCTGTTTTGAAAATATATTTTGCTTGAACAAAGTCCAAAACACTTTACATTTAAAAGAAAAGAAAGGAAAAAAAAAACCAAAACAAACCAACAAAGGAAACATAGTAGTTAAAATATAGAGCAAGCAGAAAGTGATACATTGAGAAGCCTGAATATTGAAGTATTCTAGCAACAGGAAAGGTAAAGCACAACTAAAGAAAAAGCAACCTTCTTCTACATTGACCCCCTGGAGTGCTTTAACTGTGACCTCAAGGAGCCATATCTAGATAGGTGAGGGAGTTCAGTTTCCAAGGCCCATTCAATCGTGAGCTCGTCTGCAAAGTCTCCCAACATGGGGTCCAATTAGTGCCACTTGTATTGGTGAATTTTTTTTAGAGACCTGCTGAAAGCAACTGGAATAAGATTTTCAGATTAACTTTACACAGGCCGCTATACAGCTCCAGAGCCCTATATCATTTTCATTCAAGGTAGATTTTGACTGAAGTCAGTAGTTTTTGACTAAGTAATGAAGGATCAGGTTAATTTTTTATCATTACCTGGTTCCTATCCTGCTAGCCACTTTTCCGTCTGTACTCTTCTTACCTTTTCTATAAATTAGGAATAGTAATATTTACCACTTCTGTTAAGTGCTTATAGTTGTATTAGTAAAAACCAGGTAATATTTAATTTCTAGAATTACCCACCTGCCACTGAAGTAGCAAAGCCCATATAAATAATTTCAAATGGGTGCCTTGAGAAATGTTGAGTCCCAAGGTAAGGATTTTAAATGCTGGAAAGATGCAGAAGAGAAGCTAAGGTAAATCAGCTAGATTTTTTCTTAAAAAAAAAAAAAGTTTAATTATTAACAGAAATCAAGTCACACTAGCATGAGAACAACAGAGGAGAAAGAACCTTCTTAGTAGTCATCCAGCCAGGAATTTGGGTTGTGATACCTTGTAGTCCCATTATCATTTTCTTTTGGTATGCCCAAATATGAACTATACACAGAGAAAGAAAGAAGAAAACTGAGCTGAAATTAGCCTCCTGCTCAGAGGGCACTGGGTTATCTTGCCTGTTTCTTATCCATAGTTAATAAAAAGTAAACTAAAAAATATGCATAATTCTCTGATATGCTTGAGCTAGAGCATATTAATGGTTAAATTATCACTATATCATTTGGACTGACCGCTGTTTAAAGTACAGTAGAAAGCATTAGCACTGCAAAATGTTGATTGGTTATGTTATGATTCCAAGAGCAAGGCAGACGTCCTTTGTACTGATCAACATTTTAAGCTGAATTATATTGTTTAGCAAATGGTTAAGACAAAGGACAGTAAAATTTGTAAAACGATTGATATAACATGGGAGGGGAAATATAAAAATACAAAACATTATCTTCAGTTTAGAAACCGATAACACTGTTCAAGAAAATAATGACATAGTTCAGTCTAAGGACCACAGAATTGGGTCCACTTTTTATATTTTATATCTGCATTTAGCTGCGGTCTCATATCAGACAAAAAGGTAGCACTCAAAACTATTTTAAGAAAAATTGCTCCTTGCAATGTCAATTCATGCTCACCAATGAGTACTCACAAACACTCCATTGGGGAAACTGAAATAATTAAGTAAACAATTTGAAAGCTGAAGCAGAAAGTGTTGATTGCTCTAGTTCTGCTCACCAGGCTGCTGAGAGACAGGACTCCTTGCCAGCATAACACCACATTTGGAAATACCTGGAGTTCCCATTCCATCCCCTGTAATAGCTAGTGAGGTCGGGAGCGGTTAATGGTGGAAAGACAATGAGTACAGGAACAGCTTCTGTTACTAATCCGAGCATTGTCCCTACCTCTGCGGGTATAGCAGAGGACTATAATCAGTATCTTGTACTAGTGCAAAACGTATTATTTAACATATATTATTTACCACAATACCAACTTCATTGATCTGCTATGAAACTATTACTTCTAATAACTTTTAAAACCAAATGCTTTATATCTCTGAATTTCTGGGGTTTATTTCTCTTTCTCCCCTTTTTCTAATCTCTGACCTGGTGATTCCTGAATAAAACAAATTGTCTTTTACTGTTCCTGGCACGCTGTTTACAGGAGTTACCGTATACCTGTGGCATTTGCGTCTTCGCTTAATCAAACTGCAAAATATAGACACATTAGGTCCTGAAAATGGTATACAATTTCCTCTTTCTCCCTTGCTTTCCCCTAATAGCAGGGAGGCACTAGAGGGTTGCGCAGGGATGTGTGTTACAGGCTGCCTGCAGGACCCTAGCGGACTAGGCTGTATTTAATGAGCGCGTCTTCACTGACAGATTCATTATTTGTGTTCGGTCGCTTCAAGTCAAAACTGATTAGTTACACTTACTGCAGCAAAGATTTAATGATTTTATTGTTTATCTTCAATTTATTTTGATTAACATCTCCGTTCTTTTCATTGCAAGTGCAATTAGGTGTAATATAACAGCGACTACTTTAATTTTGCTGAAATTAAGATGAATAAGTGACGGATTATGGCACTTTGTTTAACAAATAAATCATAGTTAAGAGGGCTGTATTAGTAATAAATGAAAAAACAGACAATCTAATTAAAATGCATGGAGCTGATAGTTCAAGTTTCCAGAAATGTAATGAATTTTCATTTTAGAAATCAACTAGATTTAGGTGTAGTACTTATTTATTGACAATAAGATGACAGAAAGGCACATTATTTTGTAAATCATCTTAATTTCTTATCTTGGTTGAAGGAAGTACAAGCAATGAAATGAAGGTGCATGTTTAAATTTTTTTAGGAGCTAGGATTATTTTGTCAGGAAACACTGCAATTAAGGTATGGCTAAAAAAGAGACTGAGGGACTGAAATGAGGAAAAAACTCATTAGTTCAATTCTCACATGTTCAGACTTCAGCATTTTCTGCAACAGATGAATATTCTCCAAGTCCCAGCCACAATTTTCCTTTAAGTTCATAAGATTCAATTCACTGCCACACAGTAAAAGCCTCAAGACACGTATGATGGAAGAAAGAACTAACATGAAGAAAAATGAACTCAACAAACAGTGAGCAAATCAAGATTGCTCTATACAAGCATCCCCAAATCATGGGGCAAGTAGCAGGGCAGCAATCCTGGAGCCAGCTTACTGTGGGGGTCGCATGGGCTTAACTTCTGATTGAGGAAAACCAAGAGGAAAACGAACCCTTCAGAATCAGAAACTTTATCCCTCTGATGTTTAAAAGACCTTGTATTTGACAGGACAGCTTTGAAGATAAAGACCGAAGCACTCTCCAGCTACAGGCTGTTCAACACCCCACACTGCTATCTGCAATGCACTTCACTTCAGTTTCGCAGAGTTCAGTCGTATTAGAAAGGAGATAGGGGAGACATTTTTTAGTATATTGTGCTATATTTTTGATGCTGCTGTATCTTGCCCAAGCCCTCTTTACAGAGCCTGGAAGAGCTCGGCTCTGTTCTACACATCTCCATCATCGTTCCTTCCCACCGCACTGTGTCAGACCAGCCACTTGCTCTCGGCTGGCCAACATGTAAATTTGTTAATAAAAATGTACCCTGACATCCTTGACTACACAGACGAGATATCTCTAAACTAAGAGGTTGGCACTAAAGCTGAGAGAGGACAAGGAGGGACTTCTCCCTGTTTCTTAATGTGCAATATTCTTTTTTTTTGTCTGTAGGAAGATTTTATCCCAGAGATTAAGGTTAGAGAGGACTAAGAGAGTAATATATGCTCTAATAAGACCTTATTTTGACTTTTTTTCCCCCTTTGTATTAGGGGTGGGAGGTGGCAAGGAAACAAGAGAGGAAGAAACAGAATGCAATTCCTAAGATCACAAAACCTGCAAGAGAGTACTTTCTTCCTACACTTTTAAGTGCTCTTCTTATATTACTGTTTCTCTCTTTAACTGTTTCAACACATTTTTCAGATATTCAGATGAACGCCATTATTGAAAGAAGTATTTATTATGACTTAGTAGCAATTTTTTGTTTTTCTACCTTAGGACTTTATCACTATACACTCCTTGAAATACAAGAATTCCAGTGGCAATGCAAATTTGTTCCAGCTAAGGATCTGCCTCATAGCTTTAAAAGGGACTTAAAAATCGTATTTCAACAAATGTCTGCAAAAAAAGATAATTGAAAAATAATTCCTGTCCTGTGGGTGTAGTGGAAATAAATTACTGAAGCCAGTTTTACTCCTGTAAAATAAATAAAGGGAAGGAGGTGGCAGAGTGAGGAGGTTCTAAGGCCTACTTTCTTTCTTCCTGATTATATTGATCGGATCTACTAATTACATTAAAACAGGTAGATCTTCCTAAGTGTATAAAATCAAGTAAATAAATAAATCTGGGTACTTTTAACAAGGCGGTATACAAACTTATTTACAAGTGTTTCTGTGTGTCACAATCCCTCTTCTAATACTAGTTTTCAATATTTAATAAATAAATAGATGGTAGGCAAAGACAGAGCAAGAGGGAGATAGGGGAGAAATGGTGCTAATGACCAAATGAACCTGTAAAAGGCAGCCCTGCTCTGACTGGAGCCCCAGTCATCAGCTGAGTGTCATGTCGGGAGCCGGGAAGAGCTGGGGGAGGTTGTGGAGGGGTTGGCGAGCTGGAGACTGGCAGCATCATTGGTTTGAACGGGCCGTGATTGATTTGTCACCAGAGGCCCATTTGACTGGGCGAAAAGCCCTTCTGATCTCAGTCTCTCTCTGCCTCCTCCGCTCTGCTGTCCCTTTTCCCTTCCCTGCACTCGGACACTGGCACAGCAGCTGGGCAAGGGGCTCAAGTTGGGGCTGACGCAGAGCACAAGGGTTGAAGGTCACTGCTGCCAAAACTCTGTCGCGACTGACAAGGGAGATCAGCTCATCACACTTTTCACTTTCCATCCTGCCTTTAGAACTCCAGAGGTTTACAAAGCCCCAAATACACATCCACAGGAATCCACCAACACACCATTCCCCAAGCAGAGACACACAACCAAAGCCTCTCTCTCCTCACTTTGCCTCTCTCTGTCTCTCTCTCACACACACTCACACGCACACACACACACACGCACTCTCTCTCTCCCCACCCCTTCCACCTTCCTGTTATCTGTGGCTGGGAGAAACCTCTAGATCTACAAATATTAATTACAAAGGACAACGAAAGGTAAGAAGGCGTCAATTATCCAAAGGTGTCGTGATGTTATTTCAAGTCAATTGCAAATGTGTGAGGGGGAAGATTTCGCCCCAGTGATTCCTGTCTGCTTGGCTGATGGGGACCGGAGCCGATTCCCTCCCAGAACTGCTGCAGCTATGCCTTAAACCACACACTTTCCAGCAGGAGCCATCAGCATGGGCCTTTCTGAATTCTCTCTTTATTTCATTCATTAAGGGCATTAGGCAAGTTGGAATTTGTATGAAAAGGATCCTATGGGAATACTGTCTCCAGGGTAGGTATTTTCATGACTTTCCACATCCTGGGGCTCTCTCTGTATCTCTTCTCTTTCTCTCTCTCTTCTGTTAGATGGAGCTTTAAAGGAGGCTGCCCTCATCTTCCAACTAATCTGGGGAAAGGAAATGTTCTGAGCTGCATATATTGAATGAAAAAATATTTTATGTCTTTTATAAAGTGGCAGTTACTAAGAAATTGTGAGACCTTTCCTGCTTAATTTTGTTAATGGGCTTTGTTGTTATCGTTATTATTCCTAGCTGTTTTCAGGTTTTTCTCACACAAGAGTTTTTAATGACAATTGCCTTCGTTATCCAAAAAGAATGAGATAGCAGACTGGACAACAGCAAAATAATATTAATCAAACAAAGGCAGACTTTAAATTAAACAGGCTGTTGTGTTCCCATAAAAGCAGGACAATCTCAATACTCTAGCTCATTTCACTTGGCAAAAGAACATGGCATCAGTTTTTTAACTTTAAAATAGTTTAATGAACACGAATGGAGAAATAATTTTTCTGTGTATTTAGCCGTCTATAAAGAAGAGAGAATGCTTTAACTTTGATCGCCACAATTAGTTCCCTGGGTATCTAGAGGGGAACAGGGCAGCCCTGGGAGCCTCAGTTCTTTAGATACAAAAGCATTTAGATCGCTTTAGAGCAGTTAATCCTGAGACTGGCTAGGGTCCCTTTTGTTTTCTAACTCCATTGTGGGTTTTGTTCAGTTTTTTCTATTCGCATGATTGACTGCCCAATGGATGCTAATTATCCAAATGTCGCTTCTGTCCTTTGAGTGACTTTCTATGTATTATGGGCAACTGTCATGCATTCTGTCATTCTATATCATATTACATGTATTATCATATGAAAATGGTACTCTGCATAAAGGAAGGTGTCTGAACCAGCAGATGCTGCAGATATTTAGAGGACTTGCCTAATTTGAATGGATTTTCTATAGAAAAATTGTTCAGAAAGCATATAGGGGAGAGTCAGAAATTGAAAGTTTATCAGGTAATTATTTTTGTCCTTTTGCTGTTTACATGATAATGTACAAAGCATTAACTGTCTCTGCTTCTGAAATCTGCAGCCACCTTCCTCCTCCTGAACCAGGCAACCCGTCTGTATTTATTAGAGTATGACAGCTTAAGCTAATTAAACTGATATCTGTCTAAAATAATAAGCCCAGAAAGTTAGAATAAACATTATGATTATAAGCAGAAAAGGCAGCTATACAAATGTAGCATCAATGTTATATTTTAATGATAATCTGAAATTCCTGTATGAAAAACATTGGATGTGGAATTACAAACAATAATAAAGTTCTGCAGAGACAATTTTCACTGTAAATATTTTTTTACTTAGATCTTTATCTCTTTACATGATATTAATAAGGCTGAGGGCTAACACAGCTGTGAACTTGCATATTTTTTATTTTATACATATGTGAACATATATTTAAAAGGATATCAAGGGAAAGGTTTTTACTACAATTTTTCCACTAAAATAAACTTAACACACCTCAGTGCAATGTGCATGCCAACACTTAACAGGAATGCAAGATTTATAACGATAGGGCTTTTTAGATTTGCACTCTGGGGTCCATTGAATCCATAGGCACATCCAGAGTTTCCTCTCCTAAAATGTTAGGATAGTGTTTTATATTTGCCATTGATATGAAATATTGTGGATATATGACCTTGAAATTCATGATCTTGAGCTTCATCAAATATATGTGCAATAAGTTTCCATTAATGGTAGAGCTAAATCATGGGAAATATGTACTTTATGAAACAACAAAAAGATACCATAGAAAGACTTGCTCTGCTGTATCAAGGTGCTTTGAAATTTTACAATGATCAAATATACATGATCAAGCTGTGCTTGTTAGGGTATGAGGGGCTCAAAACGGTCAATGATTATTGATCAGACTGTTAAGTATTTGTTCACGATTCTTTATATCCCAAAAGATTCAGGGAAATGAACAGTGAAAAATTGCATCAGAGTCCACCTTTGTTTGAGATTGATGTATCAAAATAGAGTATTCATTTGCCAAATCTATTGGAAAAAAATGTGTAGTAAATTATGACATAAGGACTCTAAGTACAGAAATTAGTATTTCCTTTTTTTAATTATCTTTGTAAAATTTTAAGTGCTAATTTAAAAATATAAAGTGTCTTTGTACAACATGAATAGTAAATTATTGATAAGAGCAGATTTACACAGCAAAAACAGAGATACAAGCACAGCTTATCAGCTGACCTTTACATTTTACCTTACATTTTGCACATGCCAATTTTTTTTAACTGAAGTTGCCATAACAGTGATGGAAGAGAATGCATGAGGTGAAAATGAAAATTTTTGTTACTTGTACAAAATAGAAAATCTTATTGAGATGCAGTTACTATCTTTTGGTAACTGAATAAATATTACTCCTTATGAGTAGTTCCAAGTAAATGTTGGGGGGTTTTATTATCATGTCATTTGGCAAAAGTCCCAAATTATTTGAATAATAATTCTTTCTTGTTTCTTGAGATTTCTACAGTGTCTATTTCTACAAGTCCATCATATATATTATTTATTATTTCAAAATTATCTATGAAGTTTGTTCCATAATTCAAAATATAACACATATTGAAAGAGAGTGCTAATGTATAATTCTTGCAAAATCCTGAGGCATACTTTATTTGATTTCATTATGCTGTACATTACATAAATGCACAAGATCTTTCCTGAACACAGAACTCTCTTAAGATAAACTTACTACACATTAAAGAAAACTACTGAACACAAAGAATTATTTTTGCAGATATTTGCCTCTAAGAAATGATAACATATGTCTGTGTCTGAATCTACAAATAGATCAATGGATACACACACATATGTTTCTTCACACACACACATAGCCTCATACAGTCATATATCTTATACATATTTATATAAACAAATTTACATACCGCATCTTTTGTAAATCTTAAAACCAGCAATACGTATTTTGTGTCTCATTTTCATATGTTAATTCCCTTAAAATTACTTAATATTTTTCCAAATGAAAATGACATTGAAAATAATCAGCCACACTTATACTTACACAAAAAGTTTGCAAAGTATAAAATTGGCAAAATGTCACTGATTGGTTGGAAATGCCCTTTCACCTTATTGTGTCTGACCTGCCACTTAATTAATCTGTTCTTGTCTGAGAGCGGACAGTGTTAAAGATAAGCAGCACAGTGAGCAAAGTCTACAGCACTTTGAAAGTTGAAAAAACGTTCAGCTTTTTTTAAAAAATATTTTTACTTAACTCTAAGTAATTTCATCATTTCAATTTGCATCTTATCTGATTTCTTCTTATTGCAAATATTTACATATAAGATTCCCTGCATCTACTCCATTTCCAGCTTTATCTATTCTAATTCCCTAGGTCAGTACCGTAAAGTTTGCATCTGGTTTCCATACCTGCTTTCTGTGTTTTGAAATCATTTTTCAGAGACATGCGGTGGGCATTCAGGTAGTGCGGATAAGGGTGTATAGTGACAAAATATTGACTGGATTTGGTATTCACTTATGAGGGATGACGTTAGTGCCACAAAAATCCCTGTGATGTACAGGGAATAGTTAATTAATTAAAGGACCTGCTAATTGCTACTTGAGGTACTGTGCAGAGATGATGAAGAGTGCTTGGTACGAGGTTAGGTTCTCAGTTTTGAGTGAACATTTTCATTTAAAAGATTTCTTTAAAGTACATCCTAATTTTTTTAATGTTTTTTCAGGTTACTGTATCTAGTTCAGACTCAAGTGTTCAATTGAGCTTCAATTAATTATAATATATAGTCAGGGTTCTTTAGCTGGGATAGATTGATGGAGAAGCTTTGTTTCATTTGGTGCAGGTGGCACTGTTTAATAAGCACAGGAGAGAGTGAATAATGTAGTGTTTGCAAAGAGAAATAAATGCAAAATAGAGAGGTGCAATTAGATCAGCTCAGAGAAATAAAGGATAAATATTAAATGGTCAGGTATCTTGCAAATATCAAATAAAATAGTAATAAGTATCTCATTGAAAACTGCCGTTTTAATTTATGAATATCTAAAAGCACTGCTTTAAAATAAATCTAGTGAGCAAACCTTCTGCCTTCATAAGGCAGGCACATTTCAATATCTGGAAAATACCAGACTTCTAATTTTCAAACTCTCAATATTATTTTCCTTATACTGAAGTATAAATAGGTTTCTGAATTTAAAACATAAACACAAGGACTTAAAAAATTATTTTCTAAATTGTATTAGAAAATACCTTAAGCTTTGGCATTCTTTTCTTTAATTGGAGCTGTGTTGTATTGGAGAAAAATTACCCCATGGAAAATTAATCTGTGAAAACTTGTAAATCATTATCAATAATTTACTAGCAAATGAGGGGCTGTATGCTTCTCATGCATGCACTAAGGACAAAATAAAGTTGCAGAAGATTACTGAAAAGAATAACAAAATCATAGATATAAAAGTAAAGCCCCATAGAATTAAAATCTTCTAATTGCACACAAAAAATAAAAACAAGTATATACTCCTGAAAATAACAAATAAGAGAAGAAGGAGAAATGTTATTTGACTTTAAAAAAACAAAGAAGAAAAAAGAAGTATCTGGTAGCTAAGAGGATAGTCCTGTAAGCTACTTAACAAAAGAATGTGAATGTATTAGGCATTTCAGCAACACTTCTGCATCTAAAAATTTCAGCTGTAGACAGATTTTCCACAGACGATTCCCCCCTACTGCTAACCTCTTAAATATACCTATAAAATACAAAATGTTCCCAATCACCTCCAATAAAGGAAGCTTCCTTACATTAAATGCATCTAATATTTGTGTTAGAAATCTGAAGTGCTTTCTGATGTGGTTAAATTCACAAAGAAATGTGGTTGTAGAACAGAAAGGAATGTATTGGGCACATCACTGAATATTTGCAGATGGATACAGAGCTGTGGAAGTTTACTTATAAAATATGGAATTAATCATATTCTTAGCCTCTGATTATTCAAAAGAGGCAATGCTATTGGACTCTTTTGCTACAAACCTTATTTTTGTTATGGAGCCGTGTTTACCAAATCCATGATATGCCCAATCAGGGCAGCCTCCCAAACCTCCAGGATTGGTTGATATTGAACTTGTAAAATGTTTATGAGTGAGTGTTTGCCTGGTAATGCAGCCCTGGGTGCCCTGCTGTCAGCATGGAATTACTGATACTATTACACACAGGAGGGGTTTGGAGGCAAGAGAGGAGGGGAGCTGGGTTGCCATAGGGAACTTTCTTATCTGAACTCTTAATGTGTTTTTAGACAAAATAGTTTTCACCAAAAAAAATACCTTCCCCACTTTTGTTTAAAAAAACAAAATAAAAATCTGACCATTTACACTAAAATATGTTCCTACAAAGAATCTTATTACACTTATTTGAGCTCTAACGCAGAGCAAAAAGATTAGTCTGTAGTAAATAGATTAAAAAAATAAGAAGAAGCAGCTACACTACTAGATGGAGAAAGAGACATTTTTGCAATCTTTGCCATATTCTGTGCAGGAAATTTACTGAATTACTAGTAATTTCCACTTCATACTTTGTAAAAATTATTCTTTTTATTTACTATGGTAGATGCTCAAGTCAAGTAATCAGATCTAAACACACCACCAAAAATCTATATTCCCCAAAATAAAACTCCCAAGCTGTCTTAAATATACAGCTACTGACCTTCAGAATTGTATTTTCTTTACCAATTCACTGTAATAAAAATGAACATTTTGTCATCACTTTGGGAAACTGTGCCAAACACCTTAAAACACATGTCACATGCCAACTTTACTTCATTTTTCTCCTCAGGGAATAGATACATCTGGAATCATAATCACAGATAAAAACCTTGACAAAATTGCACATGAGCCCAGCCCTTCTCTCCAACACCTACCTTTTCATAACATTTAATACAATATTAATATCGGTTACTAAAAAGGCTTCCAACCTTTACATTTCTGACATAACATGTTCAAACCCATATTTCACACTTCTTGTTCTGTTTTAAGTTCAGTGGATTTAACAGGACTCTGGAGAGAAGATCATGTGGTTGAAGATTTCCCTCCCTCTTTGACACCCGTAGAGGCAGTTTTGGAATTGTTTAAATAGCTGTGGCTATATAAACTGAAATATGTAAGATCATGGGCATCTGATTTCTCCCATACAAGCAGATACAGGCTTGTCTTTTTATCGGAAATCTATTGCTCGTACCATTGACAAACAATTTCAATCCAACATCTGGGCAAAACACTCTGAATATTTTCCTTTTAAACTGTATTATTTATCTTTCCTGCATATTCCTGGTTTACCAGACAAATACAATTAGCTAATATTATATAGTAATATTATCTGGTCTTTTTTATCTATGATTGACAGTTTTTCAAATCAAAATAAAGCACATTCTTAGTCGATCATCTTCTTGAAAGTGTGCTACTGTTTTAAGCTCAGTTTGCTTCTGAGACAGGCAGAGATCTCATTCAGCCAGGGGTAAACGGGGAAATTATAGATCCAACAGACTCCACACTCGCCCCAAAACGCTTGGCTTAGGTAATATTTAATAGCCAATTCCTGGACCGATATTTTTACTGCATGCTTTTATAAAACATTCATCAGCTGGTATTGCAGAGAAATGGAATTTGAGAACTTTACAAATTTTCATTTATTATTGTGTTTGTAATTAATACCATGCTGGAAGTACCTCAGGCAGCTCACTGTATGGCTTTGTTCATGTCAGAATGGTGATAGCAACCTCTTTTTGTTACATATTTAACAGCTTTGAAAGACATTTTTTTAAACAGCAAATGTACTAGACAGCTTTAAAGCAAAGGACATTAAATAGGTTGCCAATTATTCATTCAGCAGCTCTATGTGCGTCAAAAAAATGCATACCACCAAATTTTCCTGAGACAAACCACTTAAATTTCCTGTGACTCATACACCATTTTTGCACTAACTGGATAAGGATAGCAATCATTTAGAAAAAGAAACAGATATAAAATGTCTCTTGCCCTGGAAAACTGAAAAAAAAAAAATCTTTAAAAACATGTTTATTTACAGTTAGGGACAGCATTTGTGACAAGAAATGTCCTATTTTTAAACTGAATAGTGTTTCTTAATAAGATTATTTCATTATTCTCTTTCACTTTAAAATGACCCGAAGTGTCTAACTCAGTATATAAGAAGTGCAAAAAGTGATGTATGAATGGAGCAATAATTTCCCTGACTCGTTTCAAGGCAGTCCATAGAGCAGCTGAATCTGAAGCCCGCTAGTCTGTCTCCGGCAGCTCCGGGAGATGAAGAGCCGAGCTGAGCTCCACTTGCTGACAAGAAGCAAACTGTCTCACATTTTAGGAGAACAACATCATTGCCTATAAAAATGAAGAAGAGACAAAATAAATAAAACCAGTTAATGTTGTAGTTAACTTGCAAATCAAGTAAATCTGTTGGTACAGTATTTTAGAAATAAACGATAACAGCGTCACACCAAACACACATTTCTGAACATATAAGCGTTCTGATTTTGATTTAATGGTATATCAGCGTCAACTATTGCTTCCTTTGCTGGTACACACTTCCTGATGCCTACTGTGAAGGGTGCCCATATTTACAACTGAGTAAGATGATTAATTACACCTTGTCAATCACGGTGCATGAAGACATAACACCACAGCAGACAATGAAGAAGATGCCTGAAGCTACAATTACATTTTAATTCATAGTTTATTGTATGTTCCCATATATTGCAGTCTAATAACCGTAGGGGCATCGAAAACATATGAGATATCAATCACTCTGCCCCCTGGTCTTTCATGTTTATATTATTCCACAGCCTTTAAATTACCATAAGTAGTTACTTATTTTCTAAGCTTTCTTCTCTTCTCTCTTACCTTTTGCTTCCATTTATCTTTTATTCTCAGTACCTTTATCCAACAGCTATAAGTATTTGATGGAAGTTTGTAGCTCACTTAAAATCTGTAACAGACAACCTGAAACCCAGCAATTAGCAAAGA
Source organism: Numenius arquata (assembly GCF_964106895.1). Taxonomy (NCBI): domain Eukaryota; kingdom Metazoa; phylum Chordata; class Aves; order Charadriiformes; family Scolopacidae; genus Numenius; species Numenius arquata. The sequence continues at coordinate 11,027,612 of NC_133594.1, forward strand.
CAGCTTAGACTTGTGTTCCTTTGTTGAAGGAGGCGTTGAATCTTTTGTTCTGATTTAGTCACGGTAGCTGGGTGGAAGCTGGTACCTCATTATGTGGTTGGTCTGTTTGTCTGGTAGGTAGCAGATGGTACTGGAGATGACGTTACCAAGAGAGGCAGGGTAGAGAAACTCAAGACCTGTGATTTGTTCACCTGTCACCTATAACAAAATACAGGTTAAAAGACTTTATTATTAGCTGCACCATTTTTTTAATGAAAAAACCCTCTCGTTTCAAATGAGTCTGCGTTTGATTCTACAGATTATTTTTGCTATAGCAATTTTTCTGTTGCTCATTATTCAAGAATATCCTGGATTTTATTCTGAACAATGTAAATGTCACTCATGTGTCAGTGTGTACATTAGCAGCTTTGTGTTTACATTCTGTTACTCTCCTTGTGTTTTGGTAGCAAGGGTTGGATGTCTTCTTGTGTTTGTATATCCATTAAGAAGATAATCAGAGATAGCCTGTGAACTGGAGGTCATGCCATACCTTTTTAACGTGCTATTGGTATTATTGGTTCCAACCACTTAGGCAATACTGTTACATAAAATATTGTATTTTAATTCCACTAAATGTAAAAAATCTTTTGGATGATTAGCAATGTCAGACAGAGTGTATGAATCCGTGACCTTTCTTAACTGCAAAATGTATGTAATCAATTACGCGACAGGAAATTAAACAGGTATTAAAACATCTAAGGCTAGTACAGTATGCAGCAGGAGATAAGTGTATATACAGCAAATTGCTAAAGTACAACACACCAGTGTTCCACAATGGTGTACGTGGTGTTCGGTGAGCAATATTCCACATCGCTGTTATTGGAGGCAAATCTATTTGGTATTTGAAAGGTATTTGGAATTCGAAATGTCTCGCAATTTAGCAAAGGAAGGGGAAGGTTATTTTATCAAGCTGAACACTACACAGCTCCACTACCTCTGTTGCAGAATTCTAATCGGAATTGAAACATGAACTTCCATTGTTTCCAAGGTCTGATGTTAGGACAGTCTTTGGATAGTTCCCAGAGATGCCAAATTAGCTTGCATTCTGTATGGTTTCTTGAGGGGTCTTGTGGCTATTTCATATGCATTTCTACAAGAGACACTTTGTTCTCCTCTGTGACATGCAAATGTATTTAACTACTCACTGCAATCCTGACAGAAAGATGATAAAAAGCCTAGATTATTGTAAGAACGGAACACATAAAACCGGCAAAGTTAAATGGAGTAATTCCAATTTTAGCAAAGATAGTCTTTACCGCACCACACCTGTAAGAGGCGAATCACTGTGTCAGAAAGCAACAGCTAATATAATACGCTGTGATGTAATAATTTACAGCCACGGATTAAGCAGTGAGGCTCATAATCTCAGATGTGCATTCAGATTTACTTTCCGTCATGCTACCTTTTCTAATATAATTAGGAGTGTGATATTTGACATCTTTAATACTAATTAGTCCTTCCTTACTACCCACCTTCTGGGTAAATATTTAGACACCATGAACAGTGTCCCTGGGTGCTCCTTGTCTTTTCTGGAGCCTTCCTGAAGCTTCTCCTCAAGTTTGGAGACCTTCCTGGCCTGGTTTGCTTTAGTGTCTTCTTGGAGCTAGGAGCAGGGAGAGGCCTCGCTCAGCGGAAGCCTTCGCCAACCTCAGCGACACGAACGGTTGTGTTCTAACCGGGAATATTTTTCACAATGAGTGTCGCTGGGGGCATTCAATTAGTAATAGATGTTGGGGTATCGTGATCTGGGCGTCTAAACAAACTTTTGACCCCCACTTCTCCCGCGCTGGAGGCATTCTCCCCGACAGACTCCTTGCTGCTCCGGGACCAGGCACGTCGCCGACTGTCACCGGGCGGCAAACGCAAACCCCCGGGGCGGGCGTCGGTGCCGCTCCGGCCCTCAGCCGCCGCCTCGGGCCCTCCCGAGGCCGGGGAGCCCGGGAAGAGGAGGCGGCCGCGCCCAGGCTGCCCGGCATGCCCGGTGCCGGTGCCGCGCGGCCGCGGTTGCCGCGGGGCCGGTGCGGGCGGCGGCCCCGAGCACATGCCGTCGGGCCCGGGCGCGGCGGCAGCCAATGGCGGCGGGGCAGGACATGATGTCAGAGGGGCTGTAGAAAAGGCGCGGAGCCTCGCGCGGCGGCCGGGCTGCAGACGCGCCGCGCGCAGGCACCGGGGCGGGCGGCGGCTCCGGCTCCGCCGTGCGCTTCCCCCCCCTCCTCCTCCTCCTCCTCTCCTCCGCCCTCCCCCCTCCCGCCCCCCTCCCTCCCCCCCCCCCCCCACCCCGAGCATCCGCCCCGGGCCCCGCCGCTTTGAGGAGAGAGAGGGGGGCCGCCGAGTGCCCGTCCCATCTGGTGCCCATCCAACTCTTCCTCCTTCCCCTTGGCTTCTTCTTTTCCCAATGAGCTCCAGCGGGCTGGGGGAGGAGCGGGGGAAGGAGCAAACTTTGCCCCTGAGCTGCCGCCGCTGCCAGCCCTCCGGACTGTGAGTGCGTACGGTGGGCACCCGCCCCGTCCTCCTGGCAGCGCCAGCCTGCTCTCCGCCTGCTGCAGCCTCCCTCGCCCTTGCTTTCCTCCTCTAAATTTCGCACAGTACGATGTAGGGGGGTTTGTCGTTATTATTTTTTTTATTATTATTTATTTATTTCTCACCGAAGATGGTTTAATTTTTTATATTTCTATTATTTATTGATCCCTCCCAACCGTAAACCTGCCTAGCCTTCGGCCAGCTGGGCCAGAGCATAAAGCCTGGGACTGCACCTGGGGCAATGAGCCCTGCACTGAAGAAGCCTCCTAGAGGGATGTGCCGGGGCCGCGCAACAGACTAGATCCAAGCCCCGAAGCTCACACCACCAGTTACCCCCTCTCCCTCATCCCCTTCGCCCGCCTTTTCTGCACCCCATCCCCTTGAAGCCTGGGATCAGAGCCTGCGCTGCGCTCCGGAGACCTTTGCCGGGGTGAACAGCCCGGAGCCCGAGGAGAGACGGGGCGGCCGTGCTAGATGCATGGGGGAGGGCTCCGGTTAATGCAAGTTCTGGGCTCCTGCAGGGACCCCGACAACTGTCAGCAGCAGCAGCAACTCGGGGCCTCCTCCTCTGCTTCCTCAGCGATGCTTTTCCACAGTCTGTCCGGCGCGGAGATGCACGGGGTCATCGACGAGATGGATCGGAGAACCAAAAGCGAAGCACCGGCCATCAGCTCGGCTATAGACAGGGGAGAGACCGAAACGGTAGGAGGCGAAGGAATGGGAGAATCGTTCAACCCCCTAAACATAATAAGCCCCTCAAAGATAGAGCTTTTCCCTTAAAATAAGAGATCGGGGGGAATTGTATGTCAAATGCTAAATCAGAAGGAAATTAAGCATAAAGGCACCCCAAAAGATTAAATAAAACCGTGGGGAAAGGCATGAAACTGTTAATTATTAATAATATGCATAGTAATAGTAACGCTTGGGTGCAACGAACGGTACTGCTCTTGCGAGAAAACAGAAAGATAGACCAGCCTTTTGGTAGCGTCCAAGAACTCCTTCCCTTCCCCCAGCCTGTCCGGCCTTCCAAAGTTTTTAGGAAGAGGCAAAGTATGCCTTCAGACAGATAACGTTTTGGCACAGCGAATTTTTTGTCTGCAGAATGGAAACACAAACATCAAAGAATCCAGTTCTGTGTTATTTTTCAGGTAGGATGTCTACGCTGAGGTAGTCATTATAGCATTTATAAACAAAAAAACCAAACTCGAGCACCTTTAAATAATTATTAAAAAAAAAAAAATTGTAGTATATTTGAACATTTGGTTTGCGAACATGGCAAGCAGATCTAGAAAATGTTTCAGGGAAATGGATGGATGCGAATTTTTATAACTTTACCACTTTTTATCTGATGTCTGCTGATGCATAATACTTGTATATGAATACATTTAGATAATAAAAATATGCATCCTTTTAACCGGAGTTAAGCTAGCGAAGTGGAAGAGATTTCTGAACTGTGTTAACTGATTCAACAGTTTGTGTACTACTTTTTTTTTAAGAAATGATAATTTTGAAGGGAAATGATCCCGTATTTTCGTTAAGTGCTGTCTTCTAAGCTGATACGGGCATATACAAGAAACATATCTGTCCTTGGTTTTTAAAACTTCATCAGTATGTGTTATTTCTCTTAATGCCATGTAGAAATGTACTTAAAGGTGACAGTGAGAGTATTTTGGTTGGAAAACAGCCTTTATACTATAAGGGTGGAACGTGATTTCTAATCTAAACGGTTTTGGTTTTCTTTGGAAAAGTTAGTATTTCTCCGTACAATTAAACAATATCAAATGACCTTTCCTGGAATAAATGTTGTGGTATGATACCTTTATATATCTATATATAATGTATATGCATGCACATGTGTATATAATAAATAGTGGCATAGAATACTGGATCCTTAAGTACCATTTCTGGATCTCGGAATATTTTTGTTACCAGAAAAGCACAGCAGAAAAATCGTATTTCGTTTAAAGTGGATTTACCAGGAACTACTTTGGTTATAAAACGTTTCCTAATCAGGGTTCAGTTAATGCCTTAAAGAAATAAGCTATCAGTGGACTTGTGTGGGTAACATACCAGTGTAGTGCCATGATTTTATTTATGTGTAGTTCCGAGGGTGGGAATGGTGTAGTGCAAACAGTAGTGCTCCTGGCGATGGGATTTTGTGCTCTCTGCAAGCACTGGACGAAAGTAATCAGTCGAGCAAATGCTGAAAAAATAGCTTCATTTTCTCCATTCTTCCCTATTAGCTGTCTTTTCTTTTTGCTTTGCGCGAGGACTTAAGGCTCTAGAGGAGGTAAAAGTAAACAAACAACTTCTTACACCCCCTTCCGACCCCCCCGAATCACAATAAACTGCGTGTTTGTCACATCTGTAAAAAAATGTTTGGGGTTCTCTGGCCCAAGGACAAACCCGCAGTGTGCTTTCGTGCAGAGTGGGTGCTAGTAAGTTGGGAGCGAAGTGGACAGCAGCGCATTGCAAGGTCTGCCACAACCACTGCTCCGCTCCCAGCCTCCTCTGAACGCTGTCTTAAGGTGCCCGCTAAAATAAATAAGCGTGCTTAAACGGTTTCCGATATTTTTCTCTCTTTCTTTTTTGTTAGAAGTTGACAGAATATGTATGTATTTGTTTTTTGCAGGGTTTCGATTGGATTGCGATTTGACACTAAACTATTAAATTATATAGGGGTTACATTTAGTTTTATTGCTTCCAAGTTTATCCCAGCATAATCTAAAGTGCTCTGTTGTTTTTTCCCCGCTTTTTTTCCTACACGTTTCCCACTATTTCGTTTTCCTGATAAAACATTCTGCACCTCGAACTTCGTGATTCTCGTCTCCTGCGCGGTTTTATTTACTGATCCCTTTGGTGCTTTGGGTCGGAGCAGATTTGGATCCGCGGTGTTTGGAACCAGCTTGCAGAGAGAGCTGTGGCTGGAGCACTGTGACTACTAGGGGGTTTGATCGTAATTCACTCGGAATTTTATAGCTAGGAAAATACACACACAGACACGCTCCACATACACGCACTCACAGAGCATTAACTATGCAGACACTCTCAGTATATCCATAATAATAAATTTTAAAAATAACTATCTGCGATTTGCCCTACTCTGTGATTATTGCGCCTGTTTATTGAACAGCATCGTTTCTTGTTCTGGGTCTGGAAAGCCCACCAAAAAAAAAAAAAAAAGAAGAAAATAAGCCTGTGTCTGATCCGGACAGCTTCCCTAAAACCCAGAGTCTTTTTCTTGTTGTCTCGCCTTCCTCCCCCGCGCCTCCCGGGAAGGTGGGATGCCGCGGGACCCTGGGGACCCGCCTTCCCGGGCGCAGGAGGCAGGTCGGGGCGCCGGGCTCGGAGCCCCCGCTCCGCTCCTCTCTCTGCTCCGCGCCTGCCGAGCCCCTGCGCGGAGAGGAGAAGCCCGGCCCCGGCCGGGCAGGGGGAGGGGGGAGCCCAGCAGCGCACAAGAGTTTCTCCCTCTCGCTAACGGTCTGTAATTGTTTTCCCCCAGCAGACCATGCCTTCCATCAGCAGTGACCGGGCTGCCCTGTGCGCCGGCTGCGGGGGGAAAATCTCCGACCGTTATTACCTCCTGGCTGTGGATAAACAGTGGCACATGCGCTGCCTGAAGTGCTGTGAATGTAAACTCAACCTGGAGTCCGAGCTCACCTGCTTCAGCAAAGACGGCAGCATTTACTGCAAGGAGGATTACTACAGGTACAGCTGCCCTCAGCCACCAGCCTGGGAGGGGGGGGTACCCGCTCACCGCCCCCCGGGCTGAGCAAACCCCGTCCTGAAGGGACTGCGGAGGGGACCCGTGGGCACGCGGTCCCCGCGGGACAGGCTGTGGGCTCCTCAAACCTCCCACTGGAGAGGGAGACTCACGGTGGGGATGGGCCCCTTGTTCTCGGGAGTGGGGCACAGCTCACCCCCAGCCTGCTTGCGGATACCGGGGGCTTCAAGCAGGCGTCCCCTGCCCAGCCTTCTTGGGCTGCGAAGGGAAAAGAAGTGGCCGAGGGGAGCTAAGCGCGTGTCCTGCCCTGAACGCGCGGGGCACGGCAGGGACCGGCACCCTCACCCTTGGCCAGGGCTCGCCTTCCCCGCCCGCCTCCCTTTATGGGGGCGCAGGGTCGGGGCCGAGCCCGGGGCACGCTGGCAGCGCGGCCGCGGCGCCGGCCCCGGGGAAGTTTGCGGGACGGAGGTCAGTGCGTCTTCCCGGTGGGAGCTGGCGGGGCAGGAGCCGCGCTGCGAGGCGGGAAGCGGGACGGAGGCCCCCGGGCTCCCGGCCCGTGGTGCCCGCCCTGCCTGCGGGCAGCGCCCGGGGAGCCAAGCTGCTCCTCGCCGGCTTTGTGCCACCGCCCCGGGGCCCCGCAGCCCCTCTCCCTCTGCCGCCCCCCCCCGGGCGGACCCGACGAAGGGAGGGAGGGCGGGGGGGATGCGCCTCTCACCGTTTCCTCTGGCCGTTCTGTTTTGCAGGAGGTTTTCGGTGCAGAGATGTGCGAGGTGTCACCTGGGGATTTCTGCCTCCGAGATGGTCATGAGGGCCAGGGATTTGGTATATCACTTAAACTGCTTCACTTGCACCACTTGCAACAAGATGCTGACCACCGGCGATCACTTTGGCATGAAGGACAATCTGGTGTACTGCCGCCTCCATTTCGAGACTCTCATCCAGGGGGAGTACCAGGTGCATTTCAATCACTCGGATGTAGCGGCTGGGAAGGGCCCGGCATTGGGAGCGGGCTCTGCCAATACTTTGGGACTGCCTTATTACAATGGCGTGGGGACTGTCCAGAAGGGGAGACCCAGGAAAAGGAAAAGCCCGGGGCCTGGGGCAGATCTGGCAGCCTACAACGCAGGTAAGAGACCCCCATCTTCCCCAAAACCATTCAAATGGTTTGTTTCTGTTTGCTTCCAAAGGGGGATTTCCGTTTATTTTAGCTTAAACCGTTAATAATAGTTTAGCTGCAGCATAATTATTGAGATCAAGTGCTGTCAAACTGCAATTACAGAAGCTAATATGTTAGCATTTTTCACTTCAGCTGGAAATAAAATGTTTTGAAGCAAGGTCATCTGGTTAAGGAGGGGGAGAAGGGGGAGTGTAGCCTGAAATAAAATCTGGAAACCAGAGATTGTAAGTTAGCACTTCAGAGAGCTGTGAATTTTCTTTAGTAGCTACACTCAAAGGCTGCTGATGGGTGAATTCTTCCGCCCTTGTCCTGAGCACTTGCACCTCAGAGCTTTGGAAGGAAAGAGAGAGGGAGGAAGTAAGAAAGTGGCTCTTTCCCAAGGACCTGCAGCGGAAGGGGGCTGGGGGTGCCGGGCTGGGGGTGCCCGCGGAGCCCGGGCAGGGCTGCAGGTGTCTGCAGGCAGCCTCGGGGCTGCTCGTACAGCGATGAGTTCGGCAGGACTTTTGTTGGTCAGATGCGACTCTTCTGAGTCGGGAAACTCTCAGCATCCCCTTCCTAAACCCTCGCTGCCCCAGCCCTGCCTCCTAACCCTCCCAACTCCTTCCCAGCAGTGGGAAGAGAGGGAGCAAACCTGGCAGCAGCCACCAGCCTGCAGTCCCCGCAGAAACTCTGTCTCCCGGGCTCTCTGCATCGAGCTGCAAACTTTCTGACGCGTTTCCTCGTTTAACCTCCCCTCCGCCGCACAACCGTAATTTTGCAGGCAGGGGAATTCGAGCAGTCCCCTGCCCCTCTCCCCCCCCCCCCCCCCGCCCCCAGTCTCTGCTTCCCCCCTTCCCCTCGCTCTTCTTCCTCCCACCAGAACGGCTGTGACCACCAGGTCTGCCAGCGCTGCTCCTTGAATGCAACAGGAAAAAGCGTTTAGACAAAAGGCAAATTCTTAGATCTTGATTTTTATTAGAAGAATTCGAGGCGGAGGTGGGGTTTACTTCAGGGCCGAGCTCCCTGGGCCGAGCGCTCAGCCGTCCCGTTAGACCCCGGGGACGAAACTCGTTTGCCTCTTCCCTTGTGCCGCTTCAGCATCGTCCGCGCTTCGCCGCTGTTTCGAGCCTGTTTTTCTTTTTTAATCTAGGGATTTCAGACGTGTCCCGTAGCGCGTAGACTTGCCTTCAACGTTTGGTTGTTTTGTTTTATTTTTTTTTCCCGGTTAGGTAAAGGCCAAGTTCGCTGCGGTTTGTTTGGAGCCGCACCTCTGTGCGCCCGGAGTCGCGGCTCCGCGCTGCGCCCTGCACCGGCCGGAGGGGACCGGGGGGAAGCGCCGTGCTGCTGGGGGGCTCGGGCTGCGCGGGGGATCCCCCAGTACCCAGGGCTTCGGGTGCGGGGGAGGCCCCCACGCCGGGAGGGTGAGGCTGCGCGTGTTTTGCGCCTAAAGACAGAGTAACAATAGCGACGAAATCGAGAGGTTTGCACTGAAAATGGCAGGGAGAAAAGGCGCATCTCTAACTGGCAAACGCACCTCGGGAAGAAAATTGCCAGCTATTGTTGGTTTAACTAATTGCTGAATAATTTGGAAATAGTGCCAAAATCAGTAGTAGTCCCAGCGGTGACGGTTGATGAAGGTGCATGTAGCGTTCTCCCGAGTAACAGCTGAGCTTTAAAACATACATAAAATATGCATCTTGCCCGTTTAAAAACGTCTCCTTTTCGGAGGGATTAGATTTTAATTGTCCTTCCGCTGTCTCCCTGCGCAGGGCAGATGTTCAGATTCAAAGGACTTGTAAACCGAAGCAGCGGCATCTGTCCTGGATGAGAGCACAGCCTGAGACAGTCTCACTGCTCCCCGACTCCCTAAATAAACCGTCTTTCATTGTATTTTTTTAGAATTCGTTTTAAAAACAATTGCCCTCCGATTTCTTTCTCTTTGAATTTCTGTTTAGAGCCTGCAACCGAAGCTTAAGAGATCTTCCTTGAGGAACCTTTGGCTTCTTTGCTTAAACTATTTATCCACTTAACTATTTACTAAACCAATAATCGATTAATTTATACGATAATAAGTGCCATTGATCTTGGAAATCAGACCAGGTTGCCCGTTGATGTAAAATTCCACAAACTTATCAAATTATTGCAAAGCTTTCAATTTTGTGCCTTTTAAAGGGAAACGGTTTAAGAGTGTGACAGTTTCGCTTTTTATTTTTAATGGAACTTTTTGTTTCCTTTTCAGAATTGCTCTAGAAATGCACAAAATTGTCCTCTGAGGGGATCTGTTGCTGGTAATTTGTGTAAAATACTTTGTGTAAATAAATCTACACCCAGAGGTGGTGGGAAAGGGGGGACCCGTAAATTTAGGCAGAGTTGAGACTGGAATTATTTCGTAAATTGCAGCAAATATTCATTTGCAAGAGGAATTGGACAGACTTTTTTTTTTTTTTTTTTCCTACTTAAACGAGACTCCGTTTGCTCGGGGATGATGGGTTATAGATGTGGATAGAGCCTGACAAGTGGAAAATAGCTTAGAAGGATGCTGAAACTTCAAAAAGATTTCTTTTTCTTTCTTTTCTTTTTTTTTTTAAAGTGTGTTCCTGTGATCATAATTTCTTCTTTCACTTGTTGGAATGGAGTTTGATGGGTTTTTTTAGGTCAGTAAATCAATGGCTGAAAGCTTGCTGAACACAGAAGCACCTGTAAAGAATTCTGAATACTCCCTTTGTGAATTAGACCCCAAACCACCCACAGCCTGCTATATTTTATTCATTTGTATCTAGTCCGTCTTTAATATGGAGACACTAAAATATCCTCAAAAGTGCCAGACGTACTGCGCAGCCGTGGGGCATGACGACCTGCTAAAATACCCAGGATCTGTGCAGAGAGCGAAGATGTAAGGAAATATTTCCTTCCGTTAGTAGATGGAAGACACATAGCGTTTCAGTAAGACGGTGACTAAAATCTAGGCTGGATGCAGACCCTCGGCGGGCGGGGACCGAGGGCTGGGGGTGTGGGGCGGATTTTTGGGCTGCGGAGGCGCCGGCCCCGCTCCCCGGCCCGGCGGCACCGGCTGCTCCGTCCCTCCAGCCCCGGCACGGCTCGGGGAGGCGCCGGGGCCCTTTGGAGGGACCCTCCCTCCCAACGGGCTTTGGCACAAGTTTGGGTGTTGTGTGGTTTTGTGGTTTTTTTTTTTTGTTTGTTTGTTTGGTTTTTTTTTTCTGACAAAAATGTGCAAAGCCTGGAAAGTTTTGGAGAGGGAATTTCTCTTTCTCCCCTCATTTCCCCTGGGACTGAAATCTCAGAATAAGCTTCCCTGTGACTCCAGAGTGAGCGATCAGGAGTCACAGTTTAAAGCCGGGTGTCTCTCAGCAATTTCCTAAGAAAAATCAGAGTTCCCTCCTTTCTCCCCTCCTCCCGTTTCTCTGCTTCCTCCTCTCCCCCCCCCCTTCCGACGTGGTCACCTTTCGGGTCCCCCCGGGCGCGGTGCATCTGGCCCCTCCCCGGGGAGCGGGGCCGGGGCTGGGGTCGGGGCTGGGGCAGGCGCAGGGGCTGGGGTCGGGGCAGGGGCAAGGAGCCGGCGCTGCTCGCTCGCCGAAGGGCGAGTGGGGCCCCGAAGGCGCTCCCTCGGGCCGGGGCGTCCCTCGGGAAGAGCGCGGCGGGGCGAGCCCCGCGGGGAGGGGAACGGAGCCCGCTCCGGCCCCGCCGCCAGCCCCTTCCCCCGGCCCGGCGGGCAGCGAGGGGCCCGGCTCGGCCGGGGCTGCCCGGGTTAATCGCGGCGCTGAGGGAATTACCGCGCACTCGCACCGGCTATTCAACGCCATTCAATTGGCTTAATTGAGGGGAAAAACCCTCCGCGGCCGGCTCCTCCCGCACCGCCCGGTGCCCGGCGCGGCCCCGCTCCGGACCCTTTGTTCTCCCGCCCGCCGCAGCCCCGGCCCGGCCGCTCTCCCTCCCCGGAGGCACCGCGGCCGCGGGGGGAGCCCGTCCCTCCGGTAGCCCCGGGAGGCAGCGGGACACGCAGCCCTTTTGTCCCAGGCGGCTGAGGAAGGCCGGAGGAAAGAGGGTCTCTAATCCCAGCTCTCCTCTCTCGTGGCCTTGTGATGCTCGGCCTGGAACACAGCCGCTCCTTAACACAGGCTTTATCTTCCTACAAACGCCTCTTGAAACTTCCAGGTTGAGGCGGTGCTTTCTGTGGCTGTCGTCCAAAGGCTTGGCAGAGCTCCCCTTCTCTCGGTGCTGCCAGGCGCCTCACAGGCAGCGAGGGGTACCTTGCCTGCTCCATGTGCCACAGCTTCACCCCTTTTAATCCCAGTTGTGGTAAGGAGCTCAGGCATCTGCCTTCTCCAAGCGTCTCCTCCTTCCACTGGGGAGAAAAACTCTCTATCTGTTCCTGGCCCAATTATCATTCAGAGGGCTCTGTATCACTTTTGTCCCCTTCAAGGATGTGGGTACCACGAAGTCCTTTACACGCTCCTGCCAAACAACAACTCAAGCTGCACCCCTGGCTAGTCTCGTTAATCACAAGTTCCCTCTCCAGGCAGCAGAAGGTTAAAACACCCCCTTGACTCTTATTACAGAAGGAAAGGGGTGTATATTCCTGAGCCACTGAATGTGGAGAGCTGATGCATGCACCAAATGTGTCTCTTGTTTCATTATTCTTTCACAATCAGGATTAGTTTGCTTTCTTTTTGGGCAATTTAACGTGTCAAACACAAGCTACCAAAACCAAAAGTTCCCCCAAAGGAAATTCCTCTTTCCCATCTTCTTCATGTGCCATATACTTAGTGACCTACTGACTGCTAAGCACATGCTTTGCCCCGAATCCCGACACGTGGGGGGATCCGGCAATCTGAGTGCGAAACAGTGCTCCTAAGTTTTCTTCTTCAAGCAGTGTTTGCTACAGAGATAACAGCACATCCTGCTTTGCACGCACGTTGCTGTTTTTAGAGACGGTATTGTGCATTCTTCTGCAGAGGATATTTTGCTCACCAATATAAAAATATAATGTTTTAATCTTACTTTCTAGTGATGCTTTCCGTGGACATCACCATCTTGTGGCCAACTGGACATTTGTGTGGTGGTGCTGATGGAGGAGGCTGTAGGAGCTGGCCGCTGGTGGGACCAGCTGAAGGACAGGAGGGCAATGGCCCGGATGTAGGGACTTGGGGAAAGGCACAAGGGCCTTAGAAATGTTCTAGGGTCAAAAAAGAGGCTTGGCACCACTTCAGAATTTGTTTTATCACAAAATAGGAATGAAACATTAGTTAATTTTAGATTCCTCTTTTTGACTGGAATTTTACCAATTGTGTTTCTGAACTCCCAGCAGGAGCCCTAGCTACGGCAATTGAACGGAAATCTTACGTACGGAGAGTTCAACAATTCCTTTGGGAGATACACAGGGACACCACGAAAGAACAGGGAAGAAGTGCCTGAAAAACATAGGGTTGCGCGAGGAGCACGTTCAGAATTAGTCTTATGCCATGATGCCTTTTGCAGAAACTCCTCAGCTCTTAAAACCCACCCATGCTTCCACCCTCAGCCCGTCCTGTATCTCTGTGCCTGCAATGCCCATAGACGTTTCCGATTCTGTGAGAGAAGCGTATAAAATTAGACCTAATATAATAGACTCTTGAAGATGGTGCCAAGCACCACAACCAAATGTGAGAGGGCAATTGGCACTATCTGGGGATATTTATGTCGTATCGGGTGATGCCTGGGGGTACCCAAACCACTTGTGCAAGACAACGAACAGCAGACACCCTTGTACACTTTCAAAATCTGTTCTGTAACTTTCTTCATAAAAAAGACAATAGTTTGCCAGTCTCAAACGGTACATATTTACTGCCATTTAAAGAATATATTTATTTAGTAGATGAGGAGAAATTAGGAGAAATTCAAAGAGTAAATTGTTCATTGTCCTATCAGGACTTGCTGGAAAGCTGATATCCTCATTCCATTCTGAGAGGACTTAGAATCATTTTTATTTCCATGGATCCTGAAGGTGTCTCATTGTCTATGGAACAGGTTAAAATCCAACTACTTGCACCCCCAGGGTTTGTTTTGTTGCGTACTAATATGAACAGACCTCAGTCCTTCAGACAGTTTGATGCATTTCCTCCTAAAGTCTCTGTCTTGTTGTTTCTGGAAGGGTTTGAAAGCATTTAATATAATACACAGAGATCTTTTCCATTACTAATATCTAAAATTCTGTGAGTAAATTTTAAAACCAAGCACTGCGTGGTTTTAAATTTCCATGATAGAATTTGCTGTGAGCAATATAGTTTCAGTTATTCACCCCGGTATTCTTTATGTCAGGAAGCGCAGCTGTGAAGGGGACTGGAGCACATGGGATGACCCCAGTTTGGCAAATAGATCTCAGTTCTTAAACTGGAAAAAAGATGTTACTACCTTCCATCCAGCTACATTAATACTGCATTTTACTACCTCCTTTTAAGCGTCTTAAACCTTTTAAATTCAGGTGCTTCCAGTCTTTCCACACCACAAGAAAACAAGCAGAAATGCTGCTTATTGCTAGAATTTGGCACAAGATACTTAAGTCTGGAAAGGATTTATACAAATGTAGGCACATGCACGCACACACGCACACATAAATACACATTTATATATACAGTACAACTTTGCTTAGCTGTTTTTTAAATTATAGGAGCACAGAAACACACAGAAAAGTTTGAGGCTTCGGACACTTCGTACGTATCTATTAAACAAACATGCTTTTGGCCTCGAAGCTGAATTTTTGCAGGCCTTGCTCTATATTGTGCCATATCTTTTTGGAAGTTTTTGAAAAGCTAAAGTTTGCAAAGCAGCTACTGTACATGCTGCAAAACTGCTCTTCACAGAACCTGTATGCGTCTTCACTTCTGAGTACGTGCGTTCTATGTATATTCCTTTAAACTGTTTTTAATGCATGCCTTTCAGAATTGGTGTGTTTTCAATGGGGCTGAAACCCTGTGACGGATAGCATGAATTTAAAGAAAGACTATAAAGATATACGTGTCTATGAGATGTACTCAGTTGTAATGAACCAGCAATAATGGACAATTGAAACAAATCTGTTTATGTGTTTAAGAAATTCACCAATAATTCCCAATTTAAAATACATTTTTTTCTCATTTTTTGCATGCAACATAGAACAGAGATAGTAGTGATTTTTCATTGGTTTTAACATAAAACTTATAGGAAACTAAAAGGAAATTGTAGATATTGGAACAAAAAAAGTAAATTAATGACAGTTTGTCAGAGCTGATTTTCAGTTATATCCCGGATTTTTTTGGCGAATTTAAGCTCAGTCCTTAACGTTATTTTAAGAGTTGTTCTATGGTTTACTGTATGCACAAATAAATGAAAAACTACTTTTGGTCTATGAGATTATTTTGCTTGGCGTTCAACACTTAATACTACTTGATAGCTACTACAGCCTTGCTCATAGTCCTTCTTTACCGGCTCTACTTTTGATTTATGCAAATTTATCAATCAGTGTCATTCAGTGATTTCAAAAGGATACAACAATTGATCATTCAAACTAGTATTTTAAAATACTTTTAAAAAAACTGAAATATAAACATATAAATAATTAAAAAGATATTTTGCATTTGGCATGCCAGTGATACATCGCATTAACAGCTTTATTTCTTTAGCTAGTCAAATTATAGTCATAATTTGCTGTCTGGTACCCACAAACTTTATTTCTTTTATGGTGTTTCATTTAATGGTCTCTCTTGTACTCTACAGGCTTTAGTTTGATGGAGGAAATAATTATAATTTTAACTGGTCTGTTCCATCGAGATTTAAGTGAGCTGTACAGCTTTCTTTGTACGTTACAATGCAATTTATAGTGATACAAAGTACATTAAAACACTTTACAGAGTTGAGGACAGCTACTGTCTTACAAGCAGAGAGTGGGGGAGAGGCTGTGGAGATGGAGGGAAGAAAAAAGGAAACAGGCCTGACATTTTAAAAGCTATAAAGAGGCAGGTGAGGGTCCTTGCAGGCTGGTTATTGTGAGGGAAAAATAGAAGATGCAGAAATGGAGGGGAAGGCAAGTAGGATTTGTACTCGTACAATACGTGCCATGGTATGTTATTTTAATTGCTGCACTCAGATGAACTGCAAACAATGTTGGTCACAGAGCAATAGATTTACACGCCTTTTCCTCTTGTTGCCTTAAGCTTTAAGTTGCAATGAAAATGATGGCGACCACCTGGATAGAGACCAGCAATACCCCAGCAATCAAAAAACAAAGCGTATGAGGACATCATTCAAACACCACCAGTTGCGGACAATGAAGTCATACTTTGCTATTAACCACAATCCTGATGCCAAGGACTTGAAACAGCTAGCTCAGAAAACTGGCCTGACCAAAAGGGTTCTTCAGGTAAGAAGAGCAGTCTTTTGTCTCGAAAAGTAAATAAAAGATCAATTTTATATTTGAAATGCCGTGGATTTTGCTGATCTTCGCTTCTTAATGTTTCATACCTTCTGTGAGACTTCAGTTAAGTCCTAGAAAGTATGAGAAAAGTTATTTCTTTTCAGTTTCCCAAGAGCAGATCACTTGGGTTCTAATTTTTAATGAGAGTTGTGAAGGTTTGGGGCCCTGCTTGTTTTCCTGTAGTTAGCTAATTCTGCCGCATGTTTTAGCTTCCAACCTGCTGTAAGAAAAAGTGGATTATTTTAGTTAGTGTGTTCAGTGTAAATAGAGAGCTCTTAATTTAGAAATGACTATAAATGTTTACATTTCTAGGAAATTAATCAGTGCTCTGGATTTATCTTACCAGAATAAGGAGGCTATCTTTTCTTTCATAAATGAAGTGGACATTAATTTTTCAAAGATTATTTTTTTATTCGTAGTTTAGTAACTTAAAATGAAAGGAAACTGGCTTTTAAAAGTACTTTTTCTCTGAAAGCTGGATTTTTCTTGCTTCAAGTATATACACTCTGTTTGAACTATTATGGGAAGCAAAGGTGAGAATATTAGTTGATTCAGCTCCGTTTTAATTCATAGTTCTGATTCAAGAAATCCATTTTAGTGGGCACTTACCCGAATAACTATACCTGGAGATAAATTTGGAATTCTAGGAGCCCTGGTATTCCAGGATCTATTGCTGAAAGTTTTAAATGGGTCTTAATTGTAGAAAAATGGTTTGTGGGCTTCATAGGGACAGGCGGGGTTCAGAGACAGACTCCTGGGAACGTGATGTGGGCAGCTCTCGCAAATTCATAGGCAAGTGAAGGGAGGTAGAAAAAATATTGAGAAAAACTGAATTCACCAGAGAGATTTTGGACCTTGCAGTGTTAATACCTAACAGAAGAGGGAATAAAGGTTTTGTAGGCTTCCTAGTAAAAACTACTAATGAAAAGCCATATGTAATTACTTCTCTTGGCCATGTCCTCCATAGCTGGATTTTTTTGTTTTTATGAGGCTGATTTGTGGTGGTGGAACAAATCCCTCCAGTATAACTACTGCACATCCTAACACTTGATGTGATGTCTCTCATAGCAGCTCTCCTTCACCCATGCACATGGGCAAAATAATTTACTGCATTTGTCTGTCCTTATTTTGACATTCTCCTTTATTTTACCCTCAGAGTTTACACTTCAGTAATATCTATTCTGTCCACTACAGTGCACTCACACCTGCATTAGCTGAGAAATTTCACAGTATATTAAGAAATTAGATCAGTGTCTAGAAAGTGTCTTTCTCTTGGTCATCTTTCTGTTCTGTCTCCTGACTCCACACCAACTTTAACTTCCATCTTTCTCTTCTCTTTTCATCTAATGGGTCTTTCCTTCCATCTTTTTTTCCAAGTTATTGTCTGTTTTTGATTTCTTTCCTTTTCAGAATGTATTTCCTTGTCTCCAAAATTGGGCTCCATGTCTCCACTACACTTCAGTTCCTCTTTCAGTTTCTTCATCGCTTCTGTGTCCATCTTAAACATATCACATCTTGCAGTTTTAAGGTGCTTAGTGATTCCTCTTTTTTTTTTTGCAGCAGTCCCTTACAATTCCACTAAACTTTTTTCATCATTTTGGTAATTGGTATTTCACTTTTTTTACTTTCACAGTTAAATACTCCTTTATGTCTGAGCTCCTTTAGCTGAAGAGTGGTGGAAGGTAATAGTCGGTGGTGAGGATTGCACCCAGAGGATGATGCTGTTGGAGGCAATTCAAGAAAATGGCTCAGTGATACTTTGTCTAGTATCCCTTGAGTTTTCCTCTCTGTTACAAGCGCTCTCTACTCCATACTCTTGGACTTTTTGTTTGAAAATTAATTTAGGCCACGAAGAATCAAACTTGTGGTTTTTCGGGTTTTTTTTTTTTGTTTTATTTTGTTTTGTTTTTTTTTTTAATTTTAGAGCCGTTACGCCCAATTGGCTTATCTCTAACCTGTGAGAGGCAATTTTTCAAACACTGAAGTTCACCTCTATGAGTTTCAGGGTTGCTCTTTGCTGGGGAAAACTCTTGGTTACTGAGATAGTGTCACTTGTTAATTCTTTTGAGCCGGAAAGTTGGCATTCTGTCTGTGTCATTTATTGAACATGAAGTAATCCACTGACACTATTGATCTAAACAAGCATCATTAGCATTACTGTCTTACACACCGAAGGCGGGTGGACTCCCAGATGTACGTGCACGCTTGCCAGTAGTAAGAAATCTTCTGCAATCCCCATGTGGATATTAGGCGGGTTTGTAAGCTCTTGTATTTTCTGTATGTTCAGATCTCAGTTCAGCTGATGCAGGATTGTGGCTCTTTGTTTATCATCAATAGAATATAGTTTCATAGAAAACACAAGGCAGCAGATCAGGAGAATAAGATTCTCTTGCTCTGAAACCAGCTTACTTCCTAAACATACATAGAGTTCCTAGTGATTTAGGAAACAGCGATAGTGCCCTTACTATATAGGCAGTCTCACATAACGTGGAGTGAGGGGGCTTTGTTTGCAGATGAGCAGAGAATTTGACCATATTCCTAATGATCTGTGATATCGGATTTGGAAGACCTGACTTCTGTCTTTACTTTATATACAATTAGTCATCAGCTACACATGTCCAGAAGTGGAATGGCATGGAAATGTAACATCCTGCTGCCTAAATTACATTTCCTTCAGTGGCTTCGTAATGCAGGCTATTTTCTGTAAGCAGTCACATCAGAATCACAGTAAACCTATTTATATTTTTAACCCCTATTTTTATTTATTTTCATTCCAGTTTAGCTTTATACTTGCAATTTAATTCATATACTTCTTGTACTGCAGCAGGGGAACACAAGCCCATTATTGTAAGCTATCATTCATAATTAAAGTGACCAGCTAATTGTGAGCTAACTAACTGGCATAAATATTTCTCTTTTGGGAATTGATCTTTCTTTTTGTGAGTTTAGAAAGGGAAGGTGGAAGGAGACAGCACTAAGAAGACACAGTTTGCTAGCTCTAGGTATGTAGCTCTTCTCTCCCCAGGAGAGTTTGGAATATGATTTTCCATGGCAAAAGTAGTTCAGGAACATAACGCATTATTTTTCAGTGTGTGTCTTGTACACTGACTATTCTTTCTTGAACCACTCTCCAGTAAAATTGCTACGAAAACCCTACAAAGGTTACTGCACGCATTTGGGCTTTGCCAGTTCAGTCTCCAGTAGCCAACAAGCACGAATATTTTCACAACCACGCGTGGGAACCCTGTACTACCCTTCAGTGAAGATTTGCAGACTCTTTACCGAGCCTCTGTTTGTAAAATACCCCGTAGTTCCCCTTTAGCTGTGTGCTTACTTGATACAACAGAGTAATCAGAATGTGTGCGCAATGAGTGAATGTAGTTTGCGTTGTGGTGTGACATCCTTTATATTTTTGTTTCTCCACTTACTAGTTAAATTTACTACTAAAATTCAGTAAACGTAAACGTCTCCAGGTAACTGTGTGAATGAGCAAAATTGTGTTTAAAAATTGTTTTCTAGCACAAGCTATTCATATAACTAATATAGAACAGTTGCAGCAATGGAGGTGTTACAAACAAGAAAATAAAGTTACCTGAGGTGATTAGATATCTCATTCACTGCGGTGAATCCTTTACAATACTTAGTGTATTTATTTCCAGTACTTCCCAAGCATATGGAGACGTTATTTTCTTCCTGTCACTGAAGAGATAGTATAATATTTTAACCACAGTAAATATTGTTCTGCCTAACGGCTGAGTTGTCCAGCTACGGGCATCCAACCCCGCTGCCCAGAGTGTGGGAGCATCAGTGGTGGGTCTCGCAGCTGCTTTTATTGTTCAATGAGAGTTTTGGTCCATATTTTCCCCTTTGATTTGAAATAGCTCAGCCTTACAATGATACAGTTGGACAGAAAAGCACTAAATACTTCCCAACGATTTTGTTTATTCCTCAGTACTGAAGACCAGACTCCTAATTGTGTAATTGATGTGAGACAAGTCCTTCTGGAACAATTCTTTCAGTTATGTATGTTTGGGTTGTTATTTCTTTACTTTACTGACATAACCGCTACAGGTGCAGGGCCTGAACGGCCAAACGAGCACACAGCGCTACCGCCCTTACGCCCGGGCAGCCCTCGGTCGCCAGCTCTTACACGCTACTTTGCACAGCGATAAGTAACAACACGAGGCAGTAGAGAAGGGCTCCTACACTCCTACAACTCCAAAAACAGCAGTTTTAATTATTTCACCACTCTTCAGCATGAAGCCTTTGCTGAATACTTTCATATCTTCAGTGCATAGCAGAATTATCACTATTGTCATCGTTATTTTCTATTATCCTTTTCTACCATCAGACAGGGTATTTTCAGAATTTCAGTTAACACATATTTAGATGCCTTTTCAGTAATAACATGAATATTTGTAATGAACAATTCTAAAGAGCTTTATAACCATTAGCTGGGTAACCTTGACAATATCTCAGTGAGGAAGAAAGTGAAAGTAGTCATATTATCTCTATTTTTGAATAATACATAGGAGATTATGGAATATTTTCTATCTTTAACATGAATTACCACTATTAAAGAGAGAATGAACCATCTTACATGTGCGGCTCCTGAAAGCAGCATGAATGTCATTGGTAAGGGCATCTGAGCACAGGTTTTCATATTTAATGGCAGATAAAGGGGAACACATAAGCACCAATAACCTCGCTCACTTTTCTTTATGTACTCCATGTTTCGAATAACAAGCAGAAGGAATACCATAGAGTCTCTCGCCCTACTGAGGTTAAGGAGCAGTTGGACTTTTAGGAACAATGTAAACAAACAAAATAGTTATGGTGCCTCCTACAGTTTTACACACTTGAAGCAAGAAAACGGATTTGGGAATAGGAGTGGAAATGTTACTCATATTTGGGGCTACAGCATGTGTAAATATGTATATTTTTATTGAACATAAGTGTGAAATTACGCAGAAGGGTGTGTACAAGCGACTGGTCTAGTAGTTTTGTCCCTTTTGTTTCAATTATTACATAGCCATGGTACACATACATATCAACACTGGCAATCTCTAAACATCCCTTTCACCTTCATCTGTATTATCCTTTTTACAGTTTCTAGAAGGTATATTAAAAAAATAAAAGCCAAATTACTTTGTGGGACAAACATAAATTGTCTTTTAACAAAAGGTAAAAAATCCCATAAATGTTCAAACTGCTGTTGTTTACCATTCCTAACTAGTTGCTGCTTGAGACTTTGCGGCTTGAATGACCAGAACAAACTGATTTGCTCCACTTGCATCCCCCGCACACGGGGCTCCTCGCCTCGCGCAGAACCACAGGCACACACTCCCCTTATCCCTTTTCCCATGGCTCTGAACAGGCAGTCATAGGAGAGGACACTGGTTGTGAGTGTGTCAGGCAAAAATACCACATTTGGTTTTGCCTGGTTTTGACCACATCGCTGTCCTTTAACAGGTTTGCCACTATAATGGACTATGTTATGAAATCATGTGTGTATTTTCACCACTGCTAGTTTAGGAGAAGCTTTTAGCTTTCTTGTCGTAAATCAAACTGATAAATAGCCTTTAAACTAAGTGATGTAACAAAGGGAATGCCAACATAAACCGTTTCAAAATATTGAGCTTTCAGAAACAAGGACCTGTAGGGATGTGATTTACGCATGGCCCATGAATGCAGCTCCTATGGCCACTGCTAGAATTTGTGCCTGAGGATTATTTCATCGTGGCATTCCCTGGAGAGAGTGTGAGAGAGAGGGTGTGCACCTTAAGGACCTTTGCCTGGGGGAGAAAGCTTTCCAGAGAAGGAGCAAGAGCGCTCAGTAGGGGGAATTTGAGGCTGGAGCATCCATAGATGAGAAGAAAACCAGCTGATACCTGTTCATCAGCTCTAACTGCGGCTGGGAGTGCAAAGAGAACACGGATCCTATGGCAGGGGCCATGCTGTTTCAGAGGCAGAGGTCAGAATCTCTGTACAGGTTGGTGTGGCCTCGTGAGCTCCACACACTCAGTTTCACAGAGGAGAAATCCGATGGAGATACTGTTTGGCTCTGCAGAGCCTTTCACTTGCTCGGTTCCTTTCTCTGACAGATGCAGGGATGTTGAGGCTCACGGCATCTGGAATGGAAAGACTATTCCTTACAGCAGGCCAGCGTGAGGACTGTGAGGACAGCAGGATCAGCACTGAGTCCATTGTAAAGAATGTAACAATGACAGAAGGCCGCCTGATAAATAAGCACAGTGAAATTTCTGCTAGTTCGTAGTAGTAAAATTAGCTGCTATCGACATAGATCAGGTTGAACACGGATACTTAACAGCATTTTCAAATTTAGTCAAAGTAATATGCAGTACCTAGGTTTCATGCAAGTTTCACAAACACGTTTTATTTTATCTATTTTCAAATAGGTCAGAAAAATATTTTATATTTAAACAAATCCTGCGGACAGTGGAGAGCAGTATTAACATGGACCTAAACACTGAAATTTAACTGAGAAAGATGAAGTCGTAGCTTTTGTCCTTCACTCATAGACAATAATCAAGCAATGCAAGAAGTAGCAATCTCATAAAAAATTCTGTATGTGGATATAATTTCTACTGAAATGACAGTTTTTAATGCAGTGTGGGTCTTTAATACCATTCAAGCCTCTTTTTCTGACATCATTCCACTACTGAAAACAGTAGAAAAAGGAGACTGGCATAGGCGAAGGGAACTGCAGCATTTGAGAAAGAAGAGTAAGGAAGAGGGAGATTCCTTTTAGCAAAGCGAGAGCGCTGCCCACAGCAGGACGCGGGAAGGTTCCTGGGAGAGCTCTCGGGGCCCACAGAAAGGCAGGGGGCTGTGACTGTGTCATCTGCTGCTTACGGTGGGAGATGGACTCGGGATACGAGGGTGCCGAAACTCATTATTTTATGTTCATCAGATGCTTGATGTCTGCCTCGTCCAGACAAATACTTCTGGGATTGAGGGCAATGGAGGATTCGTGTGGGCTGCCAAATATCTAAGCATCTTCATGCATAGCCTGCGAAGAGAGACTCCCCTCCTGTCCCAGGCAGACTGTTCATACAGGATTGCAGGAGAGGGAAGGAGGAATGCTCTGCAGGTGTGCAGAGGACACTTCTCATGGCTGGGGCTATTTTTCTAACATGTTACCAGTAAAAACATCTTCCACAATTCAAGTGTTGGTGAATTTGTGAGTATGCTTTTGCTTTTTTTAAACACTGCAGCTCTTTAAATGCTACCCTGTTATATTAAATTATTTCAGGTTTGGTTTCAAAATGCTCGAGCCAAATTCAGACGGAACCTCTTACGTCAAGAAAACACAGGGGTGGATAAGACTTCAGACTCGACACTCCAAGCAGGGACCCCATCAGGTCCTGCCTCAGAAATATCCAATGCCTCCATGAGTCCATCCAGCACTCCCACTACTTTAACGGACTTGACTAATCCTACTATGCCTACTGTGACATCTGTCTTGACGTCAGTGCCCGGAAGTCTTGAGGTTCATGAATCTCGAAGTCCTTCACAGACAACTCTTACAAATCTTTTCTGATGACTCTTTCTTAATAATTTCTTTAAAAAAGAAATTATTCTTAGTTGAAATTCCAAGTGTATTTTAATAGAGGCTTTGAGCAACTGACTAACCACAATTAGGATCTCTCCTAAAAAACAGAAGGAAATGTAGTGTTCTGGTATGACGGAGTATGGACTGAAGAATAACTTGGAAGATCTATTGCAACACAACATTTGTGTAACTGTACAGTTTTGTGGACTGAGCAAGGGAAACAGCAATTAATTTAAGTTGGCTAAAGCTTCTGTATTTTCAAAGACTGCCATGTGCCTTATATACTGTTTTATCTACATACTATGGATTCCATGTCCACTTCTCTCTTTTTCTCTCTGTATATTTATGACCAGGGCAAAGACATTAAGAGTTTGTTACTTTGAATAGTCCTAAGCCTTTCATTGGTTGCTTTGTTGTTTTAGAATTTTAAGGTCGAAGTCTGTTCGAATACCAGAATTTGTAAAATCTAACCAGTAATAAAACCACTTATGGAAACTACTTGGTAATGGCTGCAGTTACATTAACATTAGTGTCACAATCAAGATAGGCTGATTGTATTTAAAAGGATTAGAAAACTGCACTTCAAACACAGTATCTGCCTAGGGTAAACTCTAATATGATGTATACATTCCTCCTGTTCCTGAAGTGAATATGGGTGAGCAATCCAGCTTGTACAACAGTCTAGGTATCTTCCTTATAGAGAAATAAATAACTGTTAGTTGCAGGTAGTTATCAGATATCGTTAAAATTCAAACAGAAAAACTATACTTAATTTTGCTGCGTTAGAGAAACTTGACTTCAGCCAGCATTTATGGAAACAATCTTGCTTTTGTGCAAGAGGTGGCTGGTCCCATTCCATGGAGGAGGCGAGCGGGACATCTGGCAGCTGGGTGGCCACAGCCGGGCCGTGACAGAGGTGGGCACCGGGTGATATTTTCCCTAGGAAAAAGACAGAAGTATTTCAGGTTATTTTACAACACTGGTGGGCAAAGTTAAGGCAAAATTATGTTTTATGAAATCACAGCCTTACATTTTTTGTAATGCTTTGAAGGAATAAAAAGCCAAGGAAGACTATGATATTATTGATACTAATAAAAGTGGTTATTCCTTTAATGATCCTGGACCTTTCAAACAACTCCTTCTCCCCCAAAAATCTGTGCAGAATATAACTCATGTTTTGAGTTTTTTTCCTATTGTTTTTGAAGACACTTTTCTGTAATTAAAGAAATACCTCAGCAAAGTTTAAATATGTATAAGAACGAGTATACACTATGCTGTTTGCCCAGTAGTTTTATAGATTTTGAGTGGTACATAAGATGCATATGGTTGTTCCTTTTCAAACCTGTTACAATCAGTTTATTTCAGTCAAAGGTTAGGTTGTATGTGGCTAGCTCTCTAAAACTAATCCCTCATTCCCATTGGATCAAAATTGCTAAAAGATTATTCCAAATAAACGGCAAGATAGGTGCCAAGATTCGTGTTCTTTGCCCTTTCCCCTGCAATGAAGATGCTTTAGTAGGCCAGACTCTTTGGTAACAAGGTTTTGGTTTTAAAAGTGCTACATTTATTCAGCTTTCTCAGCTGAAAATTTGCCATTCTTGTTCAGGCCAAATTCCTGTTGAGATCAGTGAGAGATCTCAGAGCATGAGGACTGCTGGATAGAAATGCTGACATAATTAGGTCATTTATTAACCTTTTTTACACTTCAACTTAAAAAGCCCCACAGGTGAGTTATCTGAAAAGCAAGACAGTCCTAAAAACCCGTAACTAGCTGAGACCTGTGGAAGGGATTATGTTCTGGTCACTAACACCAATAGGCTAGCGTGGCTCATTGAGTTTATGCACAATGATGAAACATTAAAAAAGATAATTTGGGTTGAATTCATAACTGTTACAGGTTTGTCCAAGATATTTTTCCTCATACTATAAATGTCTAATAAGGAAATTGTGCTGGTTAATGGACTGTAGAAGAGAACATATCCGCCTTTCAAAGATATTCAGACACAGAGATTCTGCTGTATGTAATGTTTTGTTCATTGTCAATTACCTTGGAGATTTTATTTTTTTTACATGCCTAAGCTGGATCTTTTCTTAATTTAAAAGGCAATGTTGGTCCACTGTTAAATGGATACAGCCCGTAATTAAAACCCCTGTGTATTAACCTGTAAACAGTTTTAACAAACTGAATCCTGAATTCCTAAGTGTTACAGCAAATGTAGCAGATAACAATTCAAATGGTTCTTTAAAATTGCAGTGCTATTATTTGTGATCCTGTATTTTAACTACCTGAATCCACACGGATGGAAATACGTTTCAAATCAATTCTCAATATTGCCTTTTCAAACAACTGACATTTATGAAGGGGAATACTCTCGTGTTAATCTTATCTAAAACCTATAAGAGACAATTAGAAAAATTGTCTGGTTTAATCAAATCAGGGATTTTGCATATAAATAAGAGACAATATTCTATGTAGGGTCTTTATGTAGGTGCATTAGGATTCACTCACTGGCTCCGATGACCTATGTTGTCCCCATGACTGTTTCAATCCTGTGGTATTGTTTGGTTGTTTAGAGCTTGTTGGTTTTGAATGCTGTACATTTTTTTACTACTGCAATCCTAATGTTTCTTCACATACTTGTACAGTTCCACATTTGATGTATTAGTCTGAAATTCTGTTAAAAACATGAACAAAAATGGAAATGATATTTCTTTGGAAGTGTATTTTTACTGTATATCTAATTTGAACTAGTTGAACATACTTCTTTACATTTTGCATGATAGGTGTGTAGTTCATTTTTTAAATATGAAAGAGACTTAAGAGTAACTTAGAACGAGAATATAATGAAACCTATACAAATATGGAAAATACATACAATGATTTGCTACTTTTTGACTCAAGAAACTTTTTGAAATACATTTTACCTAGTTTATTTAAGATAATGCAGGTATTTTGTCTTTGAGTTCATACATACCACAGAATATAAAAGGGGATTACACATTAGAACAACTTTCAAGCCACCTTGGGACTCGGCAACGCACTGGATTGTTCTTGTCAAACAAAGAGAAAGGATCTTAAGAATGCTGAATAAATATATTTTGATCTACAGTAGAGAGGGATAGCATTACTGTAAGTGATATGTAATCGCAACTTAAAATTCATTGACACTATTAATTACTACATTTTGTAAAGCTTATTTTTCATTTAAGTTATCTAAGTTTGGGAAGAGAAAACTAAGGATCATTATACTAACAAAGAAACTGAATGCCTACCCTGGAAGCAAAAGTCAATTTATCAAATACACTATGAATGTAGAAAGTGCCTCCAGGATATTTTGGTTTCCAAACTATCTTTTCTTCCTAGCCATTAAAAAAACCAAAACATATTTAGAGCACTTTCCTATAACCGTTTGTTATTTTTTGTCAGTCGGAAGGTAAAGACTAAAGTGTAGGCACCCCTAATAATAATCTTCACCTTAAGGAAAAAAAGAAAAAAAAACCAAATCAAAATAACAATCAGGCTTCAGACTTGGGCACGATGACAGCAAAGACATCCAGGTGACTAAAAGCAGTTCCATATGTACATGCTTCTGGTCTTCACAGGGACTTAATACTGCTTGGAAGGAAAGATTTTAATTGAAAGTAGGCGAATTATGATTTTTTTTTTCTACTTCAGAAAGCCAGGACTAATTACATAACTGTTGCTGGTTTTTTAAATTAAATTTGATGTAAGTTGCCATTAGAAAGGGTCATAACATCAAATACAGTGTGAAGAGATAAGCCTAGACATTTTAAGAAGGACTTTTTTTCCCCTTTTCCTCTTTTTAACCCTGGTTCACAGCTTCTACAGAGTGCATCCTCCAACCAGCTGAATGCTTCCATGGAGTTTTTTCCTACCTCTGGAGGAATTTATCCCTCTGAATAAGGAGGATTTAAACCATTCCCAGTAGCAATTAATGTATCCGTAGCCAAAATAATGATCTGTAAAATGAACTTCCTACGCATTTCTGAGATCGCTTTGGCCCGCATTGAAAAAGGCTACAGGTGGAGTGTGTGTGTGCAACTCCTCCGGTTCACGTTGGCAGCCGGGGTTTTGGACGGGTGTGAAATCCTTGTGCATCCACGTCTCGGTGCACACAATCATGCAGTTCCCAGTTTCCCGCGTTTCTGCTTTCCCAGGTTATAATATTGCACCTCCCTCTCCAGACCTTCAAGTCCTTTTTGTCTCGTCCCGTGAGTTGATGAGAGATCTGCTTAACCCCATACTTCAAACAATTCCACCCAAGTCTTCAGTATCTTTGCTTAAAAAACTAAGTATTGCAAAGCACAGGCATTGTTCACACCCTCCCGTACGTTGCCCTTAATGCTGGTGAGTGACAATGTGTCACTACCCGGGTAGGCAGCAGGGGCTGTATGGATCCTGGTCCGTTCTCATTCTAATTATGGAGAAGCAAAGGAATAAATATTAGATTCTTGATCTACAGTGAATAGAAATGTGTTTTAAGAGTATGTTAGAACTGGCAAATCTCTATAAAGGGGGAATAAAGAGGGTGTATTTCTGACAGGCAGGCAGCTGCCGTGGCTCTGAAGACCAGCACTCAAGTTTTCACTCCCACCGGTGGAGAGATGGTCTGTAGCTCATTGCAGGCTTTAGCTGGGATGCTTAAAGTGATGTGGGAAGTGAAGAATCAAGTTTGACTCTGTCATAACATTAGGTGAGCTCTCAGTAACTTGTCTGAAAAGTCCCTGGGGGAAAGACGACTGCACGAAACGGCAGAGCGATGCCTTTACAAGAAAATATGCTGCTAATAAGTGTTTATCCCCCTGTTCTGTGGCGCAGCGCTGCTGGGAGGGCATCTTCATGGTCTGCGTGTGCCTGGTGTGGTAAACTTCCCCAAAAACGTTCAGTGAGCAACCTGAACTCCTGGGGAACGGCAGAGAAATGAATAACCTATATTTGCAATTAACTAATAATTTATAATTGTAATCAATATCCATGTCCCTTTTTGCTGACATTCCCTATTTTGTAAGGAATTACAAAAGTTAGTCCTTCAGCATTTGGGGTGTTACAGAGTCATTTTTAGTTTTTCTTACAGAAGCCGGCGTTGGCTTTGTGCCGGGAAGGGGAGTAAGGATTGGGTTGCATCAGTCATCGTCTGTTACTAGCCCGAGTTAAAAAAGCATCAGATGTGAAACGGCAGCTACAGAAAAGCCTGAATCTTCAGCTGGGTTTAGCCGGACGTTTGATTGTTTTATAGGGAGCTTTCACTCTCACGTGGAGTGATGTGCAAGGTCAGACCCGCGCTGTCACAGAGCTGTGCCCAGGTTTTGTCACGGGAACAAGCTCCGGCCACAGGCGGCAGCGAGCAGAGCCACCAACGAGCAGTGACTTCCCCCCCGCAAGGGAGAGAGAACCCAGCCTCAAAAATTATTTCCACTGAAGCAGCAAATACTGACAGGCCTAACAGATAGAAATTCATATAACTACCATTTCTGCTACAACTGTACTCTCCCCCCTAACCCTTTATACTAATTAAACCTGTGTCTCTTCTCACCATTCAGCCCGGTAAGGATGGAGTTGGGCTGGATCAAGGCCATGAATGGGATTTATCAACTTTACAATTGTTTTTTTTTTTCTCCAGGGACTAGATAAAAAGATAGACCGGGCATTTAATGGATTTCGGATCAGGTTAATATAATGTCAGCAGATTTTTCTGGCCTAACAACTTCATCTATGTAGCAACAAAGGCCAATAAATATTTTGGGGTTTTTGTTTTGAGCAAAGCATAGTACTTAAAATATGCAGCCTGCCAGCAGTAAATTCAGACCTAGCAGTATCATTTAGCAAGCTAATGCATAACACCATGCAAATTATAATTATTTCCTGAGAATACCACTTCTGTGGAATTTTTTCTTTTGTTAAAAAAAAATCCCTGTAACAGACATGGATCTGCACATATACTTACACAGCTTGTTTATATGGCATTATATCAATTTATTAGATTTTAAAATCCAGCACTTAACAGAAAGTTAAATTTTTGTAGTAACCGCTAGAAAAAAGAGGTAACTAAGGAGGATTAAAGAAACCTATTCTCTTCTCTTCACTGCGTTGTTTAGCCCAGTACGTATGAAAAAAAATAATGGAATGGCTAAAACAAGAACACCACAAATATTTGGATAGTTTTATGCAATTCTATGACCTGGTTTAATTGATAAATATCAGCAATGACTTTTTCCAGGTGCATACAGATTACTGGGTAATCAGTGTTAGGAAGCCACAAGGAATTTGCAGCACGGCAAGCACAGGAATAGCCACACATTTTTCTTCCAGTGGCACAGAACTACCCAGGCTGTTATCCATCCACTGCACAGTAATTACTGTGTAATTTAATGTTCCTTGGTTACTGTTCAAAAGCAGTGAGAAGATACTCATGCTTTGGTAATTTAAAGTGTTCCTAGGAGTGGGTTTTGCATTTCCATGAGCAGATTGGTCCCATAAAGAGTAACTATGCTAAGGAGCTCTAATCCATTCGTGTTGGCTGAAACCTTTACTAGACAGCAACAGACAATTTCTTCCCTACACAGAGCTAAAAACCCAAATTCTCCCAGTGGCTCCCCCTGTATAGATCTGACAGATCTTACCGGCTCTCCTCAACGACTAAAGGAAGAAATGAGTCCAAGAGGCACATTTATGTTCTTATCAGCTCTGCTCTGGGTGAATTTACAGGATAAATCTGGCAGCTGTGGTAAACTCTGTTTGGCCGAATGCCTCTGGCCCAGGCAGCCCTTGTGCCTCTGGAGCTACCCAACAGCTCTGGTAGCTCCACCGTAGCATGTCACACCTTCAAAATATTGTTCAAACCAGGTTTTCGCCTAACTAACATCACACAGAGCGATGTGGTCCATCTGCTTAGCCCTGGCACACGGGACGTGCAGATGTGAGATCAGCGGGGACAGGTTTGTTCTGATTACAGCCTCCAGAAATTGCTTTTCCACCATTTCATTTGCCTTCTCACATCATTTCCACATGTTTGATCACTCATTTTTTGCTCTTCTTGTTCTGGAAATCAAGACTAACAAACGAGATGCTCTGTAAAACGGCTTTGCAGGCTGTGACTGAGCAAGAAGCTGACGGCGAGATAGTCTGGGCGAGGGTTCTGGGAACGCAGGGGAGAACAACGTCTGAAAGGCCAGCTCTGTCACCTGCAGACAGACGAGATGGTAAACAGATGACATTGCTTGGACCAAGTACCCAAAGACATCTCATCTCTTGCACCCAAAGGTTCCGAGAACTTGTTAACAGTTGTATGAAACTTTTTGAGGCAGAAGAACACTTTTTTATCATTGCTTTTGTGATTATTCTACACGGGCAGTTTCAGCTTTTTCAAACTGTAGATCCCCAGAAAGTTTTCTACTGGAGCTGCAGCCTGTTGTCTGGTGGATTTAACCCTGCTGACCACAGACTTGCCTTTATTAGTTCACATGCACAGATCCCTTAGAAGTAGCTCAAAAGCTTTTATATCCATTTTTGTTACTGTATGATCTGACCATTTCTGGAGAAGCCGGCAGACGAGCGTGAGCTACCCATGGACTCAGGAGATCAGATGTTTCATACCCGTGAGTTTGCACGGCTCTTTGAAAGGAGGCTCTTCCCCTCCAGCACTGTCTGCAGTGCTCGCTTTCATCTGGGCAGGGTTCGGAAGAGAATTCTTGGAGCGGGCGGCTGCCCTGGCCAGCTGCCGATGCCTTTTGGAGCTGATATTATGCTTAAAGAAATCAATCATGGGTATTCCTACCATCTCTTTCAGTCAACCCTAATTAATAGAGACCCAGACTTTCTCCATTTCGTACACACTTGGCACTGACTCCTAACACTTCCCCCAACACACTAAATGACAGCAGAAGTTACACTGCAGCCAGTGTCGTTCCTGTTACAGAAATAAGCCATACCACACACACTCTGAAAGCCTTTTTTAATGTAATGAAGACCATTTGTGGCCTTCATTTATCTTTGTGCCTTTTCCAGTTCTACCCGTATTGTGCCTACAGAATTCAGGAATCCATTTTAGATCAATATTAGAGCTATACAATGCGCTTTTCTGTGGTTCTTTACTCTTTGCTTCCCCAAGTGCAGGCAGTTCCTACTCATGTTTTGTGTTCATGCTCTTTTTCTGCCGTTCTGTTTTGTCCCAGAGGTTATAGCTTGCGCACATCAACACCCACTGCCACTGGATTCTCCAGTCCCTTCTGGCTATTCCAGCACAAAAGAGGGAGCTTGGAAAAGACATTGGCAGCTATTTGTAGAACCACTTTCTCCCCACAAAACAGCTCCAGCTCCTGGGGATCTGAGTTTGGAGCGAAAGGTGTGTTGCTGCCACTCACGTGCAGACACCATCGTTATCAGCGGGCTTAGAAAAGAGGGAAAGCCAGGCTGCTTTTACATTTTACAAGATCTGCATAAAAACAGAATCCATTTTAATTCCACAATTATATTGGAGGTGATGCCAAGTGTTAAAAGGAAGAATGTGTTTCTGGCAGGACTCCAGGTATTTCTGTTCTTTCTTTTTCTGCCTGTTGGTTGGAGCAGAGACCAAGGCAGGGCTCCTGCCTCCTGTTTCCACTGCGGACACCAGTTCACTCCATAGCTGCCACATGGAGGCCGTCCAGAGGTTACTCAACTTTATTTTGAGAAAGTGCTTTGAAGTTCTTGAGTGATCGGTGCTAAGCTAGGGCAAAATGCGTGTAATTGCAAAGTGGAAGTCATTACATTTCACATGGGAAGCCATGAGAAAATGAAAGTGCAGCAGATGAATGTGACCACGTGTGTGTACCTCTGGTGTCACCTTCTGAGTCCCAACTGCCTCTTGGCCAAGCTGTGATGGCAACGGGAGACCCCGGAAAATGGAAACCAGGAACTATTGCACATTGATTTAGGAATTTGCAAGATACATGAGAACACACAAATCAACCACATGCAGCAAACTCAGAGGGATTTATACTGGATGGTACTGAAGGAAATCTTCCTTTTCCAGGAAGGAGGCACTAGATCATATTATTTGGTAATTGCAGATGAGAAACATGGGTCTGTGAAGTGGGGATGTGGAAAAGTAAACTCAGCCAAAACAGGTAAGGCTGAGAGCATGAGAAGTCTATCCCTTCTTCTTCCCTGAGAGACAGTAAAAGTCTTGGGAGCTTTACAACTGAAAGAAGATAAAGATACATTTCTATATAAAAATCCCTGAAAGAGTGTTTGGGAAGAACACCAGGCCCAGAGGTCAGGAGCGCGGGATTGCCGGGATAAGGAGAAGTTACGGCGTTAGAGGTGACGCCAGCCTCAGTCACCAGTAAGGCTTTTGGTTTGAGGAATGATTTCAGATTCATGGTGTACAGGACAGGCAGAAAACAACCTACGGTATGTGCAACAATACTCAAACATTCAATACTTCGCAACTGCTCAGCTTCCCAGCCCTTGTTAATCGAAGGTAAAAGACGGCAAGAGTACATTGGAGGGCTGAGCATTTTCTTTCACGCTGCCAAACCTTCTGTCAGAAATTTGAAGGAGGCAAACCCAGGCTATTACACATGCTGCCTTTGTACCCAAAACTGCTCTTTGCTACGGTAAGCTGGCTCTCTTCATTAAATGTATTTACTTAGCAGTAGATCTGTTGTTACGTATGAATAATTAACATGGAAATATGTCACTTACTGCACTGGTGCCGCATGTTTCTGGCTGCCCGAGTTTCCAGTCCTACAAAGCCTGTAATGGGAAACTGTATGCTCAATATCTCATTTTACAGAGTTTAATTTTGGGCATGTTTCTTATCTTGGTGTGTTACCTAACTGTTGAAAGTGACAAAAACAGATGCCATAAAATGCAGGAAAAATGCAGCTGGACTGAACCTCAAGTATTAACAAAGCATATTCCCTTGATATACACTAATCTTATACCTTCAAAACCAGGAAAGATTCAGTTAAACTCACAATCGTTTTATAGTCTCTGTAGAACCATAGAAGCTTAGGGATCCTTTGTTATTCCTCCATAAAGAGGAAAGTTATAGTGAATGTGCCCTTCTTAAGTTGGGTGTTTTTAAATACTAACGTTTATTGCTCTGCAGTTTCTCTTTAATGTGTGCATAGAGAACAAGAAAACACCTACCTGCACCGGCGTATTTTTAGAAACAATAAAAGAGTCCTCTGTTAATAACTGGTTACCTCTTTTGCCGTTTGCGTAGCTGATCATTGTTAATGATCCAGTTAACAGGATTCATTAGGGAGGCTGAAAGACTTGCAGTATTATCGTACATGGTCTGTGGTGCTCGGCAGAGCAGCGTGTGCCCGTGTGGCTGTCACATCGCTGGGAAAGCCCCCTTGGTTGGACACACACAAAACTGCCCTGTTTGGGTCCCACGTGCCAAACCTGTCTGTCCCCACCTTTCTATTAATCGGCAAAAATGGACTAATGTGGCCCATCTGCAGCAATTTCTTCGGATTAACACTAAATCTCCAGATTCTCTCCCTTCTGAAGCACAGCCTTCCCCAGAGCTCCAGTTTTGGGCTAACTCTCCTCCTTTCCACAGCGGCACAGTACCTGGAAGCAAGCCGATGCTCAGATTTCACAACATTTGGATACAGGAAGAACAAGAAGTAAATAGCTAAATAACATCAGAGCCCCTCTGCTTTATTCTCTCACTGCTTTTGGACACAGATCAAGACTAAAGGCACTGGTCTCCGACACATAATTCTGGGGTTTTTATTAGGTGACTCCCCGATCAGCTCTGTCGAGTGGCCAAAGGCCGTTACCAGGCGGTCGCTGGCCCGTTCATCGTGCAGAGGCAGGAGGAGCTGGCCGGGTAATCCCCGTGTCATCCCACCCTGTGTACTGCAGGAATACCCAAAAAGCCTCAAGAATTTCCTCACCAAACTAAACCAGACGGGACTGTCAGTCCCAGCTTCCAGCCTGTAGTAAATTCTGTGGCACACAACGTCTTAAAGAAATGCAGCTTTGCCTGTGTTTCCCACAAGGCCATCGCTGCTCTTTGTGAGGGGCGCTAATGAAAAATGAGTTTAATTTTATGTGTCTTTGACGTGGCATCTGGATTGTCAAAGCATCACATTAAGTTGGCCCCAAGTAAAGGTTTTCTGAATATAAAAAAAAAAGAAGGTAAAAGTGTTACCAATATATTAGTCATGTTTTTGCAGAGCTCAACTGTACAACCGTGTGTAGGAAACACAACACTTTGCTTGCAAGCTGAGCCCTGTGCATCTCACAGGACATTAATGCAAAACTGGGAGAAATCTAATCTTAATCTTCTAGAGACTGAAACACTGATATAACATGTCATGCCCTGTCATCACCTGTTGCTAAGGGTTGAGATATTCCCAGTGTTGGAAGGAGACTGTGAATGAGGAGTGCATTTTGATGACTGCAGAGGAGGGGAGAGTCTCAGGAACTGTTGAAGATGCTGCTATTTTATAGTGTGTAAAATACACCTGACCCGAGGCAGCGGATCAGCAGAGGCAGCCCGAGCTGCATGCACCGAAAGCATCTCCTTTTGAGCTCCTGACACATTTAGCTGCTGTCAGTCAAGGAGAAGAGCTGATCCTCTCAGAACAGACCTCCTCACAAGCTGTTGTTGCAAAGGCCTAAAACGTGGCTCCTTCAGCGTTCCCTTGTCCCCGATCGAGCGTCTCTTTCAGCTCCATATTCTCCTTGCGTTCTTCTTTTCATCTTTTGAACGCTGCTGTCTTGCTCCCACCTGCGGCCTCCCCAATGCCATCTCCTTGTCTCCCTTCTCTTGCTCTCCTTTGTGTCTTTCCCTTCTCTCCGCTCCCCGGAGGAAGGCAGCACCGCTGGCACATCGTCCCAGGTTGCTCCCCCGAGGGCTTACTCACTGGGCTGATTATTGCAATCGCAGCCTTCCCTTGCATCACCAGCACCACTGCCACCGTTCCGTGTGCTTCACCGACGAACACAAAGCCAGGAGCTAAGGGGAGGCCTGAGAAGCAAGGAGCCCCGGCAGCCAGGGTGCCAGCACACCCACGACAGAAAAGAAACAGAGACACAAAGCAAGAAGGAGACAGTGGGCTTTGAGGACAGCCAGGGCCAGAAAGCTGGAGCAGCACAAGCCTGGAAGCAATGGCAGGTCTCTGCGCCTACGGAGGGAAACAGACAGCAAAGCAGAAGTTATGGGAGGAGTCACAACACTCTTTTTCCCACACCAAACATCCCTCTTGCCATTAAACTCCACCAGCAGCTCAGTCTTCTGCTGTAAAAGTGGGGCTGAAGTGCTCCTTTCACCTAAACTTTGCTGAGTGTCTTTGGATTGGGAAGTCTTCTGGGTCCTGTACGTGCTTTGGCAGCCGGCGCAGCCGGACCCCGCTGAGAGACAGAGGCTCTTGGCACTGCTACCCTACAAATTATTAGTATTTACATTATTAGTACTTCTACTACTGTTGTTAATAATAGCAGCAACCTAATAAACAGCTTTCTGTGCTGTCTGGGAAACAGGGACTCTATTCCTATGGATTTTATGCCAGGGATTGGGAATTACAGTTCCCATGTGCACAAGATTGCTGTTCAGGCTGTAACAAACTGCTTCAAATCAGGCATTTCAGACAAGCCCCAGCAGAGTGTTAAAAGGGTGCCTTTGGGCTCCGCCTGGGGACTGGGACGGCTCGGTGTATCTTCAGCCCAAAACAAGATCTGACAACAAACTCACACAAGTTTCTCCTGAGCACTCCTGCGCTCGGGGCACAATCTCCAAAGGGCCTGCGGGTACGGGGGTAGCACGGCATCGCTGGGACGGCCTCTTCTCTCCTTCCCTTGTCCCCCAGGAAGGGGTTTTGAGTAGGGCTGAGCCTCCTGGACATCTCCAGGCACTGGCTGCCCCTCTGCCGTACTACTGCATCTGCAGGTTTCGCCCCTCATTACGGACTGGGAGAAATTAGTAACTTCTGAAGCACACACCGTTAGCAAAGAAGCGTCCAGGTGCGGTTCAGAGGAGAGCCCGATCCTTGGCAAAACTTCATAGGAGCAGACTGTAAACTCACCACAATACTAAGCTGTGTAAAGGCTCAAATGACTTTCAATCCTCCTGGTCAATGAAACGTCATTAGCAAACACGACATGCTGTAAAGCAGTGTCACACGTGCTGTCCCGCTACCAGTGACCAGGGAATGTCACCCAGCCCGGGAACCAAGAGGTGTGGGCTCACGCTCAGAGACGACAGGACAGAAGGGGCTCCCAGCACGTCTGGTGAAGAAGTTGATGATGCTGTCTGGTAGCAGAAACTGTGATCACGATTAGAAAAATTAAATTGCAGTGTACCACACTGTCCAGTTGTCTCTAGTGAACAGGACAGAAGCCCTTCCATTGGGGATTATTGAAAAGTGGACTTGACAAATTAGTAGAAGATAGGTTTCTAGCAGGCAACTCTGCTCTGGGGCTGCAGCATGGAGTTTAGGTCTGAGGATTTCCTGACCTGGAGAAAGGCAAGAGGCACCCCCTTTTCCTGCAGCCCACTTTCTCTTGCACAGAGCATGTAAAATCTGTGTACAAGCAGTACATGCCCGTGTTTCTCGGGAGTGAGCAGGGCCCAGCAGAAACACTGAAAGGCTCTGAGAAGTGGGGGCTCCACGAGTCTCATTTAATTACAAGTGTAGTGCTTGCTCTGCTCAGCCCCACCCACATGCCATTTCACGCCTGATTTCTTCTCTGATTTCTTTGGGGAAAGAGAGGGAATTCGAGTGCATGTAATTTGGGTTAACAAGACGCATTATATGCAGCCTCATTCTTGTAAAAACTTTCACAGGGAAATCACCCAGCCCATGGAGAGAAAAAGTTCTCTCCTTATTGTAATTTTTCCAAGGCTAATCAAACTCTCACCGTTATCCTATTGATCACAGGGAAGGTTTGATTTTCTACCGGTTGCCTAGTTAAGGTACAGTAGCTGTTGCTTGGCTTACTCCATGCTGTGAGTACAACAGACATCAGCCCTCCATTTCTATGCTCCTTTTTGTCCCTTTCCTAGAGCCCTTTTCCTTCAAAGCTCACCTGCCTTCTGCTTTTGTGGTGCGCTACTTGCATTTTGCCTTCTCCTATATCCCTTGAGCAACAAAAGGTGAAAAGCTGGGTTTATACAATTAAAATCGTCAGACTAAGAATGGGAAAAAGCAAAAATCCAGAACAGGCTTGAAAACAGGAGGCAAAGGAAAAGTTAGATATGAATGTGGCGTCCCCCAACAATACGGACAAAAAGGCTCTGTGTCCAGTACCTGTGGGTGTTATTAGCATAAACTCCCTCCAGCTTGGACCAGTAATTACGAGGTATGAGCCTTCGTGGTGGTGTGTGTCCAGAGCTGTCAGTGAATGCACACGATCTAATCCTGCCATTATTGCCATATGCTTTATAGTCTCCAAAGCTTGTCTTCCTGCGTGAGGCAAAGCATCAGTCTCCGTTTCAAGGTGCAGTTCCCGTCCCTCTGGGGGACAGCTCTGTGTGTCAGCGCACAGCAAGGAGGCAGGGAACGGCGACACAAGAGCAGCGTGTGGAGAAAGGTGTGGGCTTTGCTTTGCCTTCCTGTGCAAGGGTTTCTTTGGATGTGTTTTGTGTCCCTTCAAGTCACTTGGGAGTTTAGGAGAGCCAGAGAGAATAGCTTTTTCTGTCATTATTTGATAACCAATGCAGTTCCCTTTGACCCTCTCCCCTCTTCCCAAAAAAGAAAGATCCAGCTCAGCATTGTGTTATTTTTCAAAGCCTTTACAAATTAAGACAGTAACATGGAAATCCTCGTTGGGTTTCAGTTCATACTTCCTCCCATGCTGGGCTGAAACGGGGATTCTTTTGTGATGGCTGTGCTGCTTATTTTTTTTAAACCTCCTGAATTTGGCACACTGCCCTACTTTATTTTCTTTCCATTCTCTAGTGCTGCTCCCATTGGGAGGCTCATTCGCTTCTAATGCATGGTGTTATCTTTTGCAAGTTGAACTCTAAATCCCTGTGTTGTTTTTCCTTGCTTGTTATTCAGGTGCAGGGAATGTTAATGATGTCTCTTTGGCTGGTGGATGCTCTGGCTATGTGGCTTTAATTATTTTTATCAATGTGTTTTATAAAGTAAATTACAGATAAATGTAGATTTTAACTACAGCCTAGAGATCACACAACTGTGAGACTTCACAATCTTTCATTTGTGGGTAAAATGCACAATAACATCTTCCATAGCAAGAGAATGCTCACAGGTGTGACTGGGAGAAGCTTCACTGAACCAAAAGCTCCAAAACTGTAAAGTGACACCTGATATGCAGAGGGACGGGGAAGGGGAGAGGGAAAGGAGCAGGAGATCCACAAAATAACTTGTATTCAGGGTCAGCGAGCACTGCCTCTGCTCGGGAACATCTGCCCACGTGGAGGAGGAAACTGCCATGTGCAGCACTCAACAGTCCCCACCCGCAGTCCTTGGACAATCCTCAAATTAGAGATCCAGAGACCTTATAAAGAAAAGATCCAGGTTCTCTACTTGTCCCTTGTTCAGAATTCCCTGAAAACCTCCTAAAAACTTCTCAGCAACTCAGGAAAACCAGTGTATGGTTCTCTTTCATGGTAGGGTTTGCTCACAGAGATCTCTGACCGTCCTCGCCACGGCTGCCGTTCGTGAGCTTGTGACTTAAGTCTACAGGCGCCAGAGGACCTTGTTATGGCTGCGGCAGTAGCTGTTTGTGTTCCTCAGCCAATTCAGTCTCTTGTTCCAGCGCTCAGGCCTCCTGGGGGACCTGGTACGTTGAGCTGTGTTGGGAAAGCGGTACAGCCTACATTCGATGAGGAAACATAGGGCTAATGTTAAGGCAAATGTAGGGTCAGCAGAGGGCAGGCCCATCAAGGCTCCTCTGTGGATGCCCAGTCCCTCCCCTCCCTGGCCAGGGATTCGGGAAGGAACAGAATGTGGCCATATGGGGAGAGAGTGCCTGGCCCTGGCTGGAGGAACCACGCGTTTCCCACAGCCCCCAGGCTCTCTGTGCTCCCCCCAGCTGGCGGTACTGGGTAATCCCAGCTGGGCAGCAGCGGCAGCCGCCTCTCTGTGGGCACACGGCAGAGCTGGAGCAAGTGGCTCTGTGGAGGGCTCTGCATTTGCAGTAGGTCTTTCCAAAGACCCCGTGGGCTCTGGCTGTCACTCAGCTTCAGTGCCAAGGCAGATGGGAGGAGGAGAAAGGGACCTGGTGCGGCTGGTGTCAGCGCAGCCCTGCGGTTCTGTGGTCCCCGGTGGTAAATCCCTGCCTGGGGTGGTGTGTGTGGGTTCGGGCAGTGCTGGGCTTGCTGCGAGGACAGATCTGCCTTCCCCAGAGAGATGCCTGGGCTGAGGAGGGAGAAGGAGAAACACGTATTGGCATGGAGAGAGGCTGAATTTCTCTGAGTACTCTGAACTGAACTAGGATTAGAGGATTTAGTAGAGGAAAATACGTACTAGTGTCTGTAGTTTGTCTGTTTTTATTGAACCAAGAGTCCCATGTGAGCCATGCAGTAAGCAAGCAGTAAAATCA
This sequence comes from Numenius arquata, assembly GCF_964106895.1. Lineage (NCBI taxonomy): Eukaryota > Metazoa > Chordata > Aves > Charadriiformes > Scolopacidae > Numenius > Numenius arquata. The sequence continues at coordinate 11,067,607 of NC_133594.1, forward strand.
TCCAACAATGCCTTGAAAACAGTTCTGTCTCTAAGCACTGCACCTCTTGGGGACTGGTTGTGTTCACGATGACTTTCTTCATCCCAGGAGACCGTGTTACCTTGGACAACACGCAGCCATTGCCAAAAGTAAATAATTAAAGCTGGGTGGTGCTTGAGTCATCGATGCAACAAGAGGATGCGATGCTGGAAAACAAGCTGATGGGTTTTACACTGGCAAAATCTCCAGGCCGTTCTCCCCTTCCTGAGCACTTGCCCTTCATTTCTATGGGGGAGTTTGGGGGATTCTTACCAGGAGCTTGTGAGAGAAATGTTGAAAAGGGATTTTTCCAGGTTGCCTTTTCCGTCTTCCTGCTGCATTAGCTGCAGGTGGTGAAGCTGCTGGTTCGGCATTTCTTCTTCAAAAGCTACATCACGTAATATCACTGAGATCACAAGGAGATGAGGAGAAAAATGGCCCTATAGGATTTTTGTTAAAAAAGGATCCATCCATAAAAGATGAAAGGTTAAATTGCTTTTAGAAACACAGCAGCATTTAAACAGGTGAAGATCCTCGGAAACGGAGTTTGGATTCAATAAAGTAGCCATGCAGAAGGGCAGAAGAAGGCCTTTCTTTGGAGGGAAATGTCACACTTTAGTGTTAATAAAATGTCTAGTGGTATAATAATAATGATAGCAATCAGGAGCCTTTATTTTTCACCTGGCAGGGCTGGCTCATGTGTATTTTTTCAAAGCTACCTGCAATTCAGGAAAGAACAAAAAAAGAATCAGGCATGCATTGACTGAAAAATATCACAGTGGCAGAGAAGAGAGCCAGACCGGCCCAAGACACCTGAACGTTACTGGGGAGATAAAGAGTGCTGCTCCCAGGTGGCAGGACATTTTCTTCCTCAGCCTTTTAGATATTGCCTCTTCGCAGCTGTGTTGTAAAGACATCGCAGGAGATTTACAATCCTAAAAGAACATACAATGAAAATGTCAAAGGAAAAGGCAATTGCAAACAATAGTTTTGCTCTGGACTGACCCCCTCTACACTCTCCTTAGTAGTGATGGATCACAAAGGCAATGAGCACACAGCATTACCTGTTCTTGCATCTCTTGTATATTTGTTAGGTCTAACGTGCCAGAACTTGGTGGAACAAAATTTGTTCTCTACCTGTGTAAATGTCACTTAAAACTTTCTGTGGAGAGAGAGGAAGAGTGGGAAACATTGGTCTTTTAGGGGCAGACAGTGACGCCAGAGAGACTAATATATAACACAACAAGAGGTCTAGTTATGTATTATCTGTGCACACACAAATGTGAAAAAAATCACTTCTTGCTCAGCCTTTTTTCCCTACTAGTACTTCCAGTGCATTACTCACTGGGCTTCTGTCACAGCCTCGCTAATTTCTCTTTCTAATTTCATCATTAGTCTTATGTATCTCTTTCACGGAAATACAATTCACCCCAAAATAAAAGCTCACAAACCTCTCTATACAGCTTTGGTTTGGGTTGTGACATGTGCCCACGACAGTGCCAGCGGTTGCTAATATTTCAGCCCTCTAATTCCCCAAAGGAGCCTATTTGTTCAGGTAACCACGGAGGGAAGGCAGCAGCCACACCTCTGGGCTGGAACACAGCAATCGCCACTCTCTCGATGGCCTTTTTTCCTTCCAAAAAGTCCTGCTATTCAGGATACGAAAACGCGCACCTTTGGAGAGCCCATTACTTCCGTGTGGATGAGAATTAAATGTAGCATCCACCAAAGCTGTAACTTCTCGTTAAATATACCGTGAAAGAGGTTTCATTTTTATGGTTGTACCCTTCAACTAAGTGACATTTTCTTTACTGAAACTCAAGAACTTCTATAAAGGAACTGGTACCTGCCCTGCTAGTCCTGTGCATGACAGATAGAAAACCACCTGCGGCTGGTGGTATACGCATAGGCTGATCCACACCTGTGAGCCAGGGAGACCAGAGAACGAGGGAAATCAGGGAAAGCGGCGCAGAGGGGAGCCAGGTCCCCCTTCACCCCATCCCTGCTGACTGGCAGGAGGTGGAGGTGCTCTGGTGGGGGTGCTCTTCTTCCAGCACCCCCTGCTCAGCCTCAGCACAGCCTTCATCACCATCCATCACCACCACCGCCTCTGCAAGGGCTCGGTGCCAGCGCTGGGACTGAGCAGTGGGAGCGTGGCTTCGAAATGTCACTCCTGACAGTGAGAACCGTGGTCTGTGACACTGCTGTTTGCGGTCGTGTCAGGAACAGCACGGGACAGCATGGGGTGGGTAGCAAGAGCAGACGCTCCTCAGAAGTGTTTCTGACACATGTTTGGCATGTGCAGAGCTTGCCATCTCTCCAGCGCTCAGATGCTCTGGAGCTGAATGCCAGAGCGCACATCTGGAAGGAGGAGACTGCTGTCTTGCAGAGAACTAATAGGCTGCAGGGACTTTTCTGCTATAAACTCTCCTCTTTGCCTGGTGCAGCAGCTGTCTGGGTTAGCTGTAGCATTAATATTTGTAGCATTAATATTAACTTCAGTGAGGCTCACACGGGAGATGATACACTCCAACCCCAGGAGCCAAGTCTTTTGAACAGTGCTCGCAAGACGCAGCCGCAAGCACTCGCTCCAGTGTTTACTTTAAGAGGTTCCTCGACTGTAAATTTGCTGCTCGTGCTGGCCCAGAGTGTGTGTTGATGGGGAAGGTGCCAGCTCTTGTCACTCACTAGTGTTGTCATGAATTAGCAGGGGCCACGCAGGGTACAGCCATACGTGTCAGCCTTGTGAATGAGCACTGGAGCAAGATGCGAAAATGTGAGGTCCTGCTAAGACAAAGTACCAGAGAGAAGGAGCTCCCTTGGCACGGGTGCTTGTGGGTCCTGCTCATCCAGCACGTCCAAAGCCTGAGCAGCCTTCCCCCATGTCCCCACTCCTGTCACTGCACTAAGCCCTGATGACAGTATTGCTCCTGCAGGAGCTGTGAACAGGGAAATGTCAATAACTGATGCAGAAAGGACTGACTTAATCCAGGGCCCTGTAGTATTTCAAGCTGCTGGTCTTCGCAGCAACAGGCAGCCAGGCCAGGTCACAGAGGGGATGAGAACTGCTGGGATTTTGCACAGGTCTCCCCGGGATCCAAAACCCGTGCTGCCATCCTGTCCTGGCATGGGAGCCGGATGGGTTTAGTGCCAGTGAAAAGCACCAGCTCAAATGCTTTGGAAAGCTGCTGCTGCACGGCTCTGGTACAACTGGGAACCTGCCAGTGTCTGGGTGAGAGGCAGAAAACCGGCCATTAATGTTGTGTTTGCTCTTTGGTGGAACATCTGGTGTAACACGCAGAGGACACAGGAGGTGCAGGGGGACAGGGCTGGACGGGCGGTGAGTGCGAGTGGCCGCTCGGTGAGCAGCGATGCAATCCCCTGTTCCCCAAGTGCATGGCGCTTTGGGATCTGCTCCCAAGTTCTTTAGGGAAGGGGAAACAGCAGGGAGGAAAACTGTCGCTGTCTGAAGGATCCAGATTTTGGCAGCGCAAAGCCATTTGTGGTGAAAGGCTCACAAAGACCTGTTTGCTCTCGACTAAAGTCCTTTGCTCGGAAAAGTGTTTGTTTGCATGATAGAGCTACTTCTGTCATACGGAGCTGGAGGCTTTGGGGCATATTTTGGCCTGGTGCCCCAGAACACATAGCCCCTATTGAGTTTTACAGCCAGTTAAGCTCTAAATATGTTTCTGTGACAAGCTGACTCACCAGTTTCTTCCACCCCTCCGGCTCTGCTTTTACCAACTTGCATGATTTTGTCGCACGCTTTTGGACAATTACTGTTTCTTCTTAAAGCCCAGCTGCTAGAGTCGAGGCACTACGTGAGGAATCATAGCTTGAACTTGAGATATGAGGGGGAAAAGAGATCCCAGCACTTACTCTCACTTTTAAATTGTTGATGTTTAGTGCCCTGAGTTACAGTTTTGGATGCCAGTGACTGAAAAGACTGCAAATGCATCAGTTTTAAAAGCATGGGTTTATGATAGTAAAAAACTCTCGGGGAAGGTTTGAAGAAGAGCAGAGGTAGCACCACGCCTACGGTAAGTTCACCAACTTTTTAGAGAGAACGTGCAGCTGCTGGCTTGGAAGAAGAAAGGGCAAACTGTCATCTTACCTTTGGGCACTGAAACCTTTTGTTTGAGTGGGACTTTGGTAGAAGTTGGAAACATCGGGAGAAGCCTAATGAGAGAAACACGCCGTAGCAGTCCCGTGACCTGGTGTGCTAATCACCTTTCAGCAGTAACGCGTTTCATGGCATATCTTCCCTGCTGCAATTTGTGTAGCAAAAGTACATCATTTATTGCTGTGTCTGTAGCACAGCACTGAGCTGGCTGAGTGCTCTAGCTGTTGATTCATCAGCAGTACACTTGGGAGAGCTCTGGACTTATCTTTTGCCAGGGTAACATGTCTTTTTGACTAATTCTGATCCAGGATTTTCTTGGAAAAGAAAAATAACCCTGTGTCTGGCCAGATCTGTATCATCCTGCACATATAGCTATTTGTGTATGTGCGTCTCCAATTCCTTTGCTTTCCCGTGTCCTGCACTAGGCACATAGAGAAGTTTATGGAATAAATTTACATCCCAAAATCAAAGGCTAGATTACTTTTTAGAAGAACATCAGACAATTTTCACTATAAAACTTACACGACGCTGAAACAAAAAGGAGCAGCGAGTACAAAAGTGTTTATGGTTTCTTAGCAAAACATGGTATTGGCTTGGAAATGTCAGTGTTGCAATGAGGTGTTTGCAACCGAATATTGCGACTCTGTTCCACCAGAGCCCAGGAGAGCAGACTCCAGCTGATGGTGCAGGGCTCTCCTAGGCTTTTGGCTGCTTCCCCTTCATCCTTTTTGGAGCGATGTAGCACCTGTGCCACAGGTGGGGTGTCACGGGCTGCCTGCTCCAACATTTCTCAGTGTTGAGTTATAGCAGTGTTTAGGTGTGGCTGTGAAAATACAGGTGCACTGTAAGATAATGAAAAAACACGTGAGAACGGAAAGTGAAAGTGCCTGGGTACAGCACTGCCAGCAATAGTGGAACACTGACCTGCTCGCCTGCTCGCAGAAAGAAACAGCGGAAATTCTGCAGTTTCAGAGATGCAATTTCAGAGATGCTTCCAGATTGAAGAATGTCAGACTTTATATATAAAAGAAGCCAATATTTGGTACTTTTTAAACAATGCACTTTTGAGGGTTTAGAATAATTGTTTTTGAAAACTAAATATTTACAATACTGACAGAAATAATATTTAGTCTGTTTCCCTATCTTCTTATCCATTCTGTTTGTTGGCTCTTTATGGCATCTCCCACCCACATGTCTGACTGGGGTGGGCCCAGGGGCTGGGAGCAGGCCCTGGCAGAAGAAGGACCGATCCTGCACTGAGGACCAGCCTCAGGTGCCCTGTGGTTCCGTGACCTGCAGCTGGTCAGCATCTGAGCTGGGAGGAGAGACATGGACCTCCCAGCTCCCAGAGCCATCCTCCGGAAAGCCTGCTCCTTGCTTCTGAATACAGCCAACATGTGGTGCAGGTGGGCTTTCACAGACAGTGAGGGCATCTTTCCACACCAGTGACATGTCTGACTAGGGGCTAACTACCTTCCAACATCCTGTTAGCCTTTGTAGCCACTGGCAAACCTCCATTCTGATTTTGGTCTGAAGCTGTGCCGCCTCTTCCCTTCTTCCCTCTCACCCGCAGTTTCTCTGGGAACTGGAGAGGCTGAGGCAAATAACAGATACAAATCATGACCAAAGAAGAAATGACTGTCATTGCAAAAATGTATTTATTAATGATCTTCACATAATTCTCTGGGAGTGATATTCTGCGAGACAGAATTGTGATAGATTTTCACCAAATGGGAATATTTCCCTCCAGAAGTATGTAGCATTAAAGGGAGTGAAGAAGCTGAATGTGTTTCCTCCAGTCAGGAAAATGACGGATCAGGGACAAGAGACAATACATTAGTAAACAATATAAAAAATGTACATTTTGTCATTTTGTATTCCTGAGTTATTCTAAATCTGTGAATAAATCGAGAGCTTAAAGTCTCTGGAGTTGTTTTGAAGTCTCTTGCTTTCTATAAATATTGCATTTGCCTCAAGTAAGAATTTCTGACATGTATTAAAAAAATATACATTAGTAAAGCTTATAAAATAGATATTTGGAATGCTGTTATTGTTATTTTTTATTAAAAATACAGTTTAATGGAACAATTGAGTTCTACTTCAAAGTGTCAAAATTATTTTTCATGCTTTTTCCCCGTGTTCTTTGAACTTTATGGTTGAAGCTCTAATTTTCTGCTTTCTGATTTTTGTCCTTGTTTGAGGCAGTCGTTTCCTTGCACAGATAACGCTCTCTGCTTCCTATTAATGCTCCAGCGAGATGCTCATATTAGGGTCTCCTGGCAGCTGGCCATGATTAGCTGAGCTTGTAAGGCCAAGTCCAGCGTCATCTATTGGACTGGACAGATAGACAGTGTCACCCCTCTGGAGTAGACCTAAGGGAATAACTTGCAGCAGCTTTTAGTGTTCTCAAGGGGGATTTCGGGGGAGAATCAATGCTTAACATGAGTATGCATTGGTACCCACGCTTAACCTAATGGAACGGTGCGAGGAGATCTCTTCTTGTAACAAACTGGCAAGTAGCCTGTTGCAAAGAGAGTCCTGGAGTTTGATGGTACGTGAGAAACAGCTCCAGGTTTCCACATTTGTGACATGCTTTGTTTTGTTGCAGGTTGTTCCATGCAGTCTGTGGAGAAGACAATGGTTATCACGTGGTTGCAACATTTAGTCTGACTAAAGTCCAGAACTGGGTTTTTTTGTGATGCTAACCGTGTTCTGAGCTGCACCTCCAGCAGAAAGCTGTGCTGCCAGCTCAGGCCACTGACACCATGCCCTAATTCAGCATCCCATATGGACCTGGCATTATCAAACAATGCCGGGTGACCTGGCACTGAGTGGTGAGAGGAAGCATTCGAGTGTGAACTGCTGTCACCTTCCCACCATTTTTGCAATAGCTGAGCAAGCAGGTGACCACGTATTTCAGCACTTGGCGTGTGACTCGACGAGCCCTCGAGCAGAGGCTGTCTCTGGGAGTACAGTCTGTGTCTCTCGAGCTCTGCCGCCACTTTCCTTGTGGGCACATACCACCACAGATCTACTCGCAAAACTCAACTCTGTGCTGAAACAGCCAGGAGCTGTGAGAGCCTCCGACCAACCTTGGCAAAAGAGGAAACATGTGCTGTAACCACAGCTTTACACGTATTTGCATGCTCTGTATCTCCACCTGGGGACTCACTTGTTTAGGAGAAAAATACAGGAACCTTTTACAGACAAAAAAATCTTTGAAATTTCCCTATCGCCATTACAGGGCTAGGTTCACAGATTTTGAGAATTTCCTGGAGAAGGCAGTCACAGCGTTAGTTCCAGAGATGCAGAGTCTGCCGCTGAAGCTTGCAAGCAACATAAATGAGCAAAACAAGGGAGGGGAGAGGCTGCAGCCAACACACCGGTGGTTTGATGTGGGTGTTGCCTGCAGTATGTGGCAACAGCATTCACCACAGCAGTATTATCAAAGAGCTCCTCAACTTATTCATAATTAGCAGTGGGAATGCTCAGGCTTAGTTTTGTGCTCACAAAGGACCAGGGTCTGCGTCGGAGGGAACTGGAACTCTTTAATTAACTCCTTTCTAGAGCTTTTCTTTGTTGAGGTTTGCAGGCTCTGTCTTGCATGGTTGATGGAGGAATCCCTGTCCCTTCCTTGGGACTTAGTGCCGGCCTGCTGGCCGTTTTGGAGGTCCCTGGGGGTGTTTCAGACCTCCTGTCCCCTCCTCCCACACCATCCCTGCAGACTTGCATCCTCCATTACAAGCGGTCGGCCGTGCCCCCTGACTGGCGAGGCCCCCTTCTTCAGAGAGCCCCACCAGGTCCGCTGAGGGTGGGGGTTCCTCCACGGCCACTGCCGCCTTTTCCTGGCACAGCCCGGCAGGGCCCCCACAGCGGCCCCTCTCCCTGAGGGAAGGTGCCGGAAGGTTCCGGAGCCGCCCGGGTGGGTTCCTGAGGCAAACGCTCGGTTTTTCTGAGGTGGCCGTGTTCCGAGAAATGGCATTTCAGAGAACTGCAGTGTTTCAGTACCTCAGTGGCTGCTGGGAGGAAGCTGGGGCACTCCTCAGGTGCAAGGTGCTTTCAATCAGATGATGGCCTCTGTGAAGGGAGGGTTTTATCCTCAAAAGTGGAGGAAATCCCAGAATTTTCTTGAGCACAGTGACCCCTCTCCAGCAGGAGACCCACTGCTGGGAATGGCGGGAACTTCTCTGAGGAACCAGCCTGTTGCTGATGGTGTCCCATGAGGTGAATGCCCGTTCCCCATGAAGGGAAGGGCAGACGGAGCCGGTGGAGGACTCTGTGGAGCAGGCAGTCTCCTGTGGGCGCCATGTGAGGAAACATAGCCCAGAAGACGGCACCAGGTAAGGCTGGAGAGGGGACGGGCTGGAGGTCTGGGGTGTTTGGGGCTTGGAGCACATGGAGCCGCCATTTTCCCCCTCAGGAGATGTTTGCAGCAGGATCACAGGAGGTGAATGATGCCAGGCACTGCACTAAACATGGGGCCTGGTTTCCTCTGTTGTGTCCCCTCTGTTATAAATGATGTGTGGTGCCTGCATCTGCTGGTGGCCAGCCTGAGGGCTGCGTCCCTGTAAGGAGCAGGCTGAGGCCATGGAGGCCAGGGTGCCCTTAAGGACTCTCGGTGGGGAGTGCATGCATGGTCTCCTGAAAAACGGGCTGGTCTGGACATGATCCTTCATTAAAAGTGAGGTTAGGGCTTTGGTGTGTGTTACATCTGAGCACCGTGGAGATCCATGGCTGCCAGTGAGACAAACAGCAGTGGGGAGCAGGGCTGTGAGACTGGGGAGGGCTTTCACATGGAGAAAAGTTTAGCTTTACTTCTGTTAGTGCCGATTTAAAACAAAGTTTTGTGAAAGTCTTATATAGGTGACTGCACTTTGGCTTTCTTCTTTAGTGCTAAGGTTCTGGAGCTCCCTTATTCTCCTCCTCACAGCATGAGGGGCTGGTGGTGTCACAGGGTGCCCTGTGTTTCAGCTCCTTGTGTGGCTGCTTGAAGAAGCAGAGGATTTCTCTGTCAAAATGGCGAGGCAAAGACAACGTACAAAAAAAAAAAAAACCTGCACAGAGGTTTTCTTTCTCATACAAATGCTAGAGCAACCTGGTGTGGGACACACCTGGAGGGCAGTCCCAGCAGGATCAGGGGATGCTTAGGTGTTGGAGGAGAGCAGGCTAAAGAAGAACTGGTAACTTGCCGCTCCCCTGAAATCAGGAGAACTGGACAGCCTGTGAGGAGACTTGACAAATGTCATTTTGATCAGGGGACTCCAGTATGCTGGGTATCCACTTATTTTCTGATGCCTTGACACAACAAATCTTCACCAGAACATTGGCAAGCATGAGAATAGGTGCAGAGATGCTCTCTTCATGCATTTGTGTGAATTGCATCATTATATTTCACTTAATTTTTATCCACTGCCCACTTGAGTTAGTGACAAAGGATTTCAATACTGGGTATGCAAATTAAAGCAAGAGCTGCTATTGTTTTTCCAGATACCTGTCAGCTCCTCTTTTTCAACCTAACATGGACTGAATTTGAAAGCAGAGGAGCCAGGGCTGGGGTATTCCTGGCAGAATGATAGCTGACAGGCTCCTCGCAGGCTCCAGAATCAGAGTAATGTCTGACACGGAGGAACATGTGTTGGCAACCTTGCTTGAGCCACGTTTCCAGAGCTGTAAAGAAACTGGAGCACTTCCAGGGGATGACAGAAAAGCTGCTGTTTCAGGGGAGAGCCAGAGGCCATGTCATTGTCATTCTTTTTCTCTGTTTGGCAATCTGCACAGGCTCCTTGCAAGAGCACCTGAGAACATTTATGGGACAGGAGAAGTAATAAAAGTTAAAGTGATGGCCCAGCATTAGCAAGAAAGCTATTAATGCAACATTTATGGCTACAAAGGAGCTCATGCCTATCATGGGCTTGTTGCCATTCTACTGGGGGCAGAGCAGCGCTGCTGGGGCGCAGTCTGCATGATGAAACACCACAGTGTGCAAGGGAAGATAACTTATTTGTTCTTTGAGGATCTGGCTCTGGTGAATACTGGTGTCCCCTCCATGAGGTGCTTGCCATCCTGAGTGTGCTATGAGTACATATTGAGTGCTGCCAGTGGTACTGTGACAGATTGAAAGATCCTGCTTAGTACCAATGATTCACAGTGCTTTGCTCTTCTCAAGATGCATCTGGAAAGCTTCCCAGATTATACATCTGCCCCTTTGACACTGAAGCAGCAGTGCAAGTTGGAGGCCAGAAGGAACAGTAAAACAGATTTAGTCTGGGCTGTTCTTTGGGGCAAGGATTGTCTGTCTCCATGCTTGGAAAGCAACTGGAGAGCTACACCAGCTCAGAGCAATTCCTAGAGCAATTTTAGGAGATGTGGGTGCCAACAAATTGCAAATGTAATTGGGATACTGGAAAAAGCAACGATTTGTTATAAATCTCTGTGTTGTACTATGCCTGAGTGGCAGGGATAAATTGAAAGTTGCCTGTGTTCCCAGTGATAGCTTTCTATTTGCCTTCTTATCACCTCCTCTCCAAGCTGGAAAATACCACATATTTTCTAAATAAAATTGATCAGTTGGCTCCACATGCTATCAGAAATTGTAGACAGTTCTCTTCCATGAGGTGTGCCTTCTCTTTCTTTGCAAGAGGGCGTACATATAAGGATGCTTTGCATGTTCTTTGGGACACAGATCACTTCTCAGCTGTGTGTTTTCTACAGCGTGTGCTGCAATGGGCAGTGGTCTGGGGCACCCTGATACAAAAAGTGGTTGCAATGGGAAAGGCAGGGTCTCACCAGAAGCACCTGCAGAATTCACAGCAGGGGAAGCAGTCATGTAAGGGCTGAGGCGAATTGCTTTTGACATATGACTGGGAAATATCTGCATTTCTGTCACAGGTAATATGTGAGGCTCCCAAACAAGGGGACCTAGTTGTTGATTGTTTCATTAGTTTTGTTGTGATATGATTTAAATGAAAGGAGTCACGTTTATATTCCTGGGCAGGATTCTGCCCATGGATCAGAAGTGCACGTCATGCATTCACAGAATGAGGCAAAATGACTCAGGGCAAAGGTTGCAATTAGAACTGCCTCAAAGCAATTTCCATCAATGAATATTGGGGATTTATGATATTTAAATTCCTTCTTTTCCTCCCCACTGGGAGTAGGAAACTAAAGGGTTAGGTTTTGAGTTTCTTTGTGGCCTAGGAACTTAGTAAAAACTGACATCAGAAGTTTTTGTTCTAGTGTGATTTGTCATTCACCTGTGTCCTTCTGAACGCTCCTGGAGCCTTCGAAGTGGTTGCAAAATATTGCATGTGCCTGGCTTTTGTAAATTGGACCTCAACTTTGCTGGTGGACTGGTGCTTTCCCTTTGGAATCTGACTGAAGCCCTTGACATGAACAGTCTCTAAACATAAACGTGGCCGGGTGCAGAGGGCCAGGTCTGCTCCCTGATGGTTACAAGTTCTTACCGGGATGCACTCTCAGCGAGTTTGCAGGTGACATCAAACTGGAAGTGTCACCTGTAGGATATTTTCCAGGACACTGAAGGTGTAAAGTCATGGTGAGCATCTGTACTGGGTCTGCTCATGCACTTCTTTGTCTCCCTGTAAGTCATAACCTCCAGAAGACTTTCCAGGTCCAGATTAAAATAAGGAAAAGTAAAGCAACCAAAGCACATCTTATCCAGCACTTCTTATGTTTTTAAAGCAAATACAGAGCAGGAGTGAGGGCCTTGTCTCAGCCTGGCTTCTTAGGAAGGTGAGACCAGGAAAGTTCCTTAGTCTTCATTGTCCAGGCTTGACACAGAGCAACCTGCCCCATATTAACTTTTGCATTTCTCATCAAGATACAACATACTTTAAATAGCATCTGCATGACTGGCTCTTTTTTTTTTTTTTCTCCTATGGAGGCTGATATACAAAGTACCTCAAGTGGCAGCTGTCACCGGTGAGGTGGCATTTTTCTTCACTGAGGCTGACAGCAGCTGTCCAGGAGAAGTATGAATGGAATGAGAATGACATCATGTTTATTCAGGAATGACATTCCCAGCCATGGATCAGTGTCAGCAATATTTTGATAAGTTTTAGAATGAGAAAACATTTCTTGAAATGTTCCCTGATTTATCCTTTGTAAAATACACAACACAAAAAATAATTGAAGAGATTGCAGCAGGACAAAGCAGGGCTTGCCTACCATATGTTTCAACGCATGCTGTTTTATCGGTACTGGAGACAGTCTGTAGGCATTGGGGGACACAGCATCTTTAACTCTTGCAAGCCCAACAAGTTCCTCAGTATGCTTTTCCCTCTCTTCCTCTGCTTCTCCTTTCTCTGGCCCACTTTTGTAACTGAACATAGTGGATTTCATAGCTGTCAAAGCCAACAGGTAGCCATAAAGGATGTCTGCCAGCCAAAGCAAAGTAAATCTGGACTAGCTTTTAGGATAGAAATAGAAACAACAGGCTTGGTTCCTTACAATAAATATATGTGGATGGTTCAATCAAGGTTATCATTTGATGACTGATGGGCTTTTAGTGACTGACTGACCTGGATGAAATCTGTTCTGCTGCTAGAAGCTGTTCATCCTGAAGCCTAATGAAAAGTTTTAGGGTACTGAGCACACAATTCAGTGGATGTGAACACCTGAGTTCCACAGGCCTGAAGATTTGTTTTTTAACTTTATTGTATTACTTCTTGTGAGCTCTCTTCCCACAATGGTACAACTTTCCTCCCTTACTGCAATGGTCACACTTTCTGATCTGGCTTTTTTTATGCCTGGGCTATTTATTTACATCTTTGCTAATATGCACACATTCAGCTCTGGTCCTTTCTCAGATCCAGCCACCCAGGCCACTCTCTCCAACCAGATTTCAAGCACTGCATGAAAAACGGCTGGCAGGGCTACCCACATCCAGAGAGAGCCCAGAATGAGTCCTTGGCCTGAATTGCAGCACGAGCTGCCGCAGGCTTTGTTGTTGCCCTGTGACATTAGCTAAGAGCTGATTGTTACTGTTGTCAGTAGACTCCAAAATTAGTCCGGAGATACCTGCCTTTCCAGAGGTTCTGACTTCCCTGCTCGTGCCTCTGTCAGTCAGGCGCTGCTGTAAGTGCTGACAGGTCAGGGAGACAAATGTTTGTCTGAATTTTCATTCTGTCTGTAAAATTTGAAGATTTGTGTGTGTCTGTTTAGTAAGAGACATAAAGCAGAAGGACATGCAAGGATGACCTCACTGCAACTAATACTATCGCTGAGCTGAAAAGAAACAAACCCAGTGTGTACCAGAGTCAGATGTGCAGCCTGGTGTTAACTTCACAGCTTTAAATGTATTTGTTCAGTTGTGATCTCCTCCTCGTTCTCTCTCTCGCCTCCAGCCTTGGCTCTCTCATGGTATCAGATTCAACTGAGCTATATTTAATTTGAGTTCAACAGAAGGGCTTATTTAAATATAAACTTTGTGAGTGACAGCACATTGCCTCAGTGTGCAAGAAGATGAATGTGTGGTAGCGGCTGGTGTCTGGAGAAGGGTGGGAGGAGGTCACAGCATGCCCTGTGAGCAACTGGTGCAAACAGCAGATGGGCACCTTACCCTCACCACAGCCTGCTCGCTGAGCCAGTGAGTAGCTGCAAACCCATGAGCAGAGGGAGAGGAGAGTCTCTCTGGCCAAGAGACGTCACTGCCCTGCTTCACTCCCCGCCCAGAGCCTTGTCCTCATGGGCAACCGGCTCTACTAGCCCGCTTGCAGTTTTGTGCTGGTTTGGAGCATAAGGGTAATTTTTCCCTTTGCAGAGCACTGCAGGAGACCAGTGCTGACTGCAGGGAGGGTATTTTCATATCCCATCCATTCATGTTTCCCTTCCACCTCTGGTCTCTGCAGAAGGGCTCTGCCAAAGCAAGGCTGCTGTGGCTTCCACTGAGAGGTGCTACAGCTGGGTAGTTTTGCCCAGCTGAGGTGGGAATATGTATCCCTGTGAGTGCTGTTCAGGCTCTGTACTCGTGTCTGATGCTCCCTTACACTCTGCTCTCTTTTGCAGTTGCAGCAGAGAATTTTCGGAGGTCACAATGAGAGGGCGACCATGTCACAGAGACAGTCAGACCCATTTGCCTCCACTCCATCTGTTGCTTGTCTTTGTAGCAGCTAAACAGAGCCAGCTTCATTCACTGAATGGTGTGTGCCTGTTGTGGTTGTCTCACGACAGTTCAGCAGGCTCGGGGATGGCAGGAAAAGCTGAAGTAGAAGAAGGAAGGGCTTGGCAGCTACTGTGCTTTAGTGGGAGCGGGCTGTTACTAGGGCAGCATGTTATACTTGGCCCTTGCCCTATATGATGGAAAACGTTACAGTTCAGCATAGTTTTCACTCAGGTGAGAGCTCATACAGTGCTGCAGACCTCAGGAGCTCTCCAAAGCGGATCACCTAAACGTAGCTGTTGAGCTGAAACTGGTCCACACTGCCAGCTCCTCCCCGCGGTCTGCGTACCTGGGTGCCGTGTGTTGGGATGCAGTGTGACTGTGGGGTGCGTCACCAGCGCTACAACAGCACGTTGCTCCCGTAGTGAGTTGTGGTGATGGCTTGATAAGAGATGCATCTGCTGTGGAGCCAGAAGGTTAGAGTATCTCGGAGGGAGCTGATGCTAGCTGCTTTCCCTTCTTATTCTGATTCTTTGCAGGGTGTCAGTTGCTGCAGTCAGGCTAGAAAGCAAACCATAAATAACCTAGCAAAGGAGGAAACGTTTCAGGGAAATGTTCCACTGCAGCCTGAGTGGGATTATCAGCCAACTGAACTGATTTGTGTCTGTATTTTGTAGGTTGCTTCACACTATTTTTTAAATCTCAGATATTTTTTTTTCTAGAAGGAAAAACATTTTCATGCATCTTCATTTGCATTCACATATGAAATGCCTTTTTCTGACCTGAACTACACCATTATCATGAACTCGCTTTTAGGTTTGACTAAAGGAGGAATTGAAATGCAGAATACTTTTGTATCCAGGAATTGATGCATAGTAGGTCAGAAATACCTGCGTTACACACAACCCTGTTCTTTTTTACACAGCAGAAAAAAGAACTATAAAGAAATATACAGTGTTTACCTAATTTACATTTCTAGATTCAAATTTTTAATTCTCATCTGAGTTTATCTAGGATTTATGGGGTTGATAAGGTATGCTGAAGGATGGGCCAGCACCAGAGGAATGCTCAGTCTAGGACTAGAATAGGAAGACCTGTTAGAAATCAGTGCCGTGATTTCAGGAGACAGTATGGTACCCATAAGCGTTTGCCTTGCTGTAGGCAGAACAAGCAACCCGATGTCCTTGGAACATGTGGATAAATGAATCCGGAAAGGCGTCTCAGTGGTGTAGCTTGGTTCTTGGGTATCTCCAAAACTGTCCTCCCCAAGAAGGAATAAAAATGCTTTTATTTCCCTACACAGCTATAACCTCAGAAATTCACAGCAAAAGTGACCATATCCCAAAATAAGAACACCAAAATGTAGGTCTACACTGACATGTATGCCCCAGGAGTAGTCTGGTCATCAGTGGACCTTTTCCAGCCAGAATCTGTCGTGCATGCAAGCCTGATACTGCAGCAGCAGCCTAGGGAGGTGTTGGAAAAGAACAAAAGCAGTGGCTAAAAGCTGTGGCTTTATGATCACCAAGTTTGCACAGAGTAAGAAGATATTTCTCTGCATGTTGAACGAGTCTTACATTAAATACAGAGGAAGCTGCTGTTTCATCTGTGTGAGCTGTCCTACCCTGGAAAACAGATTACTTGGTTGATCGCTTTACAACCACATGCTAAACATTCTAAACAATTTATGCATTTAAACTGTATGTTTTTCTCTCTCGAAACTTGCTACTCTGCAATGTTCCACAGATCTTGTTGATAACACATTCATCTAAAATTATCTCAGTGCACACAGCACCCTCCTATAGAACAGATGCTATGTAACCTGCAGTTCTGTTTTGATCTCAAATCGACGTGTTTAAGCTACTCGTGTGAATTATAAATTGAAACTAAACTAAGAAAATGAAATTGTTGTGTTTTTTGCCATGATGCTTCCACAGTTCAATAGTTCTATTCATTTTAGAGTGCCTTTCTGGTGTGACACTTGCGGTTGCTATTTAAGGTTTAACTGTTTTTGTATTTAAGGATCTTCTGGGTTATCTTAAAAAATGTCTAAAAATTAACCTTTCCCAGCAACATTATTGAACTTTTTCTGGGTATCTTGTCAATTTGTTTTTGCATCACTTCTGAATTTAGATGAGACATATATGAGAAACATTTTTCTTTGTAATTAGCCTACTTATATGTCTTCGTGCATCTTGAAAGGATGGCTAAGTATCTTGGGAGATTAGCACTTGCATCCTGGGGCCTTTTCATATCTAAATCACTGGTTATCAACCTCAGATAATTATTCCTATTTATTTACTATTTATATTACAGTAATTCCTGTAGGAATCTCCCAGGTTGGGGCCCATTGTGCTAGGTGCTGTAAGTGCGTGAATAAGATACGTAGCTGCAAAGACCTCTATACTGCCTTTTGTAGGAAGATCACATTTTGCAGTCCCTCTAAGCGGGGAGGGCAAAGGATAGATGAAGACTGGAACCCCGCATCTTTTTGCTTCTAGAAAGCAATTTAAGATTTCATATTCTGGGAAGGACAGGCAGGGACCAGGGATTTCACTGTTGCTGTCTGTGCTGTGCTTTCACTGCTAAATGAAAAAATGGACTTCAGGATCCAGAGCTGCCCAGTTTGCTCCCATGCAAATTCCTGGCTTCACAGGCCCAGCAAGATGGTCTTTTCCCTTTGTGGGGGCTCTGGAAAAGCTGCCTTTTGCATTGTTTTGGTATTGTAACTTGATTTTTGAAGCCTCAAAATACTTTCCTAGGCTCTTGTTTTTCAGTAAGGTAGAGAGAAACTAATTTCCCCTCCCAGAACCTTTTGACTTCCAACGGAGCAGCATCTTTTCACTGCCCCTCTTAAAAAATCTGTTGGACAAAAATGTTTCTTTACAAAAACATTTCACATTTCTTTATGAGAATGAAATGCTGAAGCCAGGATTGCTTCAAAGCAGAAGCTTCAGTTCCACTTTGGCTTCAGTATCTGACCATAGGAAAGTCAGAAGCTACAAACACATAATCAAACCAAGGGCAGTAACAAAGAAGCCTTGGACTGAGTTTCCCCCAAGGTTGAGATATTGCAAATTCTTTGGCTCTTCAGGGCCCTGTAGGGTTCCAAAAGCATCCCCCCTTCTCCAGCCTGATGCTTCCTTCTCTAGGTTGGTGAGAATCGTGTTTTCTGTCTCTTCATCCCTCCTGCAATAAGTACATGTGGCAGCTCCTAGCCGTGATCCTGACATTGCTAGGGGCTCATGTGTGCAGGTCTGTCAGAACAAGGGGGGTGAAGGTGAGTTAGAAGGAGAGGGAACACCTGCAATCAATGGGAAAACTACAAAAGAAAGCAATGATGTTGTGGCCAGAAGTGTTAGTAAGGTGTAACAAAACCCAAGAATAAGGAGGCACCTAGCAAGAGCCTGCTGCCGGCACATAGCAAACAGATGGTGCAGACAACCTGAACAGCAAGGGGGTCAGCTTCACCAGGGCTGCCTGGATCAAGGAACACGTGCTGCAAGGCCACAGAAAATAGTGGGGTCATTAGTCACTTCCAGAGGTGTACAGCTCTGCCTCCCCAGCATGCTGTGGAGTCCAGCCCAGTCTCAACCTCGTGGTAGGGAA
The DNA here is from genome assembly GCF_964106895.1 of Numenius arquata. NCBI lineage: Eukaryota > Metazoa > Chordata > Aves > Charadriiformes > Scolopacidae > Numenius > Numenius arquata. The sequence continues at coordinate 11,085,477 of NC_133594.1, forward strand.
GGAGTCAAAGAGTTGGAGAGAAACGATGGATGCAGGCCTTTGCTTTGCTGGCGTGAGTTCATTCACAGCTTTCTTCTGAGGAGGCAGAGGGACTTCATGAATGAAAGCGTGGCTGGCGCAACGATGCTGAAAAGGCTGTGCAGAAAACTGCTTTTGCATCCAGCACATAGAACTCAAGAAGGGCCGTGGCTGGGTGAGCAACATGTGCATTTTCCTGTTGGCTATTGTTTAATTAGGCTGTTGCTGATGCTGACACTGTGTATATTTTCTTTGCTCTATCTCCTTTCCTTCTTTATTATTTCCTACTTTGGTTTGATGTTGTTGGTATATAAAATTTAAAGAGCTCTAAATTTTTTTAAAGGCCCCTAAAGGGAGCGGTGCTTTTTTGTGCTAAAGTCATTACATGAACACCTGTGAACTGTTGAGTTTAATTGGGCTACAGCTGTTGGGGAGCGAGTGGGGATTTATTGGTTTGATTGGCTGTCTTCAGATTGTGGTGTATTGTCATGCGTTGCCCTTCTAACTTGTCTCTTTAAACAGAAGCACATGTGCATATCAGGTAGTTATAGGGACTGGGATCTGAGGGATCAAGCTGTCAAAGCAGAGCGGATCGTGTGGCCATGTGAGGATGCAAAGGCAGCCAGCAGAGAGTATGGGAAAGCTGTGTCAGCTGGGGGAGCACCAGCTGGCCATGGCCAGCCAGCCTGCTCTGCAGCCCTCGCGGAGCGTGCCAAGCTTGCAGAGGCATTTCTGAGCAGTGACTGATCGTGCTGCAGGGCTCCTGGGCAGTGCTGGGGGTGAAACGATGCTTCCTACTGTGAAAGCAAGGTCCCGTCCAGAACATCACATGTCTGCATGGACAGCAGCAGAGGTCACATAAAAACCATCTTTCTTAAGGAAGCAGCCAGGGGGAAAGACAACAGTAAACCAGGACACCTCTGGGAGAACAAGTCTTCTTGCGAAGAAGCTGGATGTCATGTACAGCCAGCTAGTCACGTCAGCTCTGCAGAGTAGAAAGGCTCCATATGTATAGCTGAGAGAGGGAGGAACAATGAGGAAACCTGCTCCACACCACTGACAGAGCTCAGTTGTGATTGACCGCCACAGAGGCAGCCTGTCTTCAGTTCATTCTTCCCTACAGAGCCTGGCGTAGTGAAGAGCATCTCTCTCCTCTGCTCTCCCCAAGGGTGTGTGGGGTGGGAAGGCTGAGGCAGGACAGCCAGAGCCCAGCTGTGCTCTGCTCAGGACTGCAGAGGAGTCAGCTGCTGGCATCTCGATGCTGGAGAAGCTGGGTGCAGTGCTAACCCAGCTGGGTGGCACCATCAGCTGTGGTGCTGGAGAACCATCTCTCCTCTGGCAGAGCCCACCAAGCAGTTAGTGCCTGTGCCCATTCCTTTCCTATGGGAGTGCTTCCCTTTGCAGTTTAATGAGCCGAGAGGATGCTCCTGCTCTCTCTTCAAATCTTCTGTCCAGACCCTCATGGGGCTCAGTGAGACCCCAGTTACCAGCACACGTCTCCACTCTATTGTTCTGAGTCATTTTACTCTATGTGTCTGTGAAGGATATGGACAGAGATGTCTCTTTGCTGCGCCTCAGGGTAGGGGGGAGGGTAAGAAAATTCCTTTTGATTCCTTTTTTTTTTCTGTTGTTTTCACACCATTAGGAAATAATTAACCTCCTTAGTGAAAGCATGTCTCCTTTTCACCTGAGTAGGAAAACCTTAAAATACACATACAATATTTTTAACACTAAGCTTAAATTATGCAGTTGCTGCATTTTGATGATAAATATGCAGATGAGAAGATTTCTGCCTCTTTTATCTTGTGGTTCTAACTCTGTCTAAAAACAGATTGTCGCAGTCACCCTAATTCTGAGAAAAACAGCCTTTTGTGCATTGAAAAGCCAAAACAAGCAAGTCTGATGATCAGATCTTCTCTTCCTAGCTGGCATATGTCTGCCATGCTAGTGAAGGAATCACTTATTTCTTGTGGTGACGGCAGTTGGTGCCATCAATTCCTGTCAGCTGGGGAAAGGGATGGGAAGCCAAATTTATACACTGGTGATTAATGCTGGAAGCTCACATGAAGAAAGACACTGTGAATACCACTGGAAAGCTCTGAGATGGCCCATTCTGCTGCAGCGCAGATATGTTCTGTCCAGATGTGATTAGATAATTCTTGTCTTTCTGCATCCTAGGGACAGCCCTGAGTGCGGATCTCCTCAGGTGGGCTCTGGACTGTAGGTGTCCAGGCCAGGCCAACATAAGATGGATGGATTGTAGGTGTTGAGGAAGGCTGTAGAACTCCATCAGCAGCAGATCTTGTTCTTCATCTGTGCTTAGCTTTTTCCTTCAGTTTTTAAGCTGACATTTTTATTGGAGGCCAGGACTGGTTTGGGCAGTTTGAGGAGGGGGGTGGCCCATTGCTCTGTCTGTGGAAGGCAGGGCATTTGAGAAATTGCCTGCTGGTCCCACCAGTTCTTTTCCCTCTTCTTACTCTTATATATACACGCATGCAATCATTTTGTCTCCAGAGCATAATTGCCTATTGCCCTGGCTGTTGCAAATAGGCTGCCACGTTGACCATTGTGTCCTTTACAGTGTTTGCTGAATACATGAGCTCAGGAAAGAAAGATCCTGTGGGAGTCAGGCCAGCCTCTCAGTCACACAGAGACAATAAAACCTTGGGCTTGCCTAGCAATCCAGAGCTTGTCTCTGCCGAGCAGCTCTTGAGCTTTGGTTAAAAATAATGAAAGATGATTCCAGAGTTCATCTCATCAGGCAGAGGTTGGGAACAAGCTGCTGCTGCTTCTGAACATAAAATTGTGCCTGCACTGTCCAGGGTCTGTGTACCAGGGTCTTCTTGCTCACCTGCTTCCTAAATAGCCATCATGAAAAGATCTGCTTTTTCTAAGTTTTGTCCTTCTTCTGACCACAGCATTTGGAAAGTCACTGCCTCCGAAATGCATGTTCTGAAACTCTGGAGTTCAGGATCACTACTGAGCATAGCAGTAAGTACACAGAAGCATTTTCTGGTCAGAGAGATTCTGTGATTTCATGCTTTTTGGTCTTTCTGGATTTAATAGCATCCTTTCTGGTGCTGCTAATCACAAGCAAGAGCAAGTTGCTATGTTCATCATCATCCATTTGCCTTTTCATGAGCAAACTCTGTCGTTACTCGTTGCTCTTGGACTGGCCACTCAGACCAGTGCCGAACTGGGAGCTGCAGGCAGCCACAGAGGTGGGCGGTGGCAGGGCTGACAGTCTTACCTTCGCTATGGGGTGCTGAGCACAGGCCATAGCAGATAATGCCTGCAAGAGCCAATCAGTCATGTACATCCTCCTCCTTCTCCATCCAGTAAATTCACTGCATGTCTCTGACAGATTGTAAATGAGGGCAGGAAATTTGGCAAAGCATAATTAACAATACTGAGCAGATCTGGAGTTTAAGGGTCCTACCACCTAATCCTCTCCTTTGACCACTGTGTAGCCTAATGCATTTCTCTAGGCACCTGTCAGATTAGTGCTGAAAACACTACTTCAAACCTTACGTTTAATCAATCAGTTAGTGGAGAAGCTACAAAGTTTGGACATACTAGAATTTACATAGAAGGTGGCCTCTGGTGAAAGCTAATTGGCCTTGAATTACCTTTACAGAAAAACCCCTGTAAACTAGCAGTTTCCAAGTGAACGGTATTAAATCAAAGAATTGTAAAAAGAAATAACACTGTCTGCAAGGATTCTGAAACTTTGTTCCCAGACACTATAACTTCTCATTTGACCTGTACATATCCCACAGTCAAACATGAAGGGCTTTGGACTCTAATACCATCTGTGGGAATGTGATCCCTTGGCTAGTTTGCAGCTGTTCAGCACTCTCTCAAGATACACTGGAATTTCTAAGTTCAATTGAACTAGGCAGTGAAAATAAGTGTGAAGGGTTTTAATATCGATCTATGAAGATTATAGTGTTCATAGGCAAATAAACACTCTTGTGTTATGTTTTCTTGCACAAAGGGCACAGCATAACATGCTTTTATTTTAGGCTGAGGAAAACTGTAGTGAGAAAGAACAGAAGGCAAGTCCCCATGACAGCACGGTGTGTGTCTGCGCATGCATGTCTGTCAGTCTTTTGCAAATGGTTGCAGACACTCTGAAAACAAAAGTAGTTGTTGAGCTCTGCACACAGGAGAGTTCTTACAATCATACAGATGGAAAATAACAGGCACTTGCAGTTTCGGCTGCATAATCCGTACGGACTCACACCTTAAGACATCTAAAAATATATTTCCTGATCTCCTTAGAAGATCCCCCCATTTTAGGCTGTTGGGTAATGAGGGTGAGTCAGCCACATTAGGGCTTCCATTCATCCCATTTCATTGTGCTTAAGCGGGCAATAGCTACTGGAATTGTACAGCCCATCTCTGCACTAACTCAAGAGCACTGCTTATTTCTCCATCTCTTTTTAAAGTCTGTGCAAAAGTAAACCTGCTGGGGTTGTACATTAGTTTTCTTTTCAGTCCATAAGCTGTTGCTTTCCCAAAAAGTCCAGCACCGTGCTGCTAATCGGCTCATATATACAGTATAAAGTAGAACTGTAGGAGATTCCACAGAGAATCTGACATTAGTTTTTTACGGTTTTCTAGTATTTTCTTGATTAAAGAGTTCTGTCAGAAGAGCAGTGGTCCTAGAGGCATCTTTCCTCAGGGGCCTGTGAATAGTAATTCCTCTTCTTAGCACCCGGATCTGGTATCTCCTTTTCTGTATCATGACTCCGGCATGTTTAGCACATTACAAATTCTGTTTGAATTGAATTGGTATTTCTGCAGCTGCGTCATGTGATCATCAACATTAAAATGGTTGTTCTAGGATTAATAGTTCTTTCTCTACCTTTTGGACTGCAGCTTCCTTTTCCAGGAGGGGCAGGAAATCACATCCTGTGCTTTACATTCGCAGCCTTGGCTCCTTCCCAAAAGAGAGCAGAATTTAGTGCTGCTGATGCCTGCAGCTTGGTGAGAATGTTCAGAGAAATGGAAAATGTGCTGTCCCCTGGTGGGAGGGGGTGTGAGTTGCTGTGATGACGGGAGAAGTGGCATTTCAACTGAGCTCCGCTGGCTTTGGTGTAGCTGTCTCCTCCTGGAGCAGGGACAGTGTTTCCTAAATTCCCGTCAGTGCGGAGTACAGCCAGCTGGGCCATGGCCAGGGGTACGGCTCTCACTCGGCCCTGGCCCCTCAGAAATATAAGTGCAAGTGCCGCACAATGCGGGTGCAGAAAGTGCAGCAGTATCAGTCAAATGCTGTGCCTCTCCAGAGAGCTTACTACAGGGACTGTTGGTGCAGGGTTTCTGGATGGCAAGAGCTTGTTGGGTTGAGAAAATCTGCAGGTAATGGGGCTGCCTGTCAGACTGTGTTATACAGACACATTAGCATCCTTCTGACACTCCCTTGACATGTATTCATGTCTCGTTGGCCTCCAAAGTTGAAACTGAGAAGAACTAAAGAGGCTCCTATTGGTGTTTGGAGCTCAAGAGATTGCGAATGTTTCTTCACTCTCACCATTGCTGCGTGTCATGTTAGCGAGGCCCCACAGGATCCTCCAGTAAAGCACTGAGGACACAAACTCTCCCCTTGTGAAGCACATGGTGTCTCTGTACAGCACAGCCTCTGCCTTCCCAAGTGGCTGCTTCCTACCTATGGTTCTCTCTGCTTTTCTCAGAATCTGCTGCTGACACAAGCCTTTGTCTCAGTAGTTGTGGGTGAGCTAGATACCCTGTGTTTGTTTGGCGGCCTGATAGTATGGTATGAGATAGCTCCTATACTGTTGCTGGGGGCATCTGAAGTCACTTTCTGCTCTGAACCAGGACACTGTTTTCTGTGCACATCTGTAACTGGTCTTGTTGCTACATGCTTTGAGTGATGCAGTGAGGCTGCTGGAGAGGAGGGACCACACTGCAGAGGGAACCCAGCCTTGTTGGTACTAGACAGAGAGGCAGAGACAACAGTTGTTGGGTGCAGAGGGAAGCCATTTGGCTTCGTCTCCGGCAGAACCCAACATCGTGGGTCTGTGCTGCATGCCTCTGTCACATGGCCCCCACATGGAAATGTGGATGAGGTGTCCTTCACTGAATTCACTCTGGAGCAGCATCCAGTGCCAGTTTTGGCTGTTCATCATGTTGGGGTTTTAGACTGAGCTGTGGATTCTTGAAACTTGGAGTCCCAACCAGGGATCAAAGGGTTATATTTTAACCAGCGTTTCATTTTGATCAACCCTTCATCTTGTATTTGCTTTTTGTCTTTAGTGGCACCGATGTTCATTTGATTAATTGTCCCCAGTGTTTGGAACAATCCATAGTGAGATGGAGGGGGAGCAGAAGGAGGTAGGCAGTCATGATGAACTCCAGGCTGTGCAGTACGTCAGCCCTGTTCTCAGTGCTTTGGCCAATGAGTGGCCCTGTCTCTCTCCAACCTCAGTGGATACTTTCAAAATTCTTTGCTGTTTTCCTTATTTAAATCTTTTTGACTTCTTGATTTTGGCCTGAGGTAGCCCCACTGTCGCACGACCGTCTAGCGCTGTCTGTGCTATGGACTGCTTTGAATGTGTCCCCTCCAGTGCTCACAGTGCTCCAATGGAGAGGGCTCCATGGTCACAAAAGTGTTCCTTAAAACTAGAAGAGCTGCAAGGCTGAGAAACCTAAAAACCAGGGGGTTAGTGAGAGACCATGTAAGGAACTTCACTGAAAGTCTGTGTGCCCTCTGCAAAACAGAGCAGAGCACACAGAACACTACAAACAGCCTGGGTTTTGGATGCCGGTGTGTGCTTTTAGTTTAACCTGATGAAATGCAACAGGATAGAGAGGAAATGAAAGAGTTTGTACAAACTATAGGGGCAACATATGGCAGACTGGGGATGGGGAGACCTTGGAGAGCAGTTTGTGGCCGCAAAGATACTCAGCCTGTTTTACAGCACAGCTGCTCAGAACAAAAGAGTCTGTCTGGGTCGCTCGTGTGTTAGCTAATGCTGGTGACAGGAAGTTTGGAAAATGTCTAAAATATTGCTCATTAAATGGGCAAGTGCAGTGCTCAGGTTCGAAACATACTGATCAAATATGTTGGTCATAACGGACACACTTATGAGATGTGTCAACAATTTAAAGGAGTGGGTGCGAAAGCAGGGAAACAGCAGAGCCAGAATAGCAAAAGGGAGCAATGTGTTGTTGCTTAAGGTTGCATGGTACCCTTTCAGGAGAAATTTTGCCAGCTTGTGTAAATCTGTGGAATTGAAAAAGGCAGAGCAGAGAGGGTGTATATGTATGAGCCATATGAATGGACCTCAGAGTGCCTCAGTCTGGATGCTTGGGAAGTGGGGCAATGAAAAGATCTTTTTCTGGAGCTGAGGTTAACAGTTGCAAGGAGCAGATGGTTATTGTGAGTTTCATGAGCAAGATACACCCTGACTTTGGTGATCCACAGATCTAATGGAGTTACTGTAATTCAGGACTGATGGTGCAAAATTTATTGATAAATTGTATGAAAGTGTAATCTGGGAAATGAGTTCTGTTGAATGGCTCTGCCCATAAGAAAACAGGGATCAGTCAGATCCACTGTATTTATATATTTAGGCTGAATTTGCTGAGGGGCATGAAATGGTATCATGAGGTAAGGCAAATATTTTCAGAAATGCTTGCAGTATTGTGAGTTTATTCTTTCCTGAAATTTCTAAAGTAATTGTGGATGAAAGGCGTATTTGAGTCTGGGTACACAGCACTGCTGCTACTTTGAGTGCAGCAAACAACCCTACTATTGGGGAAAATGAACTTCTGAAATTGGTGTAAAAATGAAAATTGTTTTGATGAACTCTTTATTATAGTCCTGCAAGGGAAGTTACCTGTCTGAGAGTTTGTCTTGCCCTGTACAGTAGCATGGTAAAATCACTCATGATTTGTACATTTGAACTCTAAATAAAAATATATCTATTTCCTATTATTCTTGAAGTAAGGGGTTTTCCCTTGTAGCTAAATAATAAGTTTAGAGCTTTCTGTAAAATTGCCATCACATTGCTGCCCTTGTGTTTTTACAGATGTACAGCATTTCTGAACATCCAGTCTCTCTGGATGTGGAGGCAGGCAGCCGCCCTCAGCAGCTTTGTTGAAATTTTGGCTCAGTGTGACCCAGCTTTTTTGCAGAATCCGTGCACATAACAGTGCCCATTGCTGTGACTCCGGCTCCTGGAAAGGACTCCTACTTGGAAAAATTATCAGCGTGTAATGAGTGAGGACTGCTTTACCCAGTCTAGCTTTGATCTTTGCTCGAGAACTGATTCAGGATAATAACAGGCTGACATAAAATACAAATGGCCACTTTGCAAGACAAAGATGATTGCTTGTGTAGAGCTTTGGCTACCATGCAATTCATTTCTTTTCATAGACATGCAGCTAATATGTAAGAGTCATTTGCAAGATATTTCTGATTTACATAGTGGCCCCACCTTTCCTGCAGCCCACACTGAAAAAGCTAGATTGGCTGGAGGCTTACAATGATGATAGCAATGAATAATACATAATCTGCAATCTGGGCCCCTTTAGCCATGTTATTTGCAGGCTGCAGGTTTTTTCTGGCTTAAGCAATATGTTTTTTAGTGGATGTGTTGGAATTTTGTTTTGTCCCTTCTGCCATACCTGTGCCTGGGATGTTTGGAACCGCACATTAATACCAGGAGATGGTTTATGCAGTTGACAGCACACTGTTTATGGCTCATCTTTGTGCAGTATAGCGATGGGACAGCAATGCACAAAGAAAAGGAATCTGGGGAAGGAACTAGCGGTTGGTGTGTGTTGTTCCCCCCTGTTCCTCCCCGTTGGCTTTTTGCCCCCTTGATTTTACAGCATTTGAAGAGTCTGTTACCATCAGTATTCAGTTTTGGCTGTGAGTTTGCCATCTAGTGGCTACTATGTTTGTTAATAAAGTCCGAGTAAGTCCCTGGTTAAAACTGGCTGTGATTTAGGTTCTCCTGTTGCTCAGGTTGGACGGTAAAAGCCAACAGACATCTCCTTGCCTTCACCCTCTGCAGCGCTGGGTGCAGCTCACAGCTCAGCTGTCCTTTGGCTTAGCAGCCATTTGACATTTAAGCATTGTTTAAGGCGAAGCATGCTGTCAGGGCAAAGAGGTCCCAGGCTGAAGGCTGGAGTTTGGAAGCATTTGTGTCAGGTTCAGCCCTCTAGAAATAGGAGCCATCTCCATACACAGCCCTGCTGTGCGAGGGCTGAAGCACTGAGGTTTCCTCCCTGGCCTTAGCAGCGTCTCAGCCTGGCGGCACCAAATTCTCCATGTTGTACATATTCAGCAGGTTGTGGTTCAAGTTTTCTCTGGTTTGACCTGGCTTTGTGAATGAGAGTAAAGCTGTTGTGTTGGTGCCACTACCGAAGTTTCCTGCCCCAAGGAAATACTTCTCAGGCCAGCGCTTTGGTGTGTGCTTGTGTGTACAGACAAGTGAGAAAGACCCTATCTCTAGTCCCTTCCTAAGGGGGAGGTAACATGAGATCCTTAATTGAATCAGCCATTGCACTGGAGATACCATCACAGTGTAGTGTGTGTACTTGGGTGGGAGTAGGGAGGAGCACATATGCAAAGAATAGATACTAATTTGGGAAGAAAAAAGAAAAGCATTTGAGTAATCTCCTTTGCCTCTTTCCCCACGGAGGTTTTATAGAAGTTGCACTTGCTTGTGTTTGCAGTCCCAGGTACCAGAAGGAATGAGGTGCTACTCTCTCATGCACGTCTGCTTTGTGCCTGACTTTCTCTTCCATGATCTCATGTATGAATCAAAGCTTGCCTACAGGTGGTGATCGAGCCCAAAAAGGCTTATCACTTACCAAGCAACCGTCTGCAATTATTTGTTTGTCCTCTGTAGCCAGCTTAGTTACTTATTGATATCTAATGTTTGTCTCACCATGTTATAATGAAAAGGAAGAGATAAAAGCCCCGTTCTTGCTTGAAGTGCCAAATTAGCTAAGAATGGTGACACTCTGCTACTGTTCTCTTGTGTGCTCAGATAGAAAGGCATAAACCATTGCTCTTTATAGGCAGGGGTAGCTTGTTATCCTGGGACAAGGCTGTTTCTAATGCTTGAACTGTGAGCCAGAAGCATTTGAAATATTTACTAGACAGTTAAAATACAGGGGATGCTGCCTTGCTGTATCAGGCATCACACCAGGAATCAGCATGAAGGAAACATTTCCTCCAGGGTAGCTGCAGTGGAGCCTAAAGCAAGCAGCAAGGCTGAGGGTTTGCTTTCGGGAGACCAGTCCGAGAGCACTTGTAAAATCTCCTGAAAGGCCAAATACCCGTCCTCTGATCTGAGGCAGCATGGGTTTTGTGGAGTGAGGACAGAAGCCCAGAGGGCTCCTTGCCAGGAGGCTGCACGATGTGGTGCAGCAACTGCCATATGAGGGGCCACTTCATCTCAGCTTCTTCTGGGGGGTGGAGGTAGGGGCTCCTCCAGGCCCAGTCTAGGACTCTGGACCTTCCCTCCTGGTTGTGCCTTTTCTTTAACAGTTGTATTTTGGAGGATGAGAAAAAAACCTGCCATGAACTACTAGTTCACCCCTTACATTGGACAGTGGAATGACTGTTCGGGTGCCCTCAAACTTTCTATCATGAGGTGGCTGCTTGAGAATTAGTTGTAGGTGGGAGGAGGAACTTGCCAGTCTTCAATCTACAGCAGGACATAGATTTTTGACTATATAGTTAATGTCTGTTCCTTTTAGTAACAGCATTAAGGCAAGTATCCTTGAGATAATAACTTGGGCCATGTGCTTCCCTTTCCCTGCCTTCCCCTGCAGCATAAAGAAACAGCTGTTGAAATATTTTTAGTTATAATCTGGTGGACATGAAAAAAACCATGTGTCTGTGCACGTATTTTTACTGTCTTTCTGGTTGTGTTTGTGCCTACAGCCAGACCACCTAGTGCTGGGAGCCCATCAGATGGCAGCAAGGCAGGGCTGATGTCTGACTGGGGTAAGCACTGAAGTGGGAGCTTCCAAGACGCATTTAGTTGATGCAGGCAGTAGTAATGGGTGACTCAGGAAGTGGCTTGGCCATTTCTGCTGCGTGGAACTTTCCAGGACAGCAAGGACAAAGCCCTCCAAAAGCTACAACTGTGAGAGGTGGTGGAGTCTGCACCCTGTTCCAGTGGCATCCCTCGGTCCTGTCTTGTCGGGCCACTAAAGCTGTCATTGCAGAGGTGCCTACTTGTCCCTGGCAGTCTGCTTACACAAGTTTCTAGTTTCGGTCCTCCTGCAAATGAGGGTTTGAAAACCCCAGGGATCTTTTTCTTTGTGAGTGTGTGTTATAAAGTGATGTCCACAGACATTCTAACGCAGACCACAGAATTTTGATGGAAGCCAGGATTTGAATCAAAACCACCTCATTTCCCTCCAAACCCTGTCTCCCCATCAGACTTGTCTGGATCCCATTAGAAATGTGTTAATCAGAGAAAAATGACATGTGCCTCTACTCTGATGTACATATAAATTTAGTGTGACATTGGGAGAGACCCAATGCCCCATTTCTCAGCAGAAGGCCTGTGTTCCTGCTGTAAATGCAGGGAGATTTGAGGTTCCCGTTACCAGGACTCTGATGATAACCTCCAGCAATGGCTAGCGTAATTTCCTAGCCTTATAGCTGTTGCATTAGTGGTTGTTATGCTTCTTTTACTCAGCTTTGTTACATTAAAACAATAGTTAATACTTCCATTAGGAGGGAAAGCTTAACTTTTTTTTCTCCTAGCAAGAGGAAGAGTGACATTGGAAAGAACTTTTCTAAGCTGTTCCTGATGTGTGGGTATGGTCACGAACCAAGGACTGTTTGGGATAGAAGTCATCACCAGTACAATTGGTACAATTCCATGTAATATTTGAAATATTTTCTTATAGGTGTGAGAGAACTATCAGTCTTGAAAAGACACAATTCTGTTCTTCAGGGTTTTGGGTAGAGGCAGCAGTGAGAGCAGGAGGAAGGTTTGCTCTTGGACTTTGCCTAATTATTCCTGAGGGAGAACTGGTCCTGGGAACAAGGAGCTCAACTCAGGCTGTGATTACTGGAAGAGGGCTCACTGGTGTCTTGTTGGTAGTGTGACTAAGTCCTGCAGTATTTGGTGGGACTTTTTCTTCCAGATGCTGAAAGAAACGGATTTTTGTGCAATATGAGCTCTCATTTTAGGAAAGATATTTCTAATCTTTGTGGTTATGCAAGAACTTTTTAAAACATGAAATGAATGCAGCCTAATGGATCAGAAACCAGAAAGCAAAGAAAGAGAAACCAAAGTACATCTCTCCTCTTTATCACATGATTGGTTTGGGGAGGAAGAATGAGTCATTATTTTTCAGCACATGAAATTGGCAGTGCGCACTGTGATTACCCCTATTCCAAGCCTGCCTATATGCACAGATAAAACAAGCTATGCTTAGCACTTGCCCAGGCTCCGTGGCACTGGTCTGTGCTCCACTGGGAGGCTGAAGACACTGGCAATTTTTTGATGAGCCGTGGGAGAAGAGAACATGATGAGGAACTGCATTGGCCGTGGTGCTTGTCCCCGGGGCTGGAGTTAGGTGGACACTCCTTATCTGTGGAAATGTGCTAATCACTCTGCATCCCCTCCATGTGCCTACACATGCACAAGCTGAACCCCATGGGCTGCTCATGCTCATTTTTAAAGCCTCTTTCCCAATGTGTCTAACCCATTTAGGAATCAGTAACTTGGATGAAATTTTAGTGTTAGTAGTCTAAGACTCGGGTCTCTCAATTTAATTACTCTGTGTTAGTCAAAATTATCTTGCCTTCTGAGACAGATAAAATCAGAACAAAGACAGATACATGGGAAGAGCAAGCTTTTAAAGTTAGAGCACAAGTCGTTTGTTCAGTACAAGCTCCCCCTAGAACTCAGAGATGGAGAAATCCTGCTGGGCTGGGAAGCAGTGTAGTTCGTCAGTACACAGATGGTGAGAAGATGGAGGTGGAGGTTTCATATCTGCTCTGTTTACAGCCAGGGTCAGGAGCAGAATGATTTTCCCTCTCCTTGGGGTTCAGTGGCTGTATAAGCTGCATGTACCCCACTTTCCTAGCAAGGGGCCCTGTTTGTCAAGGTGGCAGGAATCCTCAGAGGACCCTTCCTTGGACTCAGAGAAAGGTCCTAGACAGCCCAGAGCTGAAGCAGCATTTTAGGTTGTAGTTTCCAGATTCATCAACTTCTGCTTTAATTCCTGGTGCTCACAGTTTTAACTTTTAAAACTCTGCCACTTTATGATCTCCACCTCTGAGATCCCTCTTATCCCTGTTGTGCAATTACTGCAGATCAGAGTTGAATCTATTTTTACCCTCTTGTTTTTCCCTTTGGTTTGCAATGCCTCTGGGAGCGAGTTCTGGGAAGAATCTGCTTTGGTTTTAAGCTGTATGGTGCCGCCTCCTCTCCCATTATCACTCTCTGGTTTCAATGGCCCCATTGTGCTGTCTTGTACTGGTGCTTTGCTTGGTTTGAAGTGCGGGTAAGAAGTTGCTCCGTCCCTCTAGTTTTATTCTGTCACTCACAGCACTGACCTTCTACCCGGGAGCTCTTTGAGTGGAGTGGCTATTTCTCCTGCCTGCACACCTGACAGCACTCGAAGTGGCAGGTACAAACTGCCAGGGAGCTTTCCTGCAGCCCTGCTAACACCTGCCCTTGCACCGCTGTGCCTGCTTTGCCTTTCTCTGGTGCTTCTCTCTTGGCTGAGAGGGGTTGTGGATCCTGCAGATCCTGTGTCTTTAGTACTTTGGCACATGAGATTTCTTTCAGGACTGTGAAATTTTGGCTTCTGCCACTGATTGAGAGAGAACACGAAAAAAATTCTGATGATGCAAAAGATGCTGTAAAGTAGAATTATTCTAATGTAATTACTTTCTGACTGCATTAAACCCTTTCCATTGTGCATTTCTCAGGCTTTATTGAATCCCAGCCAATTTCCTTCAGCTTTGTCTCATTTCCCTTCAAAGTCGGCTTTTCTCAGCTCCAAGATATTTGTGTTGCTGCCCTTTCTGCAGACCCTCATCTGCATTTCAAACCTGGTGAGAGATTACCATCCCTGTATCTTAGGTATCTCTGTAGTCATTTAGTACACCTGGCTCACATCCAGCCCTTGGATGCAGTATTGTCTCTGATCTGGCTGACAGTGTAAAGCAGCTGCTCTCCTGTACTATCCCCAGGAGCACAGTCCCTTCCGTAAGTGTCCCGTTGTTTCCCAAATGAAGTAAAATCCCCCCTGGACCACACTGCTTGCCCTGTTGACAGACCTCCCAAGTCTTTTCCCCTTCCTTTCCTTTTCTTGCCCAACTATCAGTCGTGTTGTTTGGTCCTTTCTTCAGATACTGAAAACCTGTGCCCATATGCCAGCTGCAGCCGTGGGTAGTCACGTAGGTCACGTGGCTGGTGCTTGCTGGTGGGGCAGCGCGTGCTCGGAGACAGGGCAGAGTTTGAATCTTTGTATAATCAGACAGTTGGGTGCACTTAAGGTCTCAACGTGGGCACTGGGCTAGTGAATTCTAGCATTTGCTGCAGAAGTGTCACAAACAGTGGGGACAAAATTTGCTTAAAATTTGTTTTGAACATGTATGGCATTTTTCTCTCAGTTTACTCAGTTCTATTTTTTTCTGCATCTTATTTACTTTGGACTGTGAAACTACACCAGTTATTTTCACTTTTTTTTTTGTTTTGAATACATTTAATTTTACTATTCTGCAGACAGAATGATACCACAGTCTCTTTTCTTTGCTTCCTGGACACATTATATTATTCATGCTTTCTAAAACTTTTACTTTTTATTGGGTTTGGAGTCCACAAAAGGTTGGACTTGAAGCCTACAGCCACTGATCAAAAGTGGGGTATTAATTGTTACCAATGTGCACTATGCAGAAATTAAGAGTGGGATTAGATGAGGAGAGTTTTCCGTATACTCTGAGAGCCCGGATCCGGCTGAACTCTTACAGTGCTGATCTCTTCCCGGATGTCTCCCTTGAATAATTTCTCTCAGTCTCCCTTGAAGCACCGTTCCTGAGTTAGTCAGATCTGTGCCCCACATTCACGCTGTTTCAAATGGCAGCATCCCATCCCCCTGAAGTTGTCTTATAAAGCTATTCTCAACCCAGCACCGTCAGCCCACGTGATGGGTGAATCCAGGTCAGAGAGCATGGTCCCTTCACATCTGCTTGATGCTTGCTGCTGACATTTTCATTCAGCCTGCCTGTACTGGGCAGTGATGGAGGTCTATAAAGGGGGGACAGAAACATCTTTCTGCTGGGGAAGGACAATGGCAGGACCTCCCAGTAACTGCAGCTGTGTCGGGGCTCTGAATACAACGGGCCACTCTTGGCAGTGCTACTGAGGTCTGGCTCTTGGAAAGCAGCGCTGTGATTCAGCTGTCACTCAGCTCCCAGCAAAGGGAGCTTTGAAAAGGCGCCTCTGCTGCTCTCCTGGAGTAGCAAATATTTCCTAGGCCTCTGCTGCTGAATGGGAGAGATTGCCATTGTCCTCCTTCCCCTCTCAGGCTTGCTGGGCTTGCTATAAATGGGCCTTTTGCAAGGGAACAATAAGCCCAGCGAAGGGTCCAGGTTGCACATGTCTGAGCAGTGAGAACACTCGAGCATTTTTTCATTGGCTCCTGTGATGTGAAAAGCTGTGCTGCCGACAGGGCAGGTTTATTTTCCAGCCACAGCTGTGGGTTTGTTTTCTCTCTCAGGTTGCGCTGCTCTGGGTGTACATCTGCATGTTTCAACTCATTTCCTAGAAAATATTTTCACCCCAAGATTTCCTTTGGCCTCAGAAATCCGTTTCCTTTTGCAGCTCAAGCTCTGTGATGTGTTTGCAGTGAAACCCGCAAGCCAGGTGGGACCAGGCTGCTTTCACATTTCTGCTGCGATAAACTTCGGCTTAGGTTTGATAGAATATCCCCAAACGTGTATTGCCTTGTGGTTTTGTGGCAAAACCGCATGCACCTCTCTGATTCAAACCTGGCTGAAGAGCCATGGCTTGGGCTGAGGTTCACAATATACTTTGGGGTTAACTCAGCTAGAAAAAGATGTTCCTCAGTAATATGTATGGAGACAAAAGGTACAATTTTCTGCCAATCAGCCATAACGATCTTTGGGACACTTTGAAGAATGTCTTTTAGTTTTTAAACCCTGCCCAGATCCCAAATATAGAATAATGTATGCACTTCCTCCACCTGCAGTATTCACTTTTTAGGGGGTCTTATAGCAATGACCTGTCTAAAAATGATGTAAGACAAAGGAACAGCATTCAGTGACACACAGTGTTCTTACTTCCCCAGAGTGTGGCTGACATGATTTGCTTTGTTTCCCAACATTTCATGTATAGATGCTTGAAAGAATAGATAACTTTTCAGTATATATAATCTCTGCTTACATATGCCTACAAATCAATGTCAGCTTTTATTTAAAAATACTATCAGAAAAATTAATTCTCTGTTAATTTCAGATATTCTATGGTCTGATTTTCCTCCTGGCTAGTCTTACTCAAGTGCATTTTGCACTTGTGCTTTGAGTCCCCAGAGAATCAGTGCTTCCCCTGCCGAGTGACTCAGGCTGCAGCCTGGCCACACTGCCCCTCTCATCAAGAAGTTGCGAAATTGAGGTGACCGCACCCTGGCTGCAAGTCCAGGAGTTTTAAATGCGGCTTGTCCTCCAAATGCCAGTGAGGAAAATCTCTTTGGAAGTTTCTGCCTTGCTCATCCCATTTACTGAAACTAAATTTCAAGAAGCTAATCGGGCAGAGAGTGCAAAGGATGAAATGTTAGAAATCAAATTAATGAAGCTGAATCACCAATTTGTGACGTAGAAGACTATTAGGAGTGATCAGAATTAATTAACTCTCCTTTGCGATGCTTTAGAGGAAGCCGGCAAGCTCGGCATGGAGACGCAAAAGACATCGATGGGATCTGACTACCTGGACTGCGTGAAGCAATGCAGCAAGGCCACGCTCTGGCCCGAGCCTGGGTTCCAGGGACTACTTGTGGAGCACAATTAGCAGAAGCAGAAGGAAGAGTTGCTGTGGTCCCTTCTTGTGTCCTGCTCTTTCATGTTTATTCAGGGACATGCGGATGAAGCTGTGAACACGCTGTCTATGAAGAAGCAGCAGTCCTGTTCTCTGTGATGGAGGTGTAGGGGAGTCTAAGGGACTGGGTAATAGGTGGGATTTTGAATTTTCTAGTGGAACGATACTGACAATTCACAGGAAAGGTCTCATCGCAGCTTCTAGTCTATGAATTTGTTTCTTTGACTCAAGCTCTGTTTGCATTACACTGCTTGCTGCTCCTTCTAGTGATCAGTATCCGATTGGAAGCGGCACTCAATAGGGAGCACCTCAGGCTGCATCCCAAAAGCCTGACAGGGATCACCAGAAGCAGAGAAACTGTGACACAGTATCTTGCTGGTATTTTGCTGCTTTAATCAAAACCCGGATTGAGTCCTAAACACAGTCCTAAACACTTCCAGGTTCAGATGATACATGTATCAAGATGTAGCTTCTTTTCTTTCAAAGATCAGATTTTTAGACAGCTCTGGCTAATAGTTGCTGAAATAAATTGGTCATTTGGGATAGTGATGCCGAGTCAATTATGGATTGATTTGAAGTGAATGTGAAAGGCAATACCTGCTTTTAGTAGTTCTTGAGAATTTTAAAGAAAATGACTATTTTCCTCACCATTCTTTTTGGGGCAAATATGAAGAAAGAAGATATCTAATCATAATTATTTTCACTAAGCAGAACTGCAGTGTTTCTTCTTGAGTTGATAAACTCTTTTTATACACTTAACAGCCCATGGGAGAAAGAAAGAGCAGGAAAGGCTTGGTGAAGAGATGGCTTCAGTTTCTTGAATAATGCATTGTTCACTAAATTGACTGTCCTATCAGGAAATAGTCCACTGTATGTGATCAACATTGACATTGCTAGCTGGACAACTTACAAAGAAGCATTTTGGAATTAATTTGATGATTATGAAAATGTCTTGGATCCTTTGCTGAAGGCTAAATAAACACAATTAAAATATTCTTAGTTTTCAATGTGCTTTGTTCAGTTCATTAAGTGTAACTAGAGCTTCCAGTTATCTGCATTTAGTTTTTCAAAAAATTGGAGGGTATTTTTAGAGCAATGTAAAGCTTATTGCTAATTACACCTGGGGGGAAATCTCATTAGATATTCATTTGCTTTCAGAGTTTAAAACAATTCTAATGAGCTGCATTAGTTGTGATAACACTGACTGACTCTCTCGTCTGCTCCCCCCGGCTTGTCTGAAACAAACAAAGCTTCTTTGGAGCCTGTAACTCAGCAAATGTGACCTTGGCTATCTTTGGGGTGGAAAGGAGGGAAGTGTAGTCCAGAGGAGGAGGAGGGAGTTTGCTGCAGTCAGGGCCTGGAGCTGGAAGTGGTAGATGACCTTGCAGCCAGAACGCTGGACCAGGCGAGATGCGCTGTCCTGTCCCTGGGTGCACCATGGGCTGCCAGCGCTGTGCCGGGAGAGCCAGTGTGCCTTTCTGGTATTTCCTGACACTTTTACTGGACTAATGTGTTAAGATCTTGGCAAGGCTGTATGAGGCAGCCAAGCAAGCACCTGTTAAGAGGCCTGACCTACTTTCTTCTCATACAGAATGAACCTTCCCATAGGCCATGCCTGGCCTGGTGGGTACAGCTGGGGCTGGGGAGCCCTTGGACTCACAGGAAATGAGGAAAACCCAGAGGAGCAGCTGTTTCCTCTTGCCGTAGCTGCTGCTCACAGTAGCCTGCAGCATAGGGCTTTGTCAGCTGGCATGGCTGCCTGGGACAATGCCATAAAGAGCTATCAGCTTGGTTCTCAGTCCTCTGCTCCACCAACTGCCAGAAGAATTGCTGTTTTACTACCATTTATCCAGGAAATTGGGAGAGTTTCTGGTGAGGAACTGTCACTGCCTTGGATGACCTAAAACCAGGACAATAAAACAGCTCAAGCTGAAGTGAAGAGTTGGTTTGCATTTCCAAGTGCGAAGAACATTGAAGTAGGGCAGATAGAGCAGAATAATTTTTATTTCTCCCTACATTGGTACATTTTGGGTGAACTGGACAGCTTGTGAGGAATTCAGTCTTTACACTGGACACAAAATTATTTAGGGCTGATCTGTTTATCCCCCCCCCCACTAAGCCCCAACGATGACTCAAAACCAAGAATTTCTTCTGCCCAAAAAGTTTTGATCTTGCTCCTTTCCATTTCACAAACATATGACCTTTGTCCAGGCAATGTGAATATACAGAGGATAAAAATGACAACCACTCCACACAACGTACTGTAAGTAGCCCATGCAATCATCTCAATTGTTTAAGTCAGTTTTTAAGTCAGCTCTTTCTAATCATGCAAAACAACACAGTGGCCTGGGAAAATACCTGTTTATGTGGCTATGTAAGCAACATAGGATATTCATCTCCTCATCTGGCATGCAAGGAAGGAAGCTGCTTGTGCACACACATATCTCTATAAATGGCATAGCAGGAAGGTGACTGTGAGCCGAGACACTCCTCTGGAGACCAAGGAGCCTCAATGTGGATGTAAAGTGGCACATTGAGACAGGTTTACTGCTGCTTCTAGGCAGAGGCTATGAATTGAGCGGCAAGATAATGGTGTAGGAGTGATCACACACAGAACAGGATATATGGGATTCTTTGGTAATTGGGGACATTTTGGCATTGGAGCTGAGCAGGGTGAGAACAAGCTGGCAGAGTCTGCATATCAGCAGGAAGAAAAGGGCTGGCTGCAAAGATGGAAGCTATTTTTGTTTTAATCTATTGGTTGTGGAGTAGAGAAGAGGCAAGTAGAAATTTCAGGCTTGGCTACTGGCAGAGAGAATACACCTGAATCAGAGAGGAGCCGCCTGGACCAAAGTTGTAAGTAGAAAGGTGGAAACCAGACTTTATTCCTCAAAGGAAAAGAGAGCACAGAAAACGAAGCTTTCAGGGAGCTGGAGGGTGTGAAGTGGATGGTTGGTACCAAACCCCCTACTCTATGGCTCTCTTATTAAAGAGGTTAAAGGAACTGTGGGTCTAAATTGGAAAGGTTTTCACAGGCACTTCACAGAGCTGAAGTGTTTTGCAGGAGATTCCTCAAAGGTGGAAGGCGGACAGCCTCCCACCATTATTTAAGGAACGACCCAGATGTGCACCAGGGTCTTGCAGGGAAGTTCGTTTCCCTTCAGGTGAAGACAAGTCTTAGAAAATGTTTTAATAGATGAAAGGTGGCCTGTTGAGAAACGCACAGCTTGACCAAAGATAGCCAGTGTGGTTTCCGGAAAGGACCTTTTCTGCCTCGCTAACTTTTGGAAATTTCTTTTTTTAGAACATACACTCCTGTCGGCATAGACAAGAGGCTAAGCAGCAGTCAGGAGAGGCTTGGATCTTCAGACAGTGTTTGACAGGGTCCCACGTCGGAGGTTAATGTCTAAAGGTGGGGAGTTGGAAAGGGGAAGAATTGGCTCACTGATTGAAAATTGGCCAGAGGACAGGAGCAGAGTGGGGAAAGGAGGCATAAATAGAAGCCTTTTAAGATGAAAGACAAGTTAATAAAGGAGCGTGTACTGTAGGAGACTGCACTGGCGGATCCTGGTCTTTCTGATAGTTACAGTGTATGAAAGACTTGGCTGAGGACATAGAAAGCAAGATTTCCTAGTTTGCAGATCACATCAGATTTGGGAGGAGTGGTGAATAATGAAGAATTCCAATACAGGCAAATTGGAGACCACTTCTAGACTTTGATGTGATGGCAAACACAGACCCAGACAGAGCAATCATTTTATGGCAACATATTTGGTTACTGGTATCTAACTTCTTTTTAAACAGTCTGGGATGGTCATTGGTTTTAATACATCCCAGTAGGCTTTATTCTGGGAAGAGCCTCTTCTGCTGGAAGGGCCTCAGAAAGTATGCTTATGTACGTTGTAAATTTTATTTTCTCTTTTGATTGGGGGTAGAACAACTGGACACGTTTCAAAGGGCAAAAGCATCTGAATGGAAAAGGGCAGAAAGTAGGAATGAATGAACTGGTTTAGAAGAAATAGACAGAGAGCCGTTCCTTTCAGATTCAGTCCAAAGTTCAGAGTAGCTCAACTGACCTGGGAACAAAACCCACCAAACCCACATATGGAGTGAAACCCATCTGCCTCAAAATTGAAGTGGCATCTTTTCCATATGTCCCGTTCCTGCAGTGGTGAACTGCACTAGCCAAGATGAAACCTTTTAGGAGTAAGATGATTATTTCTCAGTCACACTGCACAGCTGGGAAGGTAATTCACATGGCTATACATAACCTAAGGGAGCGTGGTTGACTGTGAGGGAGCAGATCTGTCAACTGGTCTATTATAGCTCTCTTGACTTCAAAGGATCGATGACATTTTCCACTGTCTCGGCATGAATACTGTGGTGGTGGAAGGAAGAGGTATCTGTGCTAGTGCTTAAGTGATATTTCTCTAAGTCAGCTTCAGGTGTTTGGAATGAACAGTCAAAAGAAGGGGAGTCTTGGAAACAAAGTGCTGCGATGAAAGGCAGCCGTATTCAGACAGGCTCAATGTCACTTTGGTGCTTCCGCCGCGCCAATGGAAAGCATGATTCCCAAGCCTGAGCTGGGTCCTGTTTGGAGATCTGCTGACACCAACTAGATGAAAGCTCAGCATGTGGAATGAGATGGAGTATAACTGCCTGAATATGGCACAGGGGCTGTCCCTGAGATGCTCCTGAGCATCTCCCAAAACGCCTGTTTTGAAAGTTAAACCTCTGAGTGTTTTTCATCAATAGTGAAAATGCCCTCACTGGGGATTTTCCCCAGGCCTGCTCCTCAGTGATTTATTTCTTTCCCTCCAACTAGGCTTGTGTAAATTCCTTAGGTTATTTTTTGGGTACTAATTGTACAGTAGTAAATTGTGCAGTAGAAATTATATTATACAACTGATAATGAGCAAAATCTCATATACACTCATACACCAACCAAACCTTGGCAAATTGTAATTAGCTCAGTATTTGATACTTTCTTATTCTGCATTTCATTTTTTTTCCTGAGAAAAAAAAGCCCTATATAATGAGCTCTTTGAACCTAAATCAAACAACATCTTCTGTGGGGATAGGTAATGAAATGTTAGTCAAACCCATTGCAATGGGCAGATCAATCACTGCCTTCTAAGATCTTAAAAGGAACTCTGAGATAATGGTGGCAGAATGGCTCTCGCTGCAAATCTTCCAGGCCAAGCCTTTGTGGGTTGCGCAGGTACGCGATGGAGAGCTCTTCTTTCAATCCCAGCCCACTCGGAAAAATGAGTTGCCACTTTGCTGAAAGCAATGGGATTGAGACAAGAAAAGCTGCTTTCACTTTTGGATCAAGCCAGCAAATTCTCTGTGCCAAGTGGGAACCTGGAATGAGTATTAAGTCTTGCAGGAATGCTGAGGGAACTGAGTATGTGTGCTTGGCCTCATGGCAACAACAAGGGAGCGTATAAAGCAAACAGTTGTGAGCTACTGAGCTCAGTGGTTCACCAGGGAGATGAACAGTTTGTTGGAGCTCTAGTTTCCATATTAGCATCATACAACAGCCTCATCTATTACTACAGTGCACTCTCATGTCTGAGATGCTGCTGCAGCACTGAATCACCTCCCAAGACACCAACTTTTTAGTTGCTCGGCAATAAGGTTTTTCAGAAAACAAAATATTGGTCCCCCAAGAAATTATGATATTTCAGAATTTGGTTTTTTTTGGTCCTAAATTGCGATAGAAATCAAAATGTTGAAATGCTACATTGGACAAAACATCTGAAATATTTCAGCTGGGAAAAAACCTGCAAAATAGCATTATCAAAACATTACCTTTCTCTAATACTGAAGCATTTCTGTGCAATAATTTCAAAGTGTCAGAGATGATATATGACAATAAAGTATATAGGGATATAGACTTCAGAATGTAGGAACAAATTGTTCAGAAACATTCCCATTTCAAGCTTTGTTGAACTGCCCATGTTCCCAGGGAGCAATTCTGTTCTTGATGAAACAGCATTTTCTGATTTTTGACATTCGGTCAAAAGCATTCTGAGCATCTCTGCTCAGCGAGAGTGGCTTCAGTGAGGATGGGCACAGCCCTTGTCACCCAATTTATTTAATGTTTGTTTTTGCTTCAGCTGTAACCCTGGAAGTCTCTTACACTTGCTCTACCTTTAGCATTCTCTCTCTCTGTGTTATTACTGCATGATTTGGAAATTAAATCTAGGCTGTGATCTTCTGTCATGCATGTTGGAGGACTTGCTTTCAGATTAAACAATAACACTAATGGGATCGATAGCTATTTCAGCCAGTGCACTAATTCTCTTCACTGACAGGCAGTTCTCACATGTCAATGTGCTACTTTATCTCCTCTAGGTCCACTAGGACACTTATCTATCTGCCTTTTTTGAAAACCTGATCTGTTGGAGTCTTGAGAGACAAATCTGATGATGCGTGATTGCCATCAGCGGATTTACCCAGTCAGTCCCCATCCTGGGAACGTACCTACCACACCAAACTCCTCACCCTGCAGGTAACAGTGATAGAGATTTCACATCACCCAAAGTGGCAAATGCACAGCAAGACTTGTGCGGTGTGCTCTTTTCAAAATCTTCACTTACGAAGAAGCATGTCAGCATGGTCTGAGGCTGTGCTGTACGTGCTCTTCAGCTAGGCATTTATGTACACGCGTGGTGAAGACCTCTTCCATTGTATTCTAACTCTGATAGGATTTGCATGGGAAAAGCTACCATGAAACTCTCATATAGAAGTGGCAGACAACCATCCTGACAGATGCACAAACTCTTAGGAATGCCCCAAAAGTTCCCTGGGCAGGGGCTCAGGAACAGGGAAGGAAAGGTGCTCACTCCAGCCAGCTCTGCCAGCGGGCAGCGTTGGCTCCACATGTCCTCTGACAGGACTGCAGAGCGTTTGTGCCTGCTAAGCACACAACTTGGGTAGTACCATTCGTCACCTGTTACCTACCTGTTACCTCTGCTTTGAATTACCTCTGAAATACATAAATGTGCTGGTGGTAATTTGCTTTTGCTGAGCATTTCCCTTGGGTTCAGCTCATTGCTGCTCAAGGTGTCTGTTCCCTGAGGATGAAAGGAGGAGGACCACCACAAAGCACCCTCTAAGGAGGTTTTGTACCTTTCTTGGTCAGGGATCCTGGTGCAGGTTAATCCTTGAGTGTGGCAGCTTCTCCCTTTGTATTTTATTGCCTGGTATACGTTTTGCAAGCCAAACTTACTAGTGTTCACCAAGGCAAGAGCCCAAGTTGCTTGGCCTCTGCAACAGGCCTTCCCTGACATTCAGACAGCCTCAGGGCCTTTACTATCTTTCTAAACACTTTCCTTCTCTCCTGTAGAGCTGCCTTATTACAGCAATAAAAATAACAAGATCCCTGCAGACCTCTTTATAAAGAACAATTTAGAGCCAGGAGTAAGTGTGAGGATCGGGATGAAAATAGGCTATCACAGTGCTAATGTGATATACAGGTATGATTCCTGTATTATATTGGTGCAGGAAAGTTGTGTGTCTTGGGAAAGCAGGGACTCGGCGTGGGGCTAGTCGAGACAGAGCTGCAGACAGACAGAAATAGGGGGTTTGATGCCCACTGTACGGAAAGGGTCTGCGACAGCCGAGAGTGTGGCAGGTCTGAAATGGTTCAGTTAAGTTCAGTGAATGCAAACACCAAATATCAAATAAATCTATCCAAGGACAATATTAATGTTTAGATACATTAGATTGGAACAATGAATACAAACAACAACTGGGATCCCATGCTATCCACTCACTTCTGTGGGCATTTTCAGGTCCTTCTCATGGCCTCCATCAGTAGCAGCCAGGCTGAAGAAAGACATATGAAAAAAAGGCAAAAATGTAAAACCACTCCAGATCCCACCTTCTACCTCAAATTTTGCTGTGTGTCTGCCCATCTGATCTCTGGCACTGGAGGTGTCTGAGGAGGTTACAGGCACAAACCAATGTCAAATTAGTTACTGAGTTTGCCCGGGGGTAAAAATTGGGTTAAATGGCTTGCAAGGGTGGTAAGAAAAGGTAATTGAACCTTTTGCTGGTGGTTTGGGGAAAGAGGAAA
The DNA here is from genome assembly GCF_964106895.1 of Numenius arquata. Taxonomy (NCBI): domain Eukaryota; kingdom Metazoa; phylum Chordata; class Aves; order Charadriiformes; family Scolopacidae; genus Numenius; species Numenius arquata. The sequence goes on from NC_133594.1 coordinate 11,110,656, forward strand.
GGCGAATGGAGTGGTATCCCCCATGGAAGAAGGATTTGTGAACTGAGAACCTGCTGTCAGTGGAACTGCTATTTTCTTCCAAAGGTCAAAAATCCCAACTGGAACATGCAGCAGAAGAATCTGCTCATCTGCAGCAGGGGCAAGGCCAGCCACATGACTGAGACAAAAGGCAAGAAAAATGCAGAAAAGGAAAGGTTTTTTTTCCCATCTCCTGCTTCAGTTCAAATGGAGGGTAAATAGGAACCAGGCTAGGATTCCTAAGGAGGTTTTCAGGCACGTACATTGTATGCACTTCTGTCGGGAGGGGAGCATTTTGAAGGATGGCTTGCATTACTGGCACATGCTCAATATTAATATATTATCTTTATTTTTGTTTTCAAAACAAACCATATACATTGGGAGACATATGAAAGTGCAACAGCTCCTGACATCAGTGAGGTGGAGCCGATGGAATTATAAAGGTTTATTAATAAAAGGCTGAGGTATTAACCACAGCCACGTTTTTCCCCTCCTGCTCTACACACAATTTTTTTTGTCTTTTTTTTTTTTTTTGTTTTTTTTGTTTTTTTTTTATTTTGTTTTGTTGTGGTTTTTTTTGTTGTTTTTTTGTTTGTTTGTTTTTGGGGTTTTTTTGGTTTTTTTTTTCAGAGAAAGTGAGTTGTTCCTCTGCTTAGACAGACATTTTGAGTACCTGCTGCACTGCAGTTTTATTTTCTGACCCTTTCTTCCAGGGTGGTTGCCTTGTAACATCTCTCAGTCTGAAAGGCTCGTGCCTGATAGTGGAGTGCACCAAGCGTGGGAGCCCGGACAAGGGGGCTCTTCTACTGACTTCCACTGAGGTGTGCTAGATTCCAGTGTTTGCTCTCTGCAACTCAGGAGAGCAAGGCTCTGCTGCTGCAGGATTGTTAGCTGCCCAGCGGTGTTATTTCCTGTGTGACATCTGCCCTGCTGGTAGTTTTAAATAGAGCAAGATGACGATCCTAGAAAACCCAGAATGTCTTTACTTGGAAACCTCATTAAATAGAAATGAAATTGCTTTTGCTCTAACCACACTTCGTGATAACTGTAGCAGGTTGGACTGTTCACTTCCTGTAGCTGTACCGCTGTTAGGAGTTGGCTTAGCTGAAAAGTTTGTCATGCTGCATCTCAGTTTGTGAAACTGCACCAAGAACCATTAACATTTATCAGTCCCATATCTTCTATATCCAGGTGATTCAAAAGCCAAGTCTAGCATTGCAGCTACATGAACGTAGGAGCAGGATGAATGCATGTTGCTTTAATTTTTAAAGTATGCTGAGAAATCACTATCTGAACTAAGGAATTAAAAGATGAAGCTGCACTTTTCAAGTGGGGCTGAAATGCCTAGTGATCACAGCAAGTAACTCTTTCCCCAGCATAACACCAACCAGGTTCTAAAATGGACCCTGAAGGTATTGCACAACTTTATATTAGATTGATGTGGAAAAGATTATTTGTCCCTCAGTATAGCTGAGGGAGAAAAATCAGTTTACACAGAGACGGTGCAATTTACCATCGGCTGGTGGGATCCACGTAGCCACTTGGTGAACATCTGGCCTGGATGCTGTTGAGGGGATGGAGAAGGGAGCGGGCGGGAAGTGAAATGGGACAGCAGGGTAAGGATATGTCTGAAGACCTTGAGCTATGGGTATTCGTAATGGCAAAAAAGCAGAAGGAACGCTAACCTATTTCATGGCTTTTGTGATGTCTAACTTAGCTGTCATTTCTGGTATCAACCTTGTAGATAGCAATTTTAGAACAGAAGGTATTTTATTTGCACTGTCCTGCCTGTGCTCTGACTGGAAAGCTTCTGGAGACACCTCCAGCTCAACAGCAAGAGGGCTTGCTCAGACCATCCTGTCTAAAAAAGCAGAGGCCCTTATCTCGCCCACTGACCCCAGCACCAGCCTCAGAAGTTACAGCTGAGTTAGAGCCCTTCTTCCAGCAGCAGGCTTCCGTGTCTCAGAGACCTCCCGCTTGGAAGTGCCTCAACCGCAACGGGATGGTCAGAGGGACGTTTCAGTTGCGGTGCTTGGCTGTGTTTGCAGGAGGAACGGCTCCTCTGGCGCTGAGCTCAGCTGTGGCAACAGCCGCTGCCCTGCCGGCTGCACCGCTGCCCTGTCAGCACAGGGCCCAGGGAAGGCAGGGTGGGCAGAGCTGTTCACAGTCCCTGTTATCCTGCTCAGCTGAACACAGGGGGAAGAGAGTCCGGATTTTGTTTGGCTCTGTAGTGCTCCATTTCATCCTCTTGTTTTTGTCCTGGCTCATTCCTTGGCTCCCCTCAGAGGTAACTTGGCAGGAGCACAATGCCCAGTTCACACACTTGGCGGCCCCGCTCTTGCTCCATGGCTTGAGTGTTGCTAAATGAATGATGCAACTAACTTCTGAATCCAGGCCTCTCCTGCATATTAAGTTACTGCTGCCTCCTCAATATGTTTTTCTGTACTACAGGCAAGTCCCTGTAGTCTTTCTTTCTGCTTCAATGAGGATTATCTGCCCCATATAAAAAGCCCACCAGAGCTGTCCAACATTTGGGCTGGTCCCAAAGAAACTTAACAACCCTCAGGGAAATGTTTCAAAAATACAAAACAATGTCTTTCTGTACTGTCCTCCGCAAAGCTTCCTTCTGCTGACCAGCTGACATATGCTAATGGCAGTCACTGTGCAACCCCCCACCTTTCCGATTCCTCCTCAGCCCACATGTAACACGCAAGGCTGTGTCCAGCAACACCTCATTTTTGATTGCTCTGGGCGACTGTCAGGCTTTGCTCCATGCCTGCCCTGGGAAGAGGGGAGGACGGTTGTGAGCCCTGCTGGCAGTCTCCTCCTCAAGTCGTCATACAAGGCTTGCGAGCACGAGATTGCTATAATATTGAGCAAGGTTTTCCAACACATGCTTTTCTCTGGCAAATCGCCACCCACAGCGCAGTGTGCCAACATAACACTTTGACTTAAAGAGGGAAAACTGCCAGATAAATGTTTTAGTTGCAGGCCTGTTTCATTGTTGAATTCTAAAATCTTGGCGAAAGCCTTTGCCAGTGGATGGGGAAGCAGCCTTGCTGTTGACGCTGGTGAATAGGGACTAAAGCAAATGTGTTCAGGAATGACATTTGGTGGACATCGCCCACCAGCTAATTACATTCCTTGCTTTCTGTACCAAAGGCATGCAGAACCGATCAATGACAATGGAGTGGGGGACCCTTTAATTGTCTAGTGGTCAGCAAGTAATAGGATTTCTTGTGATTTTGAGGAATATCACTGATACATTCTGAGCCTCCAGCTTGCTTACTCTTTGAGATGCTGGCCTTTCATGGTTATGGTGATGAGTCCCTGGCACCAAGTGGCATTTCAATAGTGCAGAACAGTACTAGACTAAAGGAAAATTTACATTGCATTTGAGTTCCTGGAATAAGGGTGGAACACAGCTCTGCTCCCTGCCATGCCTGGAATTCATCCTTCGGGGTATTGCCGTTTCTGTGCTCTGCTAGCCGCATGCAACCTCTCCAGCTACCCTGAACACAGTGAAAATTGTGTATGTGCACAATCCAGGCATAATGTCATCCAGCAGATCCTTCCGAAACAACAGGGATTAACACTCCTCTGCTTCCCTCTGCCTGGATCTACAAGCACAGAGGTGTCAGAAGGACATTCTGTGCTTTTCTGCCCCAGACGCAGAGAACCAGAGGATTAGCAAAATGTCAAAGAGTTAGGCAATAAGAAGGAAAAGGCTGAACTCTCCTGTCAAAGCACCACTTGCAAAAAACAAAACCAGACTACCGTAATTGTTGATTTTCTAAAGAAATCCTTGTTTGCATGGCCTATATCTTCCAGGGTAGCTACCTACACAGCTTTTCTTCATCAGGGATCATTTATTTTATTCTCATATCATTGTCTACACTAATTGTCTTAAACAAGACTAACTTCCTTTCTCTTTATTCCCTAGTGGTCTTGATAGGTTTTAATTACCTTTAGGTGGTTCCCCGTATAATTGCACATCAAGTTCATTAATGATCACAATATGTTCACCTAATAGGTTTCCATTAAAATCCAATGGGTTCCCATCAAATTGAGTTATGGGAACTGACAGAAAACTCACTAAAATCCCAGTATCTTTAGTTACAGTGAATTAAACATTGTGTCTGTTAAGAAAGATAAAAACAAATGCCAAGATGAGAAAAATAATCTCACAAATCAATACATTTATATCTACAGAGCTCTGCAGAAACTAGCAAAAGGCCATTACTTCTTTGAGCACTGTTAAACAGTGAAGTTTTGCCACTTTGACCTGATGGAGTGAATTCTGTGACCAAGAGCATGTCATTTAAGTTCATCAGATAAATCAGCAGAAACCAAAAAGCTAACTTCATTCCAGTGCCTTGAAGTTCTGGAGGAACAGAGCAGTCTGAATCCCTTGCTGCTCTCACTTCAGTTCTTGTCACAGCATCCTGAGGCTGAAAGATGGTATTAAGCCCAGTAGGTTTAATAGCAGCAGTGTCTGGGAGTAAAAGGAATCTAATCAGAACAATCCCTCAGCTCTTCTTAGGCGGAAACCACTGTGCCAGACTCTGATCTAACCCATCACTTCTATGACAGGACACAAGAAAGAGCAGCTCAGGCAGTTCTCCTAAATCTCACATTCCCCCTTAATGATCATCCTAGAATTATCTTTTACTTGCTTCCAAAACAGGCAACACTCAGTCTTTCTTTCTCAGGTCTTTCCTCCAGACTCTTTCCTGAATTTCCCACTCTGTCCTGGGGCACCTGATGTCTAGGGATCCTGCACCCCTGGCTGCAGGTTTGAGACCACATGCTTTTTCCATGTGCCTCATTTCATAGTTTGTTATATGATGTGCACGTGTGTTTTATAGCAGCTATGAATTGTTCAGTAACAAATCCACACAGCATGTTTGCTGAGGAGCAAAGGAGTGAGCGCAGGGCTGGTGATGCCAGGAGCCTGCTGGGGTGCTGTGGGTGATGAGCGAGGGCAGGCGTATGGCAGCAGAACGTGTGAGAGAACGAAGGGCAAAGCCAGAGAGGAGGGATGGAGTCGTTCCTGGCCTTTCTTCTCTCTCTGCACCTTACACTATGAGCAGATCCTCCCTCTTTCTTTTGCTCCATCCCCTCTCGCTTTCCCTTCTTTCACTCCCAACTGCAATAACTTCACGAGGTCCTGCAGCAAACTGGAGGGACTGGAGGGCTCTGCTCTTTTGACCTTTGATTTCTTTGGGCAGCCCAGGTGCTGTCCAGGGACGGTTGGAAAAGAGAGGTCGTTCTTCTGTTTTCAGTGCTAAGGTAAGCCCAAGCTAAGTAGGAATGTCTGGAGGCTGTGAGGTGACGTCAGCCCTGGGGCTGTTTGTACCCTCTCATGCCATCTGGATCTTGAAGGCAAAGAGCATCTTTGAGCTGACAAAGTGCCCAGGACAAATCTTTTCTTCAGCACCTGAGCCACCCCTGCAGCGTTGAGCTCCATTGAGTGGTTCTGCTGCTACGTACTGGCTTCTGCTACAACAAGCGGGACTTCAGAGAAAAAATCAAACTGCTCTAAATTCCAGTAAGCGAATCTGTGACTCTTCATGGCAACTCCACATTATTCCCAGGTTGTTTGCTATTTTCTCTGTTCTTCCTTTCCTGCTGCCTTCATTATCATGCTGAATAGCACCAGGGCAGCATGACAAGAATCTAGAGAGACACATTATTAGGACAGCCTTGCTCATACCTCTGAACTGTAGCGTTTGTTAACATTTCTGAGCTTGAAAGGGTGGGGGAGGATGGCAAAATCTGCTTTTCCAAATTAGAAAGGACATATTTTAACAGTGTGTCTGGGTGAGATACGTACTTCACTGTTCCTAATAGTGACCATTCAGGGACCTCCCTATTGCTCTGCCACACAGCAAGCCCCTTGGAATGGCCACATTTTCCAATGAGTACAGCTTTCATTTTGTTGCCACAGGTGTTGTCTGCCTTTTAATTTTAGTTTGCAGGAAGGCTGCCCATGAATGCAGAGCGAAGTACCCGCTCCTGTGTGTGGACAGGTTTGGTCTAGGATCAGACTGTCTCACTCTCATCCTGGACTAAGATTGTCTGCATTGCTTTGTGTGAAACAAAGCTTAGAAGAGGAAATCAGGGCATTACTTTTCCTCTTTCAATTCCCTTGTGTGTCTAAGTTAAGAGTAAGTTAAGAGTGCAGAACTGCAGGACACAGACCTTTACTTTCCTGTTTCAGCCAAGTGTCAGGGAGCCTTTCAGGCGTTCCCAGTAACTTCAGGAGGACACAGAAAGTAAACGGAACTGGCTTACTGCCATGGCAAAGGTTTTGTGCCTGTTTCAGGCAGCTTCCTAAAGTTCTTTTAGTGCCAAGAGGGGAACTGAGAAAGTTCCTACAGACAGAATGTGTTATTACCATTTCCTGTTATGAAAACCCACCATCAAATCTTAGTGGTTTCATTTGTTTATATCAAAATGAACTAAGAAATGTAAAAGTTTTTCTCACAAGTAATTGAATTATGATTTTTCTCTGCAGTTGCTGGAAGTAATTTAGCACTTTAATTAGCCCTAAGCTACAAACACATGCCTGACCTGAAAAAGAAACAAAAAATTGTTTTCTGGTCTCTGGCACTTACAAGTAAGTAAAATAGTCCCCTTCTCCTCTTGTCACCAACTTTTATTTGTCGCTGCTAAAAGATACCAGAATGTCAGCCTTGGAGACTAATTCTTCCTTCTAGACAGGAGTCCATGTCTGTTCATAAGGAAGAGAGCTATTGCTGGAAGTGCACCAGGTCTCAATCCAGTGCTGGCCTTACCTGGCTGTTACGCTCACTTGCATGTAAATAAGCATCTCTAAGAGAAGGCAGTGAGTGGAGGACACCGAGCACAGCCTGAGATCTGCAGAGAGCTGGCCTCTCCCCTCCTCGTTCCTTCTTTCCCTGTGCCCTTCCCTCATTCTCTGGCTGCAGATGTTTCAAAGCCATCCTGATCGCACTGTTCTCCAGTTGGTTACATTTTTGTTGACTGGCCTTTTTTTCTTTCCAGGAACACGTGCTTTCCTTTCTTTCCAACTCTGTCACTTTTTATTAACTCAAACAAAATTTAGGGAAGCAAACACCTCTTTGAAAATACTTTCAGTAATTTGATATGATACTGTCTGAGAAATGCTGAAACCATTCCAGGGCTCCAAGAGAGCAGACTGGTGGTGTCAAGGAGAGTTTTACAGCACATGCAGCTGGGTCCACAGCTCCTGTTACAGCCTGTCAAGGCTGGTCTGTTCCAGCCCCACTCTGCTCGTTACCACTGACGGACCAGTTGGGTGTTTGAACAGGAATATGAAGTGAAGTGGCTGGTGCTGTGTTTCAGGGTATGGCACAAGGCGTGCACATCACGCAATTGCTTGCCCAGCCTGGCTTCCCGATAATCCCTATCCCATTCAAGCAATTCATCTCAGTTTGCATGCAGTATTTTATATATTTGCAGCACTAATATAGGCCAGGCAGTGGCTAGCCATGTAAACGACCCCGCAGTACCCTTGGCAAAGGTGGGATCAGAGAACCAGTGCAAGTCTGTGTGGTCCAGCTGACTTCAGTAGAGTATACTCAGTAGAGTATAGCTAATTTACATCAGCTGAGAGTTCTGGAGTACTTGGGAAGACAGTGGGTTTGACTTCGGTACTGGGGAATGGGGACATGGAGAGCTGTACTTGCAGGGCTTGTGGTTTCAGGGAACATGAAGCACCTCCTGACTGAGATAGGAGTTATGAGTGCTCAGCGCTTCTAAAAATTGGACCTGATAATCTGGCTTAACGTACACACTTATACAGCCCTGTGTCCTGCTCTGGGGGAAACTGCACTCACCTTTGACATGGCTGAAGAGAGCCAAAGCGTTTAACATTAGGAAGAAAATTACATTGTCAAGAGAGACCACTTTGCAGCACAGGACATATGATGTAGGAGTGAAAGCAGCTCACAGGGTGGCTGTTACACTCAGGCAGAAGCCAAGGCATGGACTACCTATAACTATACCTATATTAGCTTAACGGGCCCTGCCTTGGACCTTGAGCCCTGGGCAGTTTCCCTGCTTGCTTGCTTCCAAAGCCAGTTCTGGCAGTGGGAAATCACAAAAGCTATTTCATATACTTATAGATACATTTGAAATAACCGTGATTACTTCAGTGGATGGAATGAGTTGGAAAATGGGCAGAAGGATGAAAACAGCCAAGGATTTGTTTTTAAAAAATGTATGCTTCTGGAAGAGGGACTAGGCAGTCGAGTGAGCTGTGCTGCAGTGCCTGACTGCTCCTGACATTACCCAAGAAGAAAGGAGACCTGTACAACACCGGTATGTGGAGCCCCAGCTCTGCACCATTTTGTATGAAAAAGCCCAGGTGTTGCCCGAGATCAGATGTGAGATAGTGTTTGACACGCGTGACTGCCAGACCAGAGAGCAAAGATTAAGTTTTCATATTAACAGCTCTTGGCAAGCTCCAGCTTTTTTAGCTTTTCATAGTTTGCAGAGGTGCCAAGAACTGAGGCAAACAAAGGGTGAAAAATATTTCATTCATCCTGTAAACAGTGAGTTCAGGGACACCCATTATTAACTGAGTCAAGTGCAAAGCTCTGGATCCAACCCTGGGCAGGAATGCTCTCTTCTGAGACTTGTCTTCTTTGGATCTTTGAAAAGGAGAAGAATGCTTTTTGCATTTGAAAGCAGCAAGTGGGATGGAGCAAATGCAAGGACAATTCAGTGAAACTCTGCTTTCTTGTCAAATTAAGCATAAGATGTAAGTTTGTACATACCATAACCGAAAGGCACTTGCTCTTCAGAAAACAGTTCATAAATTTCCTTGTGCTCCACACCCTGTACATAATGTCCACAGTAGATAACCCCTTTTTCAATGCCAAAGGAGACATATGCCAAAGAAAAGCTTTAAAGAATCATTGCTACCTGCTGCATCTTTCTTAACCTTTAACCATTTCAGCACTAGGGCAGAGAGACCATGCACTTCAAGGCAGGAATCCTAAGATTAACAAAAAAGAGTATTTTTAGTACAAATTATACTTTTGATTCAGTGTAACAAATTATTGTCTGGGTCAAAAACTTACCAGAGTAAAAAAGGTATTGGCATCTCTCTCTGGACTGTCTCATTACTCACATGTAACAACGAGTTTATAAGCACCACATCATTCTGGACGTGGTATCTAAACCTTGTTGCTTCAGAGCACAAATGAAATGGCTCTTCTGCGGCAGGGGCTCAGAGAGACACTTGCACCGTGGGCAGCACATTTTGCATTTTTCTTTCCAATAGCTGCTGCTGGCAACCGTGGGAGGCAGGACCCTGGGACAGACAGACCACTCGACTCATCTGGAACAGCAGTCCCCGCGCTCCTGGACCCATTCTTGGGAGGCTGATACTTTACCTCTTGTGGTAAGTCATGCTGCTTCTCAAACTTTGTGCTTCTGTGCTTGCTGCTTTTGAAAATACCTCTAGTGCTAGAGGATCAGGGAAGGATTCCTCTGTCATACAAGCTCCAGCACACTCATAGCCCAGTGGAAACAAGGTGTACGTGTTCCTAATAAATTATATATCACCTAAGGTAGATTTCTGTAAAAAGAAACTCAACAACGTACCTTACAAGCTGAAAACTTATACTGGGTTCACAGAGAGGTTCCCAAAGCCTCTGCTTAGACCTGATAGTTTGGTTCTTTGGGGAAGCAGTGATACTCAACACTTCGGCAACACTTCACATTGCCGTTGTGACATCCAGCAATACCAGCTAAGAGCTTTGTTTGGTTTGAAAGTCACAGGTGCAAATTGATGGGGTTTTCAAACCTTTGTGAGTAAAATACTTCTTCCTCTCCTAGCCTTGATATATCAGACAAACTCCAACCTTCAAAAGCAAAAGGTATCAACAGGCAGGAACTACATCTAGGCACAGGAGAAGTGGCTTTGCTGGAGAACAGTGTATTTGGGTGTACAACTTGTGAACTCTGGCTGAGGTTACGGAACTGCTGCATAAACGTTTCAAAGTATGTTGTTTCTACATGTCACGTATCTTTAAGATCAAGCATAATGGAGGTCACTTACGTGTGAATAGGTCCCACTAATATGAGAATAAAGGAGGATGGCAGCCTAGGCAATGTCTCAGATGATTCTGTCTGAGAGCTGGCAGGGCAGGAGAGCCACACAGGATGTAACGCTGGGGCTTAAACGCAGCAGAGTCTGAGAAGTTAAGGAAGAATTTAGGCTCTCCTCTGCACAGAGGAAGTGTGGTAAGGAACACAGAAAAGAGATCATACTTTCATCTGATGGAGAAGGTGTGTCCTTTATCACTCTAGGACCAGCCACATTAAAGGATAACATTTGCATAGGAGGGGAAGAGAGAGCTAAAGACACTTTGCTGTCCTTTGGAATGAATAGCTATTTTCTGCTGTCTCCAAACACTATACCTCAAGCATACCTCTTGATGGCTTTCAACAAGCCATGGAGTTATTTTATACACTTAAAAAGCATTCCTGAAAACCACTTTTCAGTTGCACACCGTTTTTGAGTCGATTTAGTTTCTGCAGGCTTGTGATAGGCTGCTGTGGGCAGAGAGAGCTTCAAGTAGCAGGGTGTTGAAGGAGCAGACTAGCTTCTGAGAAGGAAACCTTGAAGTCCTTGAAGTACTTCAGTTCTGAAAGCCTCTCTTATCCAGTGGTAAATACTGCTGGGAGTAATCAGCAGAGCTAATAGCGTGTGCTCAGAGGAAAGATTCTGCCCGAGTTTCCATATGTCTGTGTAAATCCAGATCCAACTGATACCAGAAGACGAACACAGTAAATGGAATGAGCTCCCCAGGTGCAAATGGCACAAATCAATATGATGTTCCCAGTTAGGTGACACTCACACAAAATGAAGGTGGGTACAGACATTCAGGGCTCTTTGGAGAGCTCCTTTCTGGAAAACGGACCCGTCTGATTTCGATTATGGGAAGGAAACCAGGTGGCAAGAGTTCAACTGGACACTAGAGAATTACAGGGCATGGCCAGTATGCATAGGCAAAATGACTTAGCAGCCTGCAGGAAGGGAATCCCCCTGCAGGGGGATTCAGTCTGGGATGCCAGCGCTGGGAATCGGCACTTCATAGGGAGTAGCCTGACTCTGCCAGAGATGTGTCACGCAGAGCTCCATGGCAGAGTCATCTCTGAATGTGTTCTCACAGGAGCTGCAGCTCCGACTTCAGCTTTACCTGTTCTTTGTGTATTGCTAAGTGTAGTGCTGCGACAGCGCAGAGCTCAGCAAGGGCCAGAAACCCAGCCCAAAGAGCTGGGTAAATACTTGGGGCTGAGCACCAACACTGCTGTTAGTCACAGCAGCCGCGCTGCATGCGGTGCCAGAACAGGGCTGCTTAAATCCTGCCCAGCACTTCTGTCACTTAGTCCACTTAGTCACTGCAGTGACTGCAGTGTAGACAAGCCCCATTAGAAATAATGCATAAAGGTTAATGAAATACTTGTAGCTATTTTAGTAAGTGATTAATCTTTTATTGCATACTGTAACACAGTCCAGCAGAGCAATACATTGCTTTTAATTGTAGCTTATAATTATCTATGGTAACTTCCACTGATATGCTGGTAACCATTTTGGACACATGCTGCTTATATATATAACAGGCCAACAACATCAATTCATTATTTATTAATGCCTTTTAAGCTGCATAAAACTGGTACCATAACATGAAGAATAATCAGGGCAAGTTTGGAAAGTATCTGTGATATTGCAGGACTGGCTGGGAATGTCCCAAAGGGTAACTGAACTCACACAGCTGACTGCAAAGGAGCATCAGTAGCGGGACTGTGGGTTTTGTGGCACTTTAGGAAATTGGAAATGCTGCCATGCTTATGTGGGAAATGCCCAGCTCAACCTGGTGCATCTTTCCCCAAATGACTTCATAAATGAACATCTGAAGTAGGTCAGCCCTAACAGACACTGGCCTAACTGTAAAACTCTGCTCTATGTGCCTGCCTTTGGCCACTGATGGAGACAGGACAGTGGCTAGATGAACCTCTGCTCTGATCCAGTGTGGCTCTGCACCTGTACCAAAACTTGCTAGCTCAACAAGTGAGCGTCTGCCTAGGCATTCTGACAGCACTAATCCTCTGCGCGCCCTGCCCAGTGTCTGTGTGACTGCTTGCTGCCTGTTTCTAACCGAAATGGCAGTTCAAGGATGTGTGATACAGAAGGAGTCCATCTGTCAGTGAGATAACTTAGGGACTCTCCCTTATGCTCATGGTTGGATGCAGGCTCCCACCCTTCTGCTTTCAGTGGTGCCTATGATTTGCCTGCCTTTGGTTTTAAAATGTAGACCAGTGATTTGGATTTACGCGCAGCCTGAGGTTTGTGTGGCTGTTCTTGCAGTGCTGCCATGTGTGTTCAGTTTTTAGGTATCTGTGCATGGAGAGCAGCTTTTCTCATTGTTAACGCTGATTAAATAAAAGCTGGTGAAGAAACCTCTGAGCGTGACTCACTATCTCACTCCCTGGGTCTTGAAGTCACTTCTTAGAAAATGAAATGGGGAGATACTGTTGCATCCCTCTGATAATTGTCTGCAAAGAGGGTGATGTGAGTAATGATCTAATTTTATCATCTTGTGGTTTGAAGAAGCATCAGGACTGGTTGCAGATCTGTAATTAGTGTATGGCTGGCAAAGGGTATCTGATGCAGTCATTACCAGTTCTGAGGCAATATGGGAAACAGAGAATATGAAGGGGAAACTCAGCTCAGTGTGCTTATTGATTCATCCGGCAAATGCTGGTGTGTTCTTGGGGCTGATTAGCAATCCGGTTACTCTGTGATCTCTCTGCACCACAATAAAACCAACGGTGGTCATTAGCTCTTATGAAAACTCCCAGCCTCCTGCCCCTTCCCTTAGCAGAGCCCCAGTTGCTGTGTGTGAAGTGGTGCCCTGAGCGGTCCCCTTTCCAGGATGAGCCTGTGGGTGGGTGCACGGACGGCAGTGGAGTCTGACCGTGCCTCCACTTATCCAGTTATTTTCCAGCTTCGGAGTTACACTCCTTCACCTGGCTGCAGGGGCTGGAATTTGCCACATGATCTTTAAAAGCACTGAAGAAAATGACCCAGAGGGCAGGATTTGTGTCAGTTTATCCCTTAGGAGCACTTCTGTGTGTTTGTTCCAAGTCCAGCTCCTGCTGCTTTGCAAATCCAAGGGGTTGTGGGGATGACGTTTCCTATGGAGTGGGTAGTCCCTGTCCTGTTGAAAAGCCTGTCTGTTTTAACAGCAAATATTTTCTGGATTTAGCTAAAGCAGTGGGCAAAAAAATGTACAAGAGGTTTGCTTTGGTTCCACTTTCCTGAGGAACAAGGACGTGAGTCAGCTATAAATAAAAGACTTGTAGGGACACTCACGCTGGGGCAAATGTCCTGCCTCCAGTGCAGTGCCTAAGGGTGCTGAGCTGGGGCAGGCAGAGTCAGCAGAGTGAGGAACAAGGACACTGGAACCTGTAAAACCACATTATAGGTCTGCCTTGAGAGTAGCCTTGTAAAACGCTCCCTTTTCCTTCAGACTGATCCCGGGTCAAACAACCCTTCTGCTTCTGGACCAGTCTGACGAGTGTATTTCTTACTAATCCCATTGACATAGTGCTTAGAGACATGGTTTAGTGATGGTTTTTATCAGAGTTAGGTTGATGGTTGGACTCGATGATCTTAAGGGTCCCTTCCAACCCAGACAATTCTATGATTCTATGATTTAGCATGTTTTTTCTCCTTATGTCACTCTGCAATTTACTGCTTTTGAGGAACCCGTGACTGATGTGGTGCTAAAACCAAGGGTAACACCTTAAATGGCAAGAGTGCCAAGAGAAGGATGTCCTTTTGTTCCAGAGCAAGGGAGAAAGCAGCCCCAGTTCAACAGCCAATGGACCCTCCGGGTGTAGGAGAATAAAATGCAAAACAAGTTTTTGTTGTTTCAGGATCAGGGGCCCAGTTCTGGACCTTGTCTGAGCATCCTCGAGTCCTGAGATTATCTTGGGAAGCCTTTCCTGTTAATCCTGGGTCCCATCAAGCAGTTTTCACAGATTCCCCAAGCATCTTTGTTTAATGTTTCATTAAATATCTGTGGATAGGTCTCATTTTCGTGCTGGAAGATGGCACATGCAGGACAAAAAACGGAAACATGCACAAAGTGACCTCTCAAACATGCACCTTCCGCTTCTCTCAGTTGGGCCTCGGGGTTTAGGTGCAAATGAGAAGCACCACGGTCTCACCACCCCCTCCAAGTAACATTAAGTATCAATAATGGAGGTGCTTACAGATACCCTGTACAATTCAACCCTTATCTTTTATTTATAGCTGACAAAGCTCAGAGAAGGAAAAAATATCATCATACTTTAAATAATAGAAGGTAGAGGTATTAAAACTACCCAGGCAGTTACAGTAGTTGCAGAAATGTCTCCCAGCAGACCTGAGTGTGCATACACTGACTGCATTTTTAATTTTTAAAACATATTTCTTTCAAAATTATTCAGCAATACAAGAAAGCCACTTTTATGGGGTGATAAATTACTGTAATAAAGTGTCTTTTGTCCAAGCATACAGAAAGAAAGGCAGTGCAGGCAGCAAAGACAGGCGTTAGCCCCCAGAGAGCCAAGACCCATAAGCAGAGGAGCATGTTGATTTGTCTCACACGATTTTAATTATTTTTAGAGCATCCTCTCTGGTTTTTAACTGCAATTTTGCTTTCAGTTAACATTTATATGAGGGTTTTATTTCTCTGTGAGTTTTGAATGCAGTATTAGACCTTTGCACTGGTTCTGGAGAACTCTGCTGCCCCTTCCCTGCAGCCCAAGCTAGATGACACTGTACCTGTCATTTACGTGCAATTAGAAATACTTTGATAAGATTTATATTCCTTTGAAACTTTAGAAACTTCTTGCAAGTATTAACTGAACAAGGAATCATGAGTGATAATTAGGGGTCTGATCCAGCTCCCTTCAGGGCCAGTGTGTTTTTATCGTAGCTACATCCATCATTTTCGCAGTCTGGTGTGTGATTACACATGCAAATGGAGTCACTCGGTTCTCAGTGGGCCAAGCGCCACTGGACACAGGGCTTTTTCGTTGTCCCTCTGGACAGGAGTGTCACGCTTTCACCCTTTGCTTCTCTATTAATCATCAGCGTTGTTGTTTTGTAAACCCAAGCAGATTATCTCCTATCCTATATACACCTATACCCCTATTCTGCACGTAATTCTTGCCCCCAAAGCTATGGCGTTTGAACTTCAGAGAATAAAGTACATTTAATTGGACCTATTATTTTCTTGCAAAGGCAAAGCCTTTCAGATCAGGCTTCAGCCTCTCTGTGCCAATGAAAATACACGTGCCTAATTATTTCCATTTTTCAAAGAACCTCAAAGGCAGCTGATGAAAGGAACCTTTTGCAAAAGCTCACAGCAAACAGAGTGAAGTCACCTAATGTGCAGAGAGAGAAAGCAGCGATCTCCTCCTGTGTGCATGGGGCCAGTGACGCTTTGCAGTGCCTTGAAAGAGGGTGTCTCACTGTTGCTCTGGAAGAGGGGATTGTTGGAAAATGCTTGAATTCATGTCACCAAAGAGTTTTTTTGGGGTTTAGAGCTTTTAGGGCATCAAGCCTTTTGGAATATAACCAAATGGTTTTCCCGGCTGCTGACGCCTGTACTCACAGCAGGCACAGCCCATGGTCTAGGTTATTCAGGTGTGTTTCTTCCTCAATTTAAGAACAATTCTTTTTGATGGCAATTTTTATGCTAACATCTTGGTTTCACTGACAATGTGCTTTTCCTACTCTAGGCGTCGTATACATATTGGGGTAAGAATTTGCTGTTGCCCTGGAAAGCTCATGGTCTTAATGAGCTGTTCTGCTTATTATCAGCAGAGGGTCGGTCTGAGTGGTGGTACTGCAGAGTTCCTCCCTCTTCTCTCATTATTGTCCACTGCAGCCCAGTGGCCCCAGAACAACCTCTCCAGGGAGTCGGAGAGTCTGTTAGCATCAGCATCTGTTACCCTCCTTGCATGTCTGTGAGCTGAGACTCCTTTCTTTTCTGTTTGGGTGCCTGGTGCTGTTATTTGAAGGATAACATGGGTTTCCTCCACTTCAAAGTGGTTGAAAACCATTCCCTGTTATTTTTTATCTTATTCTGCTTTTAACATACTCACGCCTTCTCCAAGCCTGGCAGTATTGCTTTGTATTCTTCACTGTGGCAAACGGGCGATGCTTTCACCAAGGCAAGTCAGAAACCCACCTCTGTTTTTACGGGCTGGCACCTGAACTGGATGCAGACTCAGACCCTCGCACAAGTGCTGAGGGACGGGCAGAGAGAGGTGTCCTCTCTCCGTTCTCCCCCTCGCACAGTTCAGCTATGGCTTTGCTGCCGTGATGGTCTGTAACAGTGCTGTCACTGATCAGTGAGCTGGGAAATGTGAGAGTGGTCTGACAAGGCACTGTCGATTCTCGGAGGGAGCCACAACAGCCTGCCAGGGCAGGGATCTCTGTACGCAGGGGCCACAACCACCTTTGCATCAGCACCTGTCACTGAAAATCACCCCCTGCAGAATGAGTCCTTTCCCCATAGTGCGTAGGGGAGGAAAAGAGCTCTCTGCCACCTGCAGTTTGTGTGACTCCGTTCTCTAGCCCTGACACCAGGCCTGCCTTTGCCTGGGAGAGCTGGAGCCCTTTCTCCACATCTCCCAGCAGTGACAGCGTACCCCCAGCCAGGAGCATGGGGGAGAATCTGGTACCACGCAGCTCTGGATGGCCACCCAGCTCAGAAGGGAGAAGGGAGCTGGTGGGAACTCATGGCCCCTTGCACTTTTTCACACAAAACGGAGTAAGAACAGTGTCCTGTTCGGCTGTCTACATACACCAGTATGCTCCACTTGGCTTCTGCTGCTGTTACCTGTAGCTGCTCCATCTATCTCTTTTGCTGCCAATGGAAGATTGATGCAGTTTGGAGGCTTTTGTCCTCCATCCTTCAAGGATAGTATTTATTATGAATTTATTAGCCTCAGAGGACTTGGTTTAGGCCCAGATAAAGAGAATTGTAACAACAGAACATACTTCAATTGAAACAAAGACTGAACTCAGATAAAAACTATTCTGGGTTTTTTGGTCAGCCTGCAATCGTTTGTTCAACTTTTATTGGCTTTGTCTTGACTGTCAAAGGACTTTTCTTCATCTGGACGTAAGCCCAGCTGGACTTAAGCACGTGCTTAAAGCTAAATATGAGTTAAATTACTGTGCTGAATCAGGGCTTTTCTTCTTTCTGAGTTATTTTGCTGTGAATGCATTTTTGGTGCACATGAATATAAACTGAAGCTGTTATGCTAATAAAGTTGAACCTCCTGATTTTAATATTCTACATTTCTTTTCATTCTACATGGAGACGGTGATGACTTCTTTTGTATCTGAGATTTACATGCAGTCCCATATTTTAACAGTGACACATAATTTACATGTGATTAGATCAAAGTATTTACTTCCACGAGTTTTAAAACAACAAAATCTGATATTGAATATGCCTATTTTCCACACCTTTTAAGTGAATACAGAATAGAAATAGCAGCTTGAAGCAGCAGAAATTTCAAGAGATCTGAGTTTAAGAGAAAGGTTTCACGGCACTATCCTTCTTTCAACTGCAACTGTCATGGCTGGGGAGTGAAAGTGGCAATGTTTTTAGAAATGTTTCATGAAATATTTTATAAGTGCAGTTTAAATTACTTTTTAAGTTGGGTAATCTGCCAAAGCTTTACATTGTTAACAGAGAAGGAGAAATTGCTTCAGAAGTGACTGGTGTGCTCAGGGGATGGGAAAGCAATTCCTGCCGTGAATTCTCTGTGCTTCACACAGAGCGTATTCCAGCATCTCTTAGCTATGTCAAGAAACTTCCCTACCTGGAAAAGATGAGCATGTTTTCCAAGTTGCATGGGAAATGCGAGTATATCTGCATGGAAATGAACACAGACAACATGTCCTCCCAAATGGGCTCCACATTCCTTTGACAGAAATGACTATTGGGAGACAGGTGTCTTGTGCTGCCCATTTCGGATTAAATACAATTGGAGAATTTCAGCATTCTTGAACCTGCTTTTTCTGATAGTCTGTGCTTAGAACTCACATTGCTGGTCCCCTGGACTGCAGAGCATGGCTAAAGCCATGAGGGTTTTATTCCGTAGACCTTAGCTGATTGATAGGAGCGTCAGAGCAGTCTCAGACCCTTGCAGGAGAAATCCTTCCTTGCTTCAACACAGCTCTGTGTGCATGGACATACGCAGGACTCTGTGTATCAGGTATGGTGTGATGTGCAGACCTGAGCTGTTCCAGGCTAGGCTGTAATTGACTTTGAACACTGAGCGAGACCTAATTCATCTGTCTCACAATTCCTCTCATAACACAAAGGAATCCATCTCTCTCCACTCTCTGCCCAGGCACAAGGAGCAGATAATTAATTCTCCGGGGCAGGGATGAGGCTCTGGGGAGGTTCCAGAGGCAGAGTCCTGCCCTTGGAGAAGCAGGAACATCTGCGCTGGCCCTCTTGGTTGGGGATTTTTTTTTTCAGCTTACCCAGATAATAAGATCCTTTCTCCTGTTAACCTCTTACCTAGAGTGCAATTAGGGGTAAACAGAGCCGGCTGCTCTGTAAAGAAAGATGTGTCCTTAACCTGGCAAGAACAACTTCTTAATTATTAAGCCAACAGTGGGGAGAGTGGTCTGAGTCTGTCTGAGCCCGGTGAGCAGGAGAGACTGCAAGACTCACCTGGCTCAGTGTAAACACCACACAGTGCTTTGACAAGATTTCATCTGCCGAACAGGCTCTGTGAAGCAACAAGCTCACTGAGATTAATCCTGGCTGGAGTACAGTGCCCATCCCTCCCTCCAGACCTGCTCACAGAGACTTAGGGGTGTCCATGCTGGTCCCAGCGGTCTGCTGCCGGGGTCACACGTTCTGCCCTGCCCAAGGGTTGCTGTGTGTGAGTGTGTTCTGCTGTGTGTGTGAGCATGGTCATGCTGGTTTGCCAAATCCAGTAGTCTCTGTGGTGTTCTCATGGGAGCAGACACAGTTAAATGGATCACAGGACACTTTTCACCTCTATTATCTGATTTCCCCTGAATGCATTTGTTCAGTCTCTGCTACGCTGTTGTTTGGTGACAGCTGTGCTCAGTGAACCATTTTCTAAAAGCAGAGCGCATCCAGTTAACCACTTAACCTGGTATAGCAATGTAAGAGTTTAGCTGGGAAGCTCCCCCCTGAGCTGTTTCTGCCTCTGTGGGAATTACTATGGGAGCAAGAAGTAAGACGGATGCTGAGGGATCAGGTGGACTTTTCAGCAACATCTTTCCAGTGCTGTGGTCCTGGGGCTTCTCTGTGCAGGCCTTTTGTGAGTTTTCTTTTTTCCCACAGGCAAATAGCAGACAAGATAAGCTGCTACTGCAGCAGATGACTTACATAAATGTTAATGAGCATCTAATGTGTACATCATTTTCCTGCAAGAGGTGATCAAAGGTAGGAGAGTTTTGACAGGCCTCATTCCAGGGAGCAAAGCGAGCCAGTCTCGGCGCAGGGGCCAGAGCTCAGCACTGGAAATGGCGACTCCAAATGCAGTTTGCATCCTGGCTCTATTTACTTCTTTCAGGCACCCTTTTTAATGTCTGCTTCAGCTGCATTTCAAGTGAGCAGGATTTTTTTTCCCCAATGAAAGAAATATTACTCTGAGGCTCATTTTTACAGCGTATGGCTGCTACAGCAGCTGCAGCCCATTCCCATTTCATGCTGCAGCACCCACCTGCCTGGATGCCGTGAGGACAAGCAGTATAAGGGCAGACCTGGAGATATGAACGCCCTTGCTCACATAATCCTTCCCCTCCTGAGGTGGGTTGGCTTTGTGGTGAGACAGAGCACAGGGAGGATATGGGACACATCCCTGATTTTTGTGAGGGAGTGGAGGTGTCTTCAGCACAGCAGCCAGTTATTCCCACCGACAGCCACTGGTTTGTTGTGGGTAGTGTCAGCAAGGCCAAGGACTAGCGAGGCTTTAGATGCTGAGCTCCTCTGGCTCTCTCGGCACCTTGCAGGGCAAGGTTAATGCCTGACCTGGCTTCTCTAAACCCTCCCGGTGCCTTGTCTGCTCTGCCTGACTCCTCCCCACCCTGCTGGGCTGCAGCCTGCTTGAGATGTGCTGTCTGGTTACCGATTTTACACCCGTCTTATCTGGGTGTCTTCTTTATTCATCAGCGTAGCTGAAACTTCCCCATACTTGCTCTGTGGTAAACCCCAGAGCTTGTGGGCTTAGTTTGATGGCATTTTGGTTTACGGCTACAACCTCCATGCTGAACTACTCCTATGTTGATAAATGCTATTTGAACTGATGTCTGTACAGGCTTTACAGCGCCTTCCATTAACTGAAAGCAGGGCTTTTCCTCCTGAATTGCAGAGTCCTGGTCCCTGGAAGGAAAGGGGACTAAGGCAGCCTGCTGGTCCCTGGTAGGAGCGCCAGCCCTGCCTGTCCTCTCTGGACCCACCAGACCCTGGGCGGGAGGCCCTGAGTCACCCCGGCTGGTGCAGATGATTAAAGGGACACAAATGATTTAAACATCCCATTTCCCATTTCAAAACGTCCATGACCCTGTAAGGCAAGATCTGGGAGATTAATTATTGCAAATACTGTTGTCAGCAAATTATGCCTCTTTCTCTGTTGTCCCTGATCAGATCATGATAATTACATTTACGCTTTGAAATGACTGAGGTAGTAATGAGGAGTTCTTGGTCTGCAGTTTGTTTGTGACAGGAAACTGCCAGCGTGTACAATTGAAGTTTGCGTTGCTCTGGTTTGACATGCAGTGCACGCGGTAGCATTTAGCTTCCCAAACCGGGTAAGTGCAACTCATGGCATCAGGTGCAAAAGCTGGTTTATGAGCCCATAATTCCCTTTATGGAACATTCTTTTAGGGTGGTTTAGGATTTGCTGGTTTGTGATCATTCCTACCAGTAAACTGGCGTTCCTGGGATGTTCACTACAGGCTAATGTCAGAGGAACATTTTATCCCACAAATAACAGCTTCTGCATGGTTTAAAAACCTTTCTCTATAATGAAAAAATAAAAGTGAAAATTTGAAGCATTAGGCCTGCTTCTTAAAAAAAAATACTTGGAACATTTCCACTAAAAACATTCCCTAAGAAAATGAACATTTTCATTCCAGCCCTCTGATAAGCACATTTTTCACGGACAATACTTCTCATTTCCTGCTCACTTTATGACCAGTCCTGTGTCTGACTCCTTCCTGTCCATCCCACCTGGCCACTAGTTTCTGGTAAGAAAACAGGCCAATAGATATGGGAGTGACCAATTTTTCTCTCAAGAAGACATGGGTCTCTTGTTCTTTTCTGTGGTTGTATTTCCACTGCTTTTTATTGAAACATAAATAGCCATGAACAGCACCGCTCTCCGGGAGGCTGACGGTTGACTGAAGAGGGGCAATTTTATTGTTTCTCCTCAGGGAGTTGAGCAGATACCTTCCAGCTGGAGCAAAAAAGAGGGTACAGGGTATGTGTGAGCACGGGCATTTCAGCCATCTCTGCTGTTCGGTCTGAGATTGCGTTCTGGCAGGAGAACAGGAATGTATGACTAAAGAGAAGGAAGTTGTATCTGATAAAAGGCCAGGCCTGGGAAGAAATGGCAATATTTCATTATCCTGCTCTGGCTTAGCTCTTTCCACGCTCCCTGGGTACATATCACCCACCAGTGCCATGACACAGCTTCCAACACTGCTCTTGTAGCTTAGCAGCTTCTCCGGCTGGCTGTGTGCTGGCTGAGCTCTGCTTCAGAAGGGAGCTGCCGCGGGGAGCGGGTGCAGACCCAGATCCAGCGCTGCTCTCCTGAGAGCATGGCAGGGACAGCACGGTGGCAGTCCCTCCTGGCAGCGAGGAGAGGCGGAGGACTGGTGCAACCCAGTTATCCACCACGCACCAGACCCCAGGGTTAAGACCAGGGCAAACTCTTCAACTCTCCTGTTTCACTAGGTCTGCAGGGACTGGTCCTGACCCTCTTCCCTCTTTGCTCAGCTGGTCTCCGACTCTGGAGGGCACTGACATCCCTTGTCAATGCCATGGGGTGAAATATGTCCATGGCTGGCCCCAAAAGGGACTAGGTTACCTGCCTGGCCTCTTCAACAGCAGATCCTCTCTGGCCGGAGTGGCTGTGAGGGTTCTCACAGTGGCAGTCAGTGCGGTGTGGCCCCTGCCCGGGAAGGGGACAGCTGGTGGAGAGCAGTATTGGAGAGGCAATTGCTGGGGGGTTTCCCTGCCCTGCAAGGTCTGACAAGCCTCTGCCCACAGCCGATGTGCTAGGCCCCAGCAGTCTCCAGGAGATGTTGGCACAAACTTCAGTTGGGCTGGGATTTTATGTCTAATCCTGTGGATATCAGAGCTCTTCCCTGAAGCAAAGCAGAGGGTGTTCAGTGAGGAGACAGCCCTTGCATTCTCCTGCCTCCAAAAGCAATCCCCTCTGCTCCCCATCTAAGCTGGGGCAGAGATGTACCCTCCTACCCATCTTGTTTTCAGAGGCAGCAGATTGGTTTGCCTCCTGGTGCTTCCTAAAGGAGTTCTGATGTGGCAGGCTGCCTCTTGCAAATGAGCTGAGCTGCAGCTGGGCAACTAAAATGGGTCCCAGTTTCCTCCGACAGACCAGATCTGGCTTGCAGGTGGCCTGCACCGAGTGCCAGCATGCTGGAAACTCCTACCAGGAGCAGGGTGGCAGCCGGAGCTCACTGGACTAGTAGCAGCGGCTCCATTATCCAGCACGTTGGAGCCAACTCTTAGCCTCTCAGTTCTCAGCACTGTGACATATGCTGTCTTAATGCCTACAGCAAATTGGAATCAGCTTGGCTTTTTCAAAAGCCCTTTCATACAAAGGGCTGACATTTTCTGTGCTTTATTCTGGAGCTGGTTTGGGTTGTTAAAAATTATACCCAGTGGGTAGGAGCTGCCATACCTCCAATTGCCTGTGAGGCTACTCTGAATTTTATCAGCCTTTTGGTTTTTTTTTTTTATTTTGGTGTAAGGAGAGGGGACCGTTGTTTTGAAACCGTAACGAGACTTTCCAATAGATCTGGAAATGTGCTAGTGGTAAATACCTATCTGAAGAACAAGCCACCCCCGGCACCTCAAGGACAAGGCCTCCAGCTGTTCAGTTATTCAGCCTGGATTGTGGGCTCCAGCTGTAATTTCTGTTCTGCTAGCTTAATTCTACACCATTTTTACACTGGCTTTTGAAAAATACATGTTTATTCTCTCTCTGCCTTCCCCCATTAGCTGTAAATGCCTTTCAGAGGGTCACAGTCTGAACTGCACTTGTCTTTATAAAGCTGTTGACAGTGCTGTGTCAGGACACCCGGCTGCAGAGAGGAAGGTAGGAGACATGCATTCATGGTGGATCTCCCCGAGTCCACTCAGGTGCTCAGCCAAAATGGAGCAACCAGTGGGAAGAGCAAACCTCTCTTGTCCTGTCTGAATGTCAGTACGCGTACAGGCACAGACAGCAAAGGCACTGCAGCCCTTTGTACTCATCTTGCAAGACAGCCTGGGAATGCTGGATATGCCGGCCTGACTTCTCCTTGGATCTGATAATGTTTTTTCTCACTTACTTAGTGGAACAACTGCTCTTCATTTACGCTGCAGCAAGGCTGGTGTGGTCATTTTCACAGCAGGGGCAGAGAATTGAAGCAAGGTTGTAGAAAGAGATGTGGGAGAAAAGCATGAACTTCCCTCTGGCAAATCAAGACAGGTGTCTTTACAGGATTTCCAAGGGACGCAGTATTTGAATAATAGTATAAATAGAGTGGAATTAAGACACCAAATTGGGCTGGGAAGTGGGGTGTGAATTAGACTTCTGAGTCATTTTTAACGGGAAATGGCATTGTTTCAGTTCTGTGACTCCATGCTGGCCAAGGCACGAGGTCAGAGCGGTGACTAATCTCTACAGCTCATTTTGCTTCTGGGCCTGTTCTAGGAACAAGGTGTTGTGTCGGAGCACGACTTTCACTTCTGTTCTACAAGAACTATTTCAGACTCTCTGACTCTATATATTGATCACAGATATTCCGGACAGCAGCTCTGCTCTGTCTTTGGGGCGAGCGGTGAGATCAGACACAGACTTGTTTGTGGTGCCCACACTGGAAGAGCCTGTAAGCAGGTCTGGTGTGAGCGGGTAAAGTGTGGGTTAGGTTCTGAATGATGCTGACTCAGGTGACTTTGAAAATTTCTTTTCCTGATCACTTATGCAAGGGACTGCTCCCAAAAGTCAGTCAAATAAGTGCACAGCTGCCCCACAGGGACGAGTCAAAGGGAATTCGGACTGCTCTAACTGGTGAGTGGATTGTGGAGGACAGCATAGAGCAACCTGGGGCTGGGCTATGGGGCCATCTCTCAACCCCGGCATCCTCTGGCTGGTAGCCTGGGCACCTGCCGTCCCAGCTGAAAATGCAGCCCTGCCTGTTCCCAGCACTGGGGCCAGGAAAACAGTATCACAGGCTCCCAAAACTCCTTCCCTATAAGATGCGATGTGGAAAACACCTTCCTCTGCTACCTTCACCACAGAGCCCCCCTAATTGTGGCTGTCTGCCACCATGTCTCCGCCCAGTGTCCCCCTGTCTTGCTTGCAGGCAAGCATTCTGTCCCTGAGGGGAGGCAGCTCCTGTCATTAAGGGATTGAATGTTTGGTTTTCTGTTTGGCTAATTCTTGCATTAGCTCAATCCCATGGGCTATGTAGAGGACCTGAAGCTAAAAAGGGCTGATTTGTCTTATTCCTGCATTGTCTAATGGCTGTTGCCCATTTATACCATGCTCTAGAGCTTTAGTGAGTCCACTCCGGTCCATTAGATCACCCCATTGAAGTGGAGAAAATGAAACATGTCCTTTCTTTGCCAGTGACTCTGTAAACAGTAAGAAGAGAATTAAACCTTCCCCAGTAGAGAGATTTCTTTAACAATTATTTACTTTGAGCAGGCATATCTATATTAATTTGCTTTGGGTTGGCTTGATTTTCTTGATGAAGATTACAGTAGACGAGTTTTAGAGTAAAGTGAATTGCTTAATTGCCATTCAATACTGGGGGTATGTCTTGCCTTTCTGCATTTGTAGAGATTTTTAATAGAAACACTTAGTTTGGGATGAATGAAATATGAATGGAAATGTGTGTGTATCTGTGGGTATGTGACTAAGCGGTAGCTTACATTGAAGCACATCGTTAAGTGAGTTAGTGAGGAGGGGAGCGTTGGTCAGCTGGCCTACTCTTCACACACATGTACAAGTATGTGTTTTCAAGGTTCTTGTTGCAATTTCCTAATGAACAGTAGGAAAGAAATTATCACAGCACTGTGGAAATGGCATATTTTCTACCTGAAACAATCGTAGGATTACAGTAGTTCAGCTTCACATTTAAAGACAACAGTTTTTTTATATTCCCTCTTTTGACTTGTCATACGGAAAACCTTAAGTGAAATATTTTCCAGTGATTGTTTGTGTCAAAGTGTGATTCTGACATTGCCCTCCCAGATTTCTGCGGTCTTATTTTTCCTTTTCATTGGTCAACTGCTGAGCATACAAATCAATAACTTGTTATTAACTCCTTTGGGGAATTTAATAGCTATTAATGAGATTCAACTAGAGGTTTACAGGGTCTCATTTTAACATTCAAATAAGACTTCAAAAGTAATTTTACATTAAACTTCAACTTCAGACTGTCCTTCAAACTCTGATTTTCACTGGTGAAAAGTTGAAACAGAAGGAGGTAAAACAGGAGCCTCAGCTGGTCTCACAGCCCTGCATGGATACAGACACACTGAAGAGCAAGAATCCAGATTTCATTCTGGGTTTCCAGTCCTTGATACTCTGATACAAAGCAAAGTAAACAGCATGAGCAGAAAGGCAGCCATGTGTCTGTCCTGGCTTCTGGAGCTCTCAGCTCCATGGCTCTGCAATTGGAGATGAGACAGAGTTAACTTTTTCCATTCCTGAGCCGGAGCCCAGCTGCCCTTGGGGTTAATGTGGATGTCAGCAGCCATGACTGGTGCTACCTCTGGAGTACCTCTGACTTGACTAAAAATAGGCAGCCTTGGTAATCTCCTGAGAGACCTGGCTTTCCTGAAGTCTCTCATCTAGCTCTGCAGACCAGGAAGCTCAGGGACATTTTTGTTCAAAATCTTCAAAAGGAAAGAACTACCTTGAACCTGTGGGATTTTTCCTGTCAGTGTCCAGGGAAACATCTCCTGTCCCTGTCATCCCGGGCTTGCTTGTCAGGATGGGGTCTCACAGAGCTTCCTTGTCTGAGACCACATGGCAGTTCTTGCAGCTTTAGTTGTTAACATTGAGCACAGCAGAACAAGGATCCCACGGTCCCGTGGCCCCGGGGCTCACCGGGGAGCTGTTGGTATGTGCCTCGCTCTGTGACTCAGCCTCCCTTGGTCCTGCTCCCACCCTAATAGATCAGCTTTGAAAAAGGCCTAAATAGATGTTTCAAAGCTCGATAACAAGGTGATTGGTGTCTTAGAAACACCAAACTGAACCCTTTTAAGTTCATTTTGCCCTGTAAGCTGGGATAGACCAAGATAATGTCAGCATTTCATTGTGTCATCTTCAGTTTAATACACAAATTACTTAATGTGGAGTTGTGACTGCAGGAACACATTGCTGTTTCCTGTCCTGGTCTTAGCAATATTGAATTTCCCCAGCCCTACCAGGACTCAGCTCCTCATGCCAATCACAGAAACTGGTCATTAAAAAAGGGAGAGAAAGAAAAAAGGGAGCTGTTCCTGTAAGCCGTGTGCTCCAGCTGACGGGGAAGGCAGGAAGGAGGAGATGGGCTTTGCTCCTAATCAGCCAGAAACACTGCACACTGCAGAGACAAACCCAACTCTGCTCGAGATGGGCCTGAACCCCATCCCGGCTCCATGAGACCTTGTTTAAACTGCACTGAACCTGGCTCACCGGTCTGGGCTGTCTCTGCTGTACACAGGTCTTTGCTCAGGAGCTCTCCTGACATATTGTTGACATATTCTCCTCTCCCCACAACTCTCCCACTCCCCGGGGTGGCTAGGCAAGATACGCTTTCATCTTACATCAAAGAAAAGGACTGTGCTGTAAAAAGCCATTGGTGCTGGTGAAGAGAAGAAACAAGCTAGCATCATGTTATGGGTGAGATACCCAGGGAGAAAACAGGCCATCACCTGGAAAGCAGATCTTAGCCCTGGCCTGAACTTAACAGCCCTTTACAGCCTGTGGACATGAGGCCATGTACAGATACATCTTTTTCTTTTTTTTCTTCTTGTTTGCTGCACAGGAGGAAAATGAACCAAAGAGTCAGAATGTAAGGGAAGAGAGAGAGGTTTGAAGTCTAGAGCCGGAGAGCACGGGTATCGTGTGAGCAGGACCTGGCCAGAGGCTCTCCTGTCCCAGGCATGGGGACTTCGGCTCACTGGGTGCTGGGCTGGAGGCACAGTAAAGGTCAGGCATGTATTTGGGTGTCAGAGTATGGGAGACACCAGACTGACCCCAGGGATGATGAAAGATGTTTTATCTGGAATTTAAGGAATGTTTTTTGTTCTGTAGCAAACAAGCCAACCATGTACCGCTCCCTGTGCCACGCAGTCTGCCAGGCCTGTGCTCCTGTGCTGAGGTGGGGCCTCTCGGGGTGTGCTCCATCCTCAAGTGCCATAAAGCAGCTCTACAGCAGCAGTAGAAACACCCAGCCTGGGGCCCCTCTAGCAGGTTGCGGGAGCACAGCAGGCACTGCTCCAATTTGACAAGCACAGTGAGTGATTAATGAGCCAGGGAAAACAGGGTGACACATGCAAATACTAGAGATCTACAGAGGAAATTCTGAGGATCAAGTCCACCTTTGTAAACAGAAATATCTCTATTATTGGGGAAGACAAGAAGGGAGCAGAGAAGCTCTGTGACTTCCCCAGACAGTCTCTAATGATACTTTCTGCAGTTTGCATCAATCCAGATTAAGCTTTGGGCTGACACAGACGGATCTTAACTAGGCTCTCGTCCAATGGGGTTGCCTGTTCCCCTGTCCCCTGCTTTCTCTGTTGCTGAGCTCGGCTCCACGCCTGACACAGAGTATCTGCACATCCCTTTGAGTAGCTAACCCCGCTCCCCTGATTGCTCTGCCAAATGAGGCTCTCGTTTCACTGTGATGAGGAGTGCTGCATTGATGAGGACAGTCCATGTGCAGGAGGAAGTGGTTTTGGTCTGTGACTTTAGTTGTTCCAGGCAGAAATTGGAGCAGCTCAGGGAACTGCTGAAGGAGGCATTCTTAGTATCCCAGGGTGCCTCTGCCAGTGTAAGGCCACTTACACTGCTGGCCCCTGAGAAAAACCGCTTCAGTGATGGGCTGGGCCTTAAAAAACCCTCCAAGTTTGGAAAACAATGTCAGAGTTGTGGCCAATGGGAAATGCCATTGTGGTGGCCTGGGATGGTGATGTGCTGATCTGGGGCAGGATGAACGGTGCAGGGCAATACTCCTTACACCTCTGTGCTGAGAGCAGGGAATGTGGCTCCTAGACTCTCTCAGCCCTGAAAAATGCATGTCGGGTTCTGCAGGAGCTGCACACACCACAGACCAGCCCAGTTACTGCAACTCTGTGCAAGTGGAAATCTGCAGCAGTGCTCCGGGGGCACCACTAACCAACAACAGCTGCTTTTCAACAAATCGTGTAGGACTGTATTCTCTTCGGAAGGAGATTTCATTGTGGCCTCTGAATCAGAATTACTCTGATCAGTAATTAATTCTCTGCTCTCCATCTGGGGAGGAAAGCCTTGACCTTCTGGCACACAGTTAGATACTGAAAAGTTTGCTGCCAAAAAAAACTTTTGAAAATTTCCCATGTCGCATAAGAGGGGAGAAGTTTTAGTATGAGATTTTCAGAGCTGTCTTGGAGTCCATTTTCTTTAGACAGCAAATGCAGATTTGAAAATCTGTACTTGGGTGTAAGTGAGGTTGAATAATGTGGAAGTTCCTTGAGCCCTACTGCAGGTTTACTGGGATTCATCCACAGACAGTTGTGGATTCATTTGCATCACAACTTGAGTCTTCATCCTGTGCCTGCTGCTCATACGAGTGATCCCAGCCATCTGGGGTGCCCTTTCCACCATGGTAGGGTACAAAAGCCAGACCTCACCACAGCCTGGTAAACATGGAGTAATTATTCTGGGGCAAGTGAGGACATGAGAAGCATGATCGAACATGTCATGTGTCAGTCAGGGACGCCCGTATCTTTAGCAGGTAAGGGAGCAAAGTAATTGACTTTTCCAGGCTTGTGTTACCTGGAAACTTTCTCCCAGTTGGTGTGAGTCTACAGTAACACAAAAGTGATTGGTAATTGCGATCTGCACGAGGCACATGCTGCTAAGGTGAAGTCTTCTACTTCTTGAGAAGGCGCGAGCTTGGAAGGGTTCTGGGCTTGATTGTCATTCTAGACAAGTGTATCCTGACATCCTTTCCTTTTTACTATAAATCAGAAGCAAAATGAATAAATTAGTTATTGAAGTTCCTTGTGGGCTTCATTGATGCGATTGCAGGTGGAAAAGACAGGTAACATAACCAGAGGGAATTGGTGTCAAGGCTGCTCCTTACAGACCCAGATTGTGTCACCAATCAGCTGGTGAAATAAAGAGATTTCCCGCGTATATTTAGTAAATCAACATGACAATGTCATATACAATCGGAGTTAATTAGGCAAACCTTCTTGCTGTGTATAGCATACCTCATGCCTTAAAGGTAGAGAGGCTTCCGTCATTACTGCAGCTTTGCAAGTGTCAGGGGGAGCCGGTCGGTTGCAACTCGGCGTTGAAAGGCGGCTACAGCAGCGTCGTCCCCGGGCCGCTGCTCAGGCAGGGCTGGGGGAGCTCCGGGCTGGGCAGTTTCATGTCACCAACCCCAAGAAAGCTGAGGCCTGGCCTGTGGCACAGGGTGCTGTTGCATGTGGTTTGACATGAAGGGGAGACAGGAATAATTTATGGGAAGCTTCATGTTTCCCATTTAATCTGTGTGCTTCCCCGTTTCCTTACCCCCCTGTGAACCTGACCCACTGTTTTGCCAAAAGTCACACGCTTGTCCCCCAACAGCACCCACTGCAGGATGCTGTTCCTGACATACATGTGAGACTCGCTTCTCAGGTCAAAGAGGGATAGAAGTGACAATAACCCCTGCCCCTGCTCAAGCTGCATGTAGCTTCCTGGCGTGTCTAGGGCAAAAGGCATTTGATCTCTAAGGCCTCTTCCTCGCCTTTGCCCCAGGGAGGAGAGGCCAAGTGTAGGGCAATGGAGTGACTTGTCCAAGGTCAACTCATGTCAGAGCCAGGAGCCCTCCACCATTTCCTCGCTCTGACCGTGGGACTCCCATCTGGTTTGATTCAGCTGTCAACCCTGGAGCAGAGAGTGGCAGTAACAAAAGGCTTTTTCAGACATAATCCCACTAAACGGAGACAATCCTGTTATGTTTCCAGGCGACAGGAATTGAGACTTTAGTGCCAGAGTATAAGGACTCTGCCCTAAGGCCTTTGTTTCAGGACTTCACGTCAGGTGATCTCAGGGCCAGCCTGGTCTTTGTGCCCTAGAGCAGCACAGATTAAGCCCTAAACATGTATTTTTAAACGGAGGAAAGCCCAAGAGGTGTGATACACAATCTGGGATGGGGAGGGAAAACCAGATCAGCATCCCAGTAAGAGGGATTAGTCTGGCCAAGACAATAGCAGCCGTGAATCTCCAAGGGGCATGGCCTGACATGCCAGCTGAGGACTGGGCTGCCCTCCCCATGCCAGCTACACCAGCCTGCCAAAGTTCAAATGTCTGACAAGCATCACACCGCAGCTCCTCTATTCCCAGCCCATGTGTCCTCGATCCCCAGCAGAGGCCAGTTAATACCCAATTAACAGGACTCTTTCTAATGAACTGAGCCTTAACCGCCAGCTACTCCATCCTTTAATCTCTCCCAGCCGGAGTGGAAGGGCTTGGCAGGTGTCACTTCAGGCTGGGGTGACAGGGCAGATCTAGCCTGCCAAAGCACAGCCACATGTCTGACAGCCCCTCACCGAGCCCTCCTCCCCCAGACACACGATTTACCCAGGGTGAACAGCACACGCAGCCCTGTTTCCATGTTTGTCTCTGCAGGTCTGAGGAGTTCATCTCTCCCTGTCCCTGCCGCCCCACTGGGCTGGAGTTGGGACACATTACCTCCCTGGCCAGGACGGTTTTCCTAAATGACTGTCTTGGCCACTCACACTCTGTCAAAGCTGTTCTTCTGCACCTGCCCACCAGAGCCCCCTTTTCTAGCCACGCTCAGTGTGAAGGACCCACTTGAGGAGGTATGGCCCACCCAGAGACCCCATTGAACAAACCAGGACTGGGTATCTTCAGCTGTTATTTCTCAGGACACAGGGGAGCCACACGCTCCTGTCTCATGGGGGTCCCCTCAGCATCCCAGAGGGCTGGATCTTGCTGTAGAGAGCTTCAGAGACGAGCGGTTCAGGAGTTAACTTGGCTTTGGGAACATCGGAGTGAAGCTGTTCCTGCTGTACAGAGACAGCTACAGGGGCTATTGTGCAAACTAGACTTTCCCCTCCATGTTAATCTCAAAAGTAGAAATCTGAGATACTGTTACAGGCTAGGAAATTCCCCTCCACATCACATCTCAGTTCCCCCAGCCTTATCTCCACTGGCAGGAGGTGGTGTGTGTGCAACACGCATCCCAGCGGCCTCGGGCAGAGCAAAGCGTGAAGATGCAGCACAGTGTGGGGGCTGTGGAATTTGAGTTTCAGGCCAAATGAGGCCATGGGGAAAGAAAGATCACATGAATAGTAATTCCTAGTGGCTAGAGACATCCCACGCTTCTCCTGTGCTTCTCTGGCTGCAGGTAGCAGCAGCAGCAGCCGGTGGCAGGTTGTGCCGGAGCCAGTCCTAACCTGACGCCTGGCCTGCCGTGGAAGTGTCTGACTCATCCCTTGCCAGCCAGGGAAGTTACTGGTTTTTGAGTGGGAGTCAGTCTGAGGGGGAACAACTGTCATTCCCAGACTGACCCCTCCTGCAAGGTGCCCCAAAGCCCCACAAACAGCTGTGTTTTCCAACAGTAAGTTTGTGAGAGGCAGTACTTAGCACGCCAAAGTGATACTGTAGCACCCCAAATCATCACTAAAGACGATTCCATCTTCTGTACACTGGGCTAGCACAGCGCTTACTCCAGCTCAGCTGTGCCAGTGAATTGATTTTATTTTCCTGGTCACAGTTCTTGAGTTTCTGAATTTAGAAAGTAATAGCAGGGATGAACTCCACACAGGACCTAGCTTCATTGTGAGGAAAAGATAAGGATTATCCGAGAAAGCACTAAGACTGCATCCAGGCTACTTATCAGAGTAGGGGACCCACTCTCAACTTCCTCTGTGTTGTGCTGGGTTGGGTAGGAGAACAGCTCTGAATTACCTTGAGTAAGTCCTACTTTGAGCTGTTTATCAGAAAAGCCAAGGGGCCAGATCAGGCTCCACAGGGAAACAAACTTCCCATCTCTGCCCAGCATGGCAGCAGGCTGCAGGTGGGAGGGAAACTCCTCTGGGGCTCCAGGGGTGACAGCGATTGCTGTGTGATGGGCATTTTCCTCTCCTCAAACTGTGCTGCAGAATTAGAGAGGGAATTCAGGTGCCTCTGCCCCATGTAGTAGGAATTAGGATTTGACAGTCCTGTAGAAATGGAAATATTTCAAGTTATACTGGGGCTGTCAAGGACGGCAGCTGCTCACCCCTCCGCAGCTCTGATATGGATGTTGCTGACTTTCCCCTCAGTGCTCCAGCTGTTTAACTGGTGTTTCTGGGGATGCCAGGAGCTGCCCAGTCTGCATACAGGGTGAAGGCTGAGCCTCTAAGTCCAACAGATAATCATGCAGTATTGTTGCATTATCATATTTCTTTCATCTGCAGATCTTGGCATGCTCCAAATGTACTAATGAAGACTAACACCATCCCGGGAAGGGCTGAGAGAGTATGAACCAAGCTTACAAATGGGGAAAGTAAAACTCTGAGAGAAGGAATGCATTTAGACACTGGCTCCTGTCTCTGTCAGATGCCTGCAAGAAGCTGGGCCAAAAAGGATTTGCTTAAAGCCCCAGAGCAAATCACTGGAGCAGATCTAGGACTCTGTGCCCCAGCCGTTGGCTGCCTTTGCCACAAAATAGCTCCGTTCCCCAGACTGGGAGAAGAGACACTGGGAGAAGACTATTGTCTCCTAAATCACAGGGCTTCTCAAAATTTTGGGGGAGTTTGTAAGGAAAAAACCTTTGAAGTACTTTCTTGTAAGTGCTGGCAGAGGCCCAGAAGCTGCGACACCAGCCGCTCACACTCCGGTACAGTCTCCAGCCTTGTCTGAATTTATATTGGTGCCCGTTGCCTTGATGCTACGCGGAGCCAGGCAGCCCCTGCTGTGCATCTCTGCTCTTCCCCAGCCTGGCAGAGAAAGGTTTGAGCTGTTCATTGTTTTCTAGCAGCCACTGGCCTAAACCTGAGGAAGCAGAGTGGATCCTAAGGGATCATTGAAGAGCAGTAGACAGGATCCTGTGGGATCTGTGCAGACATATTGCCTGAGCAGCTTGTGCAGCTCCCCCCACTTTGCAG
Organism: Numenius arquata; assembly: GCF_964106895.1. Taxonomy (NCBI): domain Eukaryota; kingdom Metazoa; phylum Chordata; class Aves; order Charadriiformes; family Scolopacidae; genus Numenius; species Numenius arquata. The sequence goes on from NC_133594.1 coordinate 11,144,351, forward strand.
CTAACGGTGTATAACAGAAGAATTGAGTGTGAAACAGCTTCCCCGCAGACCCCATTAGCCTGAGCTGGCAATCGCCAACATAAGGCCGGGCCACGCCGCCCTGGAGAGATGCTTGAGCTACTGCAGCGCGTCTTGTCAGGGCTTCCCAGCACAGGAGGAAGCGGAGTCAATGAGCGGACAACGGTACTTTTTTTGCTCTTAGGCACAGGGCCGCCACTTGCCCATTGCTTCCAAGCAAAGCCCCACTCCCTGGCCCGTGCCAGCAGGAGGATTCTCTGTAGGCAGGCTGGACTGAGGGCGTCCTTCTGCCTCTGGTGGGGTGGGGCTTCTCTCGGCCCTAATTTTCTCCCAGATGAATTTCTCCTGTGCCTCTAATTAAGCCTCCCCTTTGGCTTAGGAGTGTGGATGGTCTGAGCATTTGTAAATTACGCCATCCACCAGACAGGCTTTGTCCAGCTCTCAGACCTCTAATTATTCTGTTCAGCCCCTAGAGATGAGAGATCTGCTGGAGACAGACTGAGCAAAGAATATCAGGTGCGATAGACCCTGCTTGGATGGCAGCCCTGGGAAACGTGGCTGCTGCTGCCCGGCACAAAGAGTGGGTCAGATATAGCCCAAACTTCTCCCAAGCAGAGCTCTGTGTTTGCACATGAAGAGAAAACTCTTCCCCGCTTGCGTGGCTGGTCTGGTCTGTGGCCAGTGTCCCCCCGCCGTGTGTGTCACAGGCCAGTGCTGTCCCATGGCAAGTGTTGGGCACAATTTGCTGCTGAGGTACAGAGGTGACGGCAGGTCTCCTGGGGCTGGCACAGCCAGCTCTGAGTGCAGCCTCTTCCTCCTTCCCACATACACCACTGCGATGCTCCGACCCCAGGGAAAAGGGGATGACTGTCCCTGCCTGAGGAGGTGACCAGCAGCTAGAAACCCCCAGAATAGATGACTCCTATTTGCCATCTCGGTGGCTCCCCAGCAGCTCTTCAAGGAGCTCTTTGGGTGGGCAGGGCAGCATCTTGACTGCGGTGCAGTAGGCTGCTTTGGGCGAGTTTAGGCATATTTATCTAACACGGCGTACAAGATTGAGTTCATCGTTTGAAAGAGACATGTCACAAGCCGCTTGCAATCTCTGCAGCTCATATCCCAGTTTAGCTGGAGCAGCCTTTGCGTGTGCATGAGTATTTGGATTTGTTTACAGGAAGCATTTGTAGAATGTGGCCATTCTGGGTTTTCTGTTTTCTTATAAACAAATATGTAAGCAAAAGACTTGGTCCCATACACTGGGCTGTGCAGGACAAGGAGTAAAGAGACTTGCCCAACTGGATTGATTGGGGAGGCATAGGGAACGCCAGCATCTCTGCTCTAGGAAAGAGAGGTACAGGCAGCCCTGCCCAACGCTGAGGGTCGCTGCCTCGGGCACAGCATAGGAAGGGGACAGCTTTGGGGGTAGAAGCGTGTTTGCCCTCTCCTGTCCAGGGCAGGGCAGCTGCTGCAAGATCACTCTTTATGCAAAGATTAAAAGAAAAAAATGCACCTCTCTGAGCTAGCTGCTTTGTCTAAGTCTTGAATGATTTTCTGTCACTAGGTATCAAACTGTAGTTGAAAGGATTTCCCGTTGACATTTAGCAGTATTAAATTACAAAATAACCACAAGTCAGCCACTCAGTATGATATAAACAGTGGGATTTGACAGAGCTTTTTCTGGCCTTGGGGACCAATTTACTCATTTTTACAGTCCCAACTCCAGTCATCCGCTGGTAATGCACAGCGCCTTTTGGACACCATCTATTTGGAATTAGAGACACATATGGCAGAGTGTAATTACCTATTTATTCTGCTGCTGAATCAGCAAACTGAGGCTAGTTAACATTACAGCTCATAAGCCCCTTTCATAAACATGGGTCAGTGCTGGAACTGGGCAAAATTAATGCAAAAGAGAGAAAGAATTCCTATTGGAAGGGGAGCCAAAAAAATCAGATGATTTAACAGGGAAAAAATGGACTCTTGATGCTTTCTGCAAGGAAGAAATGTGAGGAACCACAGCCAGGCTTCTGGGAGGAGGGGCCTGGACCATCACTTATTCCCACTGGTGTAAATCGGGAGTAGCTGTGGAAATGCCTTGCTGAAAGTCTGAAATAAATGAGAGGGAAATCAGGCGCATTGGCCAGAGCTCCAGCTCAGCTCCCCGAGGACACGGGCAGCTGGTCTCAGCTCGGAGCTCTGTGCACTGACACCCCACGGGGTGGCTTTTGGGGTTGGACTGCGAGTCACACTTGTTTGCACAGAGAATGGATTTAGCCCCTTGTCACCAGCTGTGATGCTGTGGCTGGATGTGCTCGGGACCGCCTGAAGTGGGGCTAAGCACACCCCCGGCTTCCTGTCCTGTTTTCTGCCACCCCTTGCAGCCCTGCAGGTGGGTTAATAACCAGAGGCAGAAAGTGCTTTGCAACTCTCTGCGAAGCTGAAAGGTTTCCTGGTGAGCGCATGGCAAAGCAGCCAAGGTGGGGAAAGCTGCGCTGGCAGGAACGCTGCAGAGAAGCGCCGCTTGGCTGACACACGGTGGGGGTCCCCCCAGTCCCCCAGCCGCCCGGAGACCCCCAGCCTGCGGGACCCCACGGGCCCAGCCAGCTGTGGAGTGCGACACGAAGTGGGGTGCAAGTGAAGGGGTTAATTTCCACCAGTACCAGCTGCTCCCAGCAAGGAGCCTCCTCCTGCCTTCTGGGCAGACCAGCCAAGGGGAATCTGTCCAGTGGGTAACTGGATCTCCCAACCCCCAGGGCTGTTAAGAGCTGAGTTTCTGGGGAAGCGGACAGGATTTGGGGCCCCTCTTGGAGCTCCCACCCTGCTGTCACCTGCCACCTGCTCAGCAGCAGCTCAGCTGGTCGAGGGCAGGGATAGGAGGCAGCTTCCCCTTCTCTCGTATGTAGCAAAGAGGCAAAATAGTAGCAGAAACCTCAGCTGCCAGCAGAAGAGCAAGAGACTATTCTGGAAAGCACCGGCTAAAGCTGTGGGAACACGTTTCTCCTCCCACTGACTTTCAAAGCTTTGCGGTGATTAAGACACCCATCACTGCCAGGACTCCTCAGCAAAGCTGCTATTAGGTGGTTTCCCTGTGGGACAGGGTGAGGTACAGGACTTCACAATGATTTGAAGCGCGATAGAAGAGGAGGTGTTGGTCTGTCTCTATCCACAGCTGTTCGTCACTCGGGCTTCTCTGTTGCGGGGGGTTTGTGGGTCCTGGTTTGGAAAGCACCTGTGAGCTGTGCTGTGCACAGGACATTTGGGGGCACGTCACTACACCTGGCCTAATTTGGAGTCTCACCTGGCTCCTGCTAGTCTAAAATGGAAAGGAGCAGTTTTCATTTCCTCCCTCCATGTTAAATTTGCCACGGTGGCCAGTCACTGCCACAAAGAGAAGGAGGGAACTGAGTTCCTTGGCTGAGCTTTGAAACCTCAAGGACCACAGCCGATGGGGAAGGGGTGGGCACACCAGGGTGTGCACAGCCACCCTGTGTCTTTGCCCTGACAAACAGCACCATCTGGACAAACAAGTTCCCTGCTCTACCCAGCACCTTGGTTTCTACATTTATAAAATGGGGATACTAATGACCAGCTTCACTCCAGCGCTACAAAGGCTGATATTTAAGTCGTGCTTTTAAGCTCTTCAGGAAAAGGCATTGCCATGAAGTGAGCGTGGCATCCTGGAGCGGGGTCCTGTCCACCTGCACCGCCGGCCAGAGGAGGGAGCAGCCCCCCATCTCCTACAGGTGCACACACTTGTGCTTGTTCTCTTTTCATTTTTACTCTTCAAAGGGCTGGGCATCTTGTATGAGGGTGCGCGGGGAGCTGGGATTTGAACTCATTAGCTTTGTGCAGTCTGCACCTGCATCTCACTTATGTCTGCAGCCTGTGGGGAAACAGTTTTGTTTTCTTTTTTTCCCTTTTTGTTGTTGTTGTTTAAGAGGGGAGGAGAGGGAAGACAAAAAATGACAAGCGCTCAGGAGGACCAGCTTGGTTCTGGGCCAGGTGCTGCACAGTAGGAGCCACAAAAGCTGCCTTAGAGGTAGCTGGTGAAACTGTTCCAGGGAACGTGACTGAAATACCTGTGCCTCTCGCTGTGCTGGGGCCTCGTTTGCCTTGGGACCACAGGCAAGAAGGGATCGTGCTGGGGGAGCTTCTCTGCAGCTGCTGGCTGGACATCTCCTGCCGAATGTGTCCACAAGAGCAACTCAATTTCAAATCTCCAGTTATGGATGCGCCTTGTTTGGTACAAGCAGAAAATAATACACGCATAAAATTTCTGCCTTTTCACCCCATCCTCCCTGCAGAGGGAGCGTGTGGAGAAGGAGGAGGGTTAGACCGTAAAGCTGGCCAGCAGGACTTGTATGTCCTTATTCTTCCCTCTGCTATTATTCACTCTGCTAACATGGATTTTTTTACTTGAAGCATTAGTTTCCCCATCCGTAAAACAGAGATGGAAACCAGGAGCTTCACAGGAATATTCTACACCCTTCAGATGGAGTTTGGCTCGTGTGAATTCACATCTACCTGCCTCTTCCCCCCCAGCCCTGTATCTTTTTCTTTCTCTGTGATTTCACTCCCATAAATCTTGTTCCAGGCCTAAATTAAATGACTGCTTAGAAGTCAAATCCCATCTGTGGCATGCCCTGTGACCTGGCAGTCTTCCTTTCCATCGCTTAAAGCTGGCAATGGCCCAGGGTCTCAGGGAAGTTCTGCAGAAGGATTGTCAGGCTCCTGGGATTTAGTTTAGATCAGTATTTCCATCCCCAAAACCTGTTTTCAGGGGAAGGGAGAGCAGAAAGCAGTTTGATGCAGAGTTTTAAATTGGCCATGTAAAGTCCGTACACTTAAAGTATGAAGCAATCTGTTTTATATCTGAATTTGTTGGATCCTCTTAAAGGCTGTGGAAACTTAAATACAAGAAGTCCTGTTTTTCCCACACTTGCTGTTCCTGGGTTATGTGCTCTTTTCTATGAAACATCCTGCCCCTGAGTGTGCAGCAGTTGTTGGTACCTGCTCCGCTGGCAGAGGCTGGTAAAGGGCTGCAGTTTGCAAATCTTTTGTGAAAACACTGATTTTTATCTCAAGTGAGCATTTCTGCTTAATTTAAAATTAGGAACATTTTGAGCACTGCACAACATGTACCTAATGAATGTGGAGGAACAAAAATAACGACAGGAAGCTGTTACAAAGCAGCAGAAGGGGTGATCTGCACCAGGCAGGATCAGGCTCCGGCCCCGCCGCGCACGCAGGAAACGGGCAGCAGACGGGGTGCCAGCAACGTCCCCGGGGAGGGAGACGGAGTTGGGACCCACTCCAGAAATTTTCCCTGGGAATTCAGCAAGGCCTATTTTCTGATGAAGTCGGAGTTGGCAGGACGTGTAGCAGAGCCAAGGAGTTCACTTCAGAACATGGTGATTTTTAATAAAGTCACAATTACTGCTCTGTGCTAAATGAGTCATTTTAAAGTCAGCCCCTCATAAAACAATCCCTTCTCAGATACTGCTTCCTTCCATACATGTTTCACCAGCACAGCATACTTTTATGGCGTAAACACCACCTTAACTTATATTGCTGCCGAACAGTTACTGCTTGTTCTTGCGGATTTCTCAACAGTGAGATCCAGGGCCATGCACAATGCCAGGGAGCAACGTGCTTGTAGAAAGGGGCAGCAGGATTTTACGTCCCAATCCCAGTGGTGTGAGCTGCAGTTACTGTGACAAGTGCATTGAGGTGTGCATGTGACACAGCCCCTGCTGGGCCACAGCAGCCCCCCTTGTTCCCGGGCTGGAGGGAGCACGGGACTGTGCCTTCCCGGTGGCCAGCAGGACGGGCAGGGGTGGCTGTCGGGCTGTTTCCTCAGCAAGGACACTCATTTGATCACTTTCTAGTCCACTGATTTTTCATAAACTTTGTCAAACTGAAACCTGTGTTGGAGCCTCCTTCAGCTGCCTGCCAAACTACATAAAATTATTTAAAATTGGCCAGTGAGTCAAAAAGATAGGGGGTGGAGGAGGTGGGGGGGATGACAGATGGACGGTGTGAATGCTGAAGTCTTGCGTCCTTAGGAAACCAGGCTTAAAACATTCAGAAAACTGAAGAGGGCTCTGATCCATAAACCCCTTTGTTCCGAGGCACTAATCTACCCAAACCAACCAAGCTGTTGAAGTGCAGGATCATTTAGTTTACTTGGTTTTGTTTATTTGCTTTTTGAGGACATGTGGGCCGAAATCATGTCTGGGAATATGGCATGTCTCGCATTATTTGACTGCGGATCACAACCTTGTAAAACAGCTTTTTTCTAAAATACACAGTGTGAGTATTTGTAACCTGAATGCAAACTGCCAAACGCACATTCACACAACTCTGGTATTTTTGTTTAATATGTATATATTTTCTTTTACAATTTGGACCTAATGAAAAACATGTGGTTTGTGCTGAGTAAAAGGAATAATGGGACTTTGTGAGGGCTGTGTCAGTTCCTGCTGGGCATTGCCGGCCGCGTGTACTCTCTTGCTGGCTTGTGACTCCAGATACTGCAGAATAACTTGAGCACGTTCCTCATCCCCACCCAAACCTGAACATTGCAGCTTTCAAAACCCTGTTGTCTTGGCAACCTTCCAGATCCTTTCTGGGCATTTGAAACTCAGCTGAAACTAGTGGAGCAAAAGCACATTTCAAGTGTTTCCCCAGGCCTCTAGCACCGCACCTGATTGCGACCCTGCTTTCTTCCCGATACTTGGACGCTTTGGTTGTCTTTGCTCTTACTTCTGACAACAATGGCACCACTGTGGTACCTCCCTGTTTTCTTCCTGTTTAAAAGAAAGCCCCGTATCTGCCCAGCATTTGAACCAGGGGCACCAAAACATTTTTGTTCTGTGGTTATTCGCAACCGAGAACTGCAAACCGTGCGGACAGAGATGCTTCGCGGGCTCTCCGGGGAGCTGAGTCAGCACTTCTAACTTCCTGAGTGATACAGACTCAAGAGGGCATGAAACGGGGCTGCTGCTTTAGAAATGGCACCGAAACCCTACAAATGCAGAAAACTGCTCAAAGAAATGTAAATTTGAATGAGTGCCTTTGAAACACATATAGGAAAATCCTTCATTGTGAATGTAAATTTAAACAAAATCACCTACCTCCCGCCTTCCCACACAAAGGAAACCTGCTGCCTCTTCCCTAGGAGTGTTTTACCAAGCTCATATGAAACTCTTTTTACAACATCCCTTTGTCTCTCTTGGAATCTGACCAAGAATTATAAGCCTTTAAAGCGAGCTTTTTGCTTGTTCAGGCCCAAAGGGAGCAGCTGGGTATAAATAATAGATTGGCCTCTACTGTTTCCAGTGTTTCTCTTTTGCTGCTCCTCACAGACACAACCTGGGAAAGGTGTGGCGGTGCCTGTAGCAGCAAGAGAGCAGTTCTCTGGTCTCCCTCGAAGGAACATGATGATAAAGTGAGGAACAGCTGACAGGACCAGAGCTGGTATGTGCAGCCCAGCGGACGTGACGTTCCAATTTTAGAAAACTACAACTGGGGAGACTTGCTGGCTTGCTGGACCTTGCTGCTGTTTTCCATACAGGGAGCCTTGGGAGAGCAGTGTCTTATCTTCCCAGCCTGCTCAGCAATAACAGCCCCTCATCCAGGCAGCTGATGGTTAACAACTAATACCTTTGGAGCATGCACCTAGCTAAGGAAAAATGTTAGGGATTTGCAATATGAACTCCTTGTTTTTCCAAGGTGAACAGCTCTGCCACGTCAGCCTGGAAGGCCACAGTTACTCTTTGTTTTCAGTTTTGCCGGTGTTGCATCTTCCACCTCTCACTTGCATGTGAGCATCAGTGTTGCAACCCCAGTGGTCCAAGGAGTCCTGCTTCCCACCCGCCCCGCTCCCACCCATCCCTGCCTTTCTTCTCCTTCCATCTTGTGCCTTCTAAGAGATTAAAAAACATCTCCCCACCTTTCCTAAAAGATACCCTTAACTGTTCTCTCTTCTCCCCCAGTGTCAAATTTTGCCTTGAATTGTCAAGTTTGACACTGGCAAATTAGCAGAATCCCAGTTCCCACCCACCTCTTTCCCCATTGCTGTGGTTTGTAAAGAAGAGAGTTAGGGGCTGTTGCGTATTCCCAAAAGGAAAGTCTTGTATTTATCTCTTGGCAAGCAGAATTAGGAACCTGAGCGAGAGTATTCAGGCTTCTGTTCTCTTCTACTCCTCGGTTGCCTTCTTGGTCTCTTTGGGCAGATTAAGGCTTTTGTGCTGTTTTTACCAAGGTCAGCGATCTATTCTTTTGTATCCACTGTACTCCACTCAATTAGTTGAGGGCATTTAACATGGATTTTTCATATTTGCCTCACAAATTCTAAATGATCCATGAAAAGCAGCTGTTCAGAACCTTCTGAATTCATTATCCCCAGTGTCTCTGAGTGAAGAAACTTTGCCAGCCATTTGACTGGGGCCCTGCGTAGTCGGTATGATGGGAAACTGTCAGTCATTTTCAGTCTGCATTGAAGAAATAATCTGATGCTAATCCATTTAACATTCTCTACAACCTCTTCTTTACCTGACTTGCTATTTACTAATAGCTGTGTCAACAGATCACTAGCTGAACACCTGTGTAGCAGCACCACCAAGGAGACTTCCCGTGTTGGCATGGCCATAGGCAGTGGTGTTACATGCCACAAAACCATGTTGATCTCATGGCCTCTCTCTTTTCTTTCCCCTAAAGAGAACATGCTTTAGATTTGAGCTGGAATTTTTTACTTTTCAACACAGCATTCCTTGTTTGCTGGCTTTCTCTTTTAGAAAGACCTAGGACCTTGACAAAAACAAAACAGCGATGGGAATAAAGGACCAGAACAATAAAACCCCAGTGTTTCACAACCGACCTTGATGCCATGGCTTGGATTAATAGGGGTGACTTTAAACTTGGGAAAATTTCAGCACAAGGTTTTAAGGGTTGCTTTCCAAGTCAAAAAGGAACTCCAAGAACAGCGGAGGAAATGCAGAACACACAGCACGCAGGTTCCTCTTCCCTAAATAACCAACAGCGTGCTCTCCAGTGAGTGCTCTGGGCTTTAATTCATTTGGGGCTCTGCTTCCTTCTGGTTTTGAGGTCCAGTAGTTAGCTAAAGGAAAATTCACCATCTTCTAGCCTGAGCTGTATTTGTGATATTAGCTCCCCTGCTTTGCCTCATCATTGACAAGTGAATAGTGGCTATGGAGAAGGACTGCTCACATCGCGATGAGCCACGGCCATCCTTTTTGCATTGCCACTTTATTTTCTACATCCTTTACTTTGTGTCAGTGATGTTTTTATCTAGAGGCCTTAGCACAACAGGCACCTGAGATTATTTCTTAGCGACAGCCTCGCTGTTTTCCTGTCCAGGCATTGCACAGTGCACGTTTTTGAGCTCACTAGCCGTGCCATCTCCCTGAACTCCAGCTCCTGCTTGTGCAGCCCTTCTGTGTCTTATTGCTGTGTGTCCCCCTGGCCACACACCTCAGCTTCCAGCACTCCCAGACACACGGGTTTGTACCGTGGGCACGGGATACAGCTAGAGACAACTTTTTATGTACCTCGTGAGTCTTCTGTCTTACACACACGCATGCAAACACCACACCAAAAATCACATGCACAGGGCTCTCATCGGACCTTCTGCATTCCCCCCCCCGCCAGTTTCTCAGCAGCCGTTGCATTCTTTGGTAGAGGAGCAGCGTGGCTGGGAGCCAGAGGCTGGTCTTGCTTTCTCCTCTCTTTCCTTCCTTCCTTTCTTCGGCTCGCTGGGTGTGACAGTCTGAACGCCGTTGTTTATTGCTTTTGTTTCCACATATAATCGGATCCCTTTCGCTGACATTATGCAGCTCAGCACAAGCACTCCAGGTGGGATGAATCCAGTTCAGTGCCCTCCTCCCACCCTGAGCTGCTCCTATCGCTAATGAACTGCAAACAACCATGTTCCCCATGTTCAACCTTCACCCTGCCCGATGCATCCATAATCTAAATATAGGCCATAATTATTCCACTGGCATCTGTAGGCCCATTGACAAAACTGACAGTGGCAGAGGTCGGGAGACCCTTTGCACCTTTAATATATTCTCTTAACCATTTCCCTGCCACTGATGGTTACAGTCTCCCTAACATCCAATAAATGTCTGGGATTTGTCCTTTGACTGTTCCAGATCTGTTTGTTCCTTAGTCTGCTCAGTTCCTGTACCACCAAACCGCAGGCTGATTATTTTCTTCCCTCTAATTGGGACACTTCGTTTGTTTATCTGGTTGTGCAATCAAAATGTGAACTCAGAATGCTCTTTTCAAGCCAATGACCTGCATCTCCCCGAGACGCAAATCCCAGTGCCTGAGAAAATGAGTGCAGGAATTGATCTCCTGGCCAATGTGCTGTTTCCATGTTGGAATACCCTGGAAGCAGAGGCACTGACTTTCCATATTATTATTTTTATGGCCCTATGGAACAAACAGTTGAATATGGTGCTGTGAGGGTGGATAGCAGGGGGATAAACTAATCTGTGCTGTAAGTAATTTGATCGCAAATCATTTAGAGAATGTAAATTGTAGGGGAGAGATGTCACTCCTGGCAGGAGGTCGCCTGTGTCACCTGTCAGACAGTCCCCAGTGGCGATCATGAAAATTTCTTTGTGAGATTATTAATAAATAAACATAATTCTCTGCATTTCTGCAGCACCTTTTACTGGAGGGACAGAAAACACTTTAACATTAAGAACTATGCTATGCAATTACTTTAACTTCCTTTCAAAATACTACTTTAAAGGTTAAATTTGTCATGTTTCCTGGGATCATAAAATGGTATTAAATTTAAACGTCATGATTTCCACCTCCACCTCTGCTCATTTAGAGGTAAACTATAATCTCCATTTGACATCTTGATAAATTAAATGAAGTGACAAGTCATTAGTTCTAAGATGTATGTTAAGTGTTTGTAGTGCAGTAGCTCTTAGAGGGTGTAACCATGGTCAGAAATCCCATGTGCTACTACAATGGACAAAGTTTTTGTGCTTTTGTGCCACAGAATTTATAGTTTAGTTCAAAACTAAGAAAAGCAGTAAAAGAGAAAGGAGGTTGGATAAGACTGATCATGACTGTTTAGACCTGCTGTAAGCGTACATCACATGGGACACGAAGTTATAATCGTAAAATTGTAGTGCTGTCATTCAGCATGTAGTGATATATTGCTGCACTTCTAAAGAACTGGATCCTGGCTGCGCATCTTGGTATATGCATCACCATAACTGTTAATAAGCTAGAGGAATATATGGAAAAGAGGAAGAAACAATGAGAGAAGAGCTGTTGATACTGTATGGTCCCTGTGTGTTATGCTAACCAATATTGCCTCATTTTTCATTTGCATTCTTTTGTCTCTGTGTATCCATATGGTTAGTCTGAAATGTAAAACATACCTGCAAGCTTTCTCTGGGCAAGAATCTTATTTTGTCCTGTATTTTTTGCACAACACCAAGCACAGTTTGGGTCCTGACTTATGAGTAGGACCCAGAAGCCCTACAATGTTGCTAATCTGTCCTGCTCCCACTGAAGTTTATGGCAAAATTCATCCCACTTTCTTTATCTGGGAAATTATATAGCGTTGGTGCTATGAACAGATCTTAGAAGTGAAAAAGAGAACAAATCACAAAAGTATTACCCAGAGCAGATTCTTCAGAAACTATCCTCCATGAAAGGGGGCTGAGCATGGGAAGGTGCGTGGATGCAGCTTCTGGCAGGGTCACACTTGTAACATCTGGCTGTGAAAGCTGGAAAGCTCTGCCAGCTCCCTTTGAATAACAGGCCGTGCTCACGGAGACCGAGCGTAACTCTGCATTCCTGCGAAACTTGCCCAGAACACTTGGAAGGGGTCACCAGGAGGAATGTCAGGGAAAACAGGGGAAGGGCCTATGACTGTTAAAGCCAGAGCTGCTCAATCTGGCTTCAATTGCTCTTCTCTCTTCTCTTCTCTTCTCTTCTCTTCTCTTCTCTTCTCTTCTCTTCTCTTCTCTTCTCTTCTCTTCTCTTCTCTTCTCTTTTCTCTCCTCTCCTCTCCTCTCCTCTCCTCTCCTCTCCTCTCCTCTCCTCTCCTCTCCTCTCCTCTCCTCTCCTCTCCTCTCCTCTCCTCTCCTCTCCTCTCCTCTCCTCTCCCCTCCCCCTCCCCCTCCCTTCCCTTCCCTTCCCTTCCCTTCCCTTCCCTTCCCTTCCCTTCCCTTCCCTTCCCTTCCCTTCCCTTCCCTTCCCTTCCCTTCCCTTCCCTTCCCTTCCCTTCCCTTCCCTTCCCTTCCCTTCCCTTCCCTTCCCTTCCCTTCCTCCTGTTTTCTTTTCTTCATTTTTCTTTTGCAAGAAATTCACTCATAGAACTGTAAGAAAGAACATCTCTGCAAAAAAAAAGGAGAGAATTCCAGCATGGCTGAGTAAGGGAAGGCATTTGAGTCTCACTAATGACCAGAGACGCTACAGAAACAGGGGCCAACTTAAGACAGTTCATTAAGAAAATAGGGGAGACGGAGGAGTAAAGCTTGTGCCTTTGCTAACACAATAACGAAGGGGTTAGAATGGTAAACCTTTACTATCAGCTTAACATATGGTTTGAGTTCACACCTGAGCCCCAGCTCTCCAGTTACGCACCCTGCCCGTGTGTCGGTGGGCTCTGGGGCTCCAGCCCAGGCAGCCACATCCAAACCCCTCCCAGAGAAGCAAGAGGGAGGCAACTCGTTTGAACGAAGGTGCTTCAAACTCCAGCGCAAATGGCAGTGTAAGCAGTAACACAAGTAGTGTGGCATGCAGCTGAGAGCTCAGACAGCAACAGAATAGTGCTGCTTCTGATTTTTATTGCTCCATATGTGGTGTGGCCAGTCTTGCTTCTCAAAGCAGGCCTTAGATTCCTGCTCACTTAGTACAGACGCTTCTGCCAACAAGATGATTAAGAAAAGAACATAGATAGCACACCATGGGACGTATCGGAGAAAGAATGGAAGCGACATGCCTCTGTCTCCCTCTGCTCTGTGCCACACAGCCTGTTTCAGATTTGTGACCCTGAGACGTCTGTGGGACTCCTTCTCCATATTGTGTGGAGCCACTCTGGGTCTGGCCACCGCCTGCAGCAATGGTGCAGGACACAGTTCAGGTCTCCTCTTTGGGTTCCTTCCCACCACTGCCCTCCTTCTCTCTGCCCTGTTGTTGGAGTATCTCAGGGGGGTGGCAGCAGCAGTGACAAGCTGGGCTGTGTGCAGTGATGTGAAGTTTAGATATTTGCTTCTCCTTTGACCCCCAGACTGTTTCTCATAGTACAGCGGGACTCCTGGTTGTTCAGCCTGTTGCTGGGGTCCTGCTGTATCATCAAAGGCAGCCACACCTGTGTTTCACCAGTAGCTACAACCTTCTAGTGCTGATGAAGGACTTTAAGGAGCAGGTGCTGCAGCTGGGGATTACCTTTTTGTGTGACCTTTTATTTGAAATCTAACTCAAGGAAACCTTTTACTGCTTGGCATTATTTGTCGGATCTGCTTTCTCCTTCCATATGATGAAGTTCCCAAAAGAGGACCATGGGAGATGCTGGCTGCAGGGGAGATCACAGTGACCACATGCTGTCAAGAGCTGAGCTGCCAGAAAAGCTGGGGAGTTGTGAGTGGGCAGAGGGTGGTGCAGGGTCTGCAGAGATACCACGAGGGAGGATATGCTGGCTTTGGAGCAGAGGGGAAGTTACATGAAGGGAGCTGCAGTAAGAAAAATGCATGAGTCAATATTCATCCATATATTCATGATCTGTAGGCTTGAGTGCTGTGATGCTCATTATCTAGGCATGACCTTAAAAACTGCAGTTGATTGAGAACACGGCAGCCCATCTGCTTGGCAACACAGGCTGCTGGGGGCCTCACCCCGGCCCTCTGCTCCCTGCGCTACTTCTCTGCTCTTTCTTCAAATACAAATTCAAGGGCACAGGCTTCATCTCCACATCCTTTGCTAGGGGCTGAGAGAAGGCATCCACAACTCCTTCTGTCTCAAGAGCACAGTGAGGGTGGGTGCAGGAACACACAGCTCGCTTGCTGTCCCAGCTCCAGCTCTACACAGCAAACTTCCTCCTCCACTCTTTCTCCCCAGAATAAGCAGTGACCACAAGCCTGGGCGCCTGAAGAACTCAATCTTCTACTTGCCCTTCCACAAAAGCAACAGAAAGAGCCATCCCACAGCCCATGCTTGGCAACATGGAGCTTGTGCCATGAGCTCTCTTTGCAGTTGGGGTGGTGGCAGGTACCACCTGGCAGTTCCACAGGGACAGCCCTACAGGCAGCTGGGATGTGACAAGGAGAGCGTGCGCTGGCTGACACTGAGGTGTTCCCTCTGCCCCATAGCTACGTGGAGGGGCTCTGCTGGGGCAAAACACCTTTCCCCTGCTGTCCTCTCCGCACGGGAGAATGAGCAAATTCATGAATGAAAACTCACCAATTCCTGCCCTGCTAGTACAGGACAACAGGCCTCTTCTATTTTTTCTGGACCGCCCTGCCCTGTTTTCAACAGACCAAAGAAATGAATGAGAACTGTCTGCTGCCACTTAATCATTGAAAATAGACAATCACCAGAAAAGAGGAAGCAGTGTTAGATTTTCTGTCCATGTGAAAAATCCCTTGGCTCCTTCCTCCAGACACCTTCCTGGGCCTGCTTTCTAGCATCCCTTCTTCTTTAAAAGAAAACGTGTCTTTCTTCTAAGCAATTAAACTCTATAAAAAAAGGACGTTTTCTCCATCATACTTTCCCATCTCCCCTTTCCTGGATGGCAATCACATACTCCAGATCTCACGCTGTGAAGGATATTCTGCCACTGGTCACATCTGGTTCCCTGATGAGATCTGCAGGCAGCGGAGCTGGAGCGTTCGCTGGATCACGTGGCAGCTCTAGGTTGCCTTATCTTCCTGAAGACCAGCGCTTTTTAATCTCCTTTGATTCCATTTCTCTCTTTTTGCAGCACCCTTATCAGTTTGAGACTAAACTGCTGCACAAATGCTCATGAGATCAATCTACAGATCTTAAATATGGTAAAAAAGAGGTGTTTCTCTGAGCAATCTGTTGGAGAGATTTTGTTCTGACTTTTAGACTAGTTCCACACTGGTGTGCATTCCTTTAGCATTAATGCTTCCTCTGGGACTCGAACCTTACAGAAATCTGAGAAGCGAGCGTGCAGGCTGCAGACACGCTGTGGAAGTCAGCCCGCGTGCAGGGGGTGTGGAGGAGACGCTGCAGCTCCGGCTGTGGAAAGAGACGTTCACAGCCTGGCTTCTCCAGCTACTGCGGGAAAACTGACGCTCTTCAAACTCTGTCATTTGCATTTGAGGAAGAAGGCTGGGGTTGGGGTTTGGGTGGGGGTTTTTTTCCCGGAAAATAACTTCTAGCAGCGTCTCTTCAGTGTATGCTATTAAGAATGGAAAACAACAAATAAGTCAATAGGCATATATTAAGTCAGTAAGGCCAGGATTTTATCGATAATGGACTGAGGATGAAAGATACAGTGACAGTTGCATTTAGCACTTAGAATAAAGTAAATCAATCAAATTGACTGTATGGTGATTTAAAATCCTTAAAGATTTGGGTCAAGATCATTCTAGTTTTCCCAAAACAGACTTGTTACTGGGAATCTTCATACCCGCAAGTAATACAGACATTTTCTTGTTTAATTTTCTCAGTCCCTGCTGATGCTATGTGCTTACTTGCTGTACTTGCTTCTCCTGGGACAATGAAAATGAAGTGGCCTCACTAGCCATGGGTCAGTACTAAAACATTTGGGCTGTAAATAATGAGGAGGTGGTGGTTGCTCTGCAACCATGCGAGTATTAGCCATAAAAGCTTTAGAGGCATAAAAGACCGTATCCTCTTATTTTAGGTTAAAATTTAAGTTATTTGAAATACTTTTCTTTATGTAGTCCTCCATTCCTTCCAGGCTGATCTTCAGGCTTTCGCTAGCTCCTAAGAGCTCCTTTTGGCAGGTGTATCAGTGGCATTTTAAATATTGTGGATTGAAATGTACATCAGCCCCTCCTTGAACTGTGTCAAACAATTAAACTGATTGAATGGAGCGACCTGCACTTAAATGGATGTGTTCAAAATACACTTCTTACACTTCAGGAGACTCCAGCTGGGGACATAAAGCCCCACTTTGCCCTGGGCACGGAGCACCGTGTTCACAGGGAGGTGTCGCTGCGCCGGGGAGGTGGCACCGCCGGGAGAGCCAGGCCAGGGCCTGGCTGTTCTCACAGGCACCGACACAAGGAAGAAGCAAAGTAACCATCTTCTGAAAGTTCTCACTTTGGGGGTTGTTTAAAAGAGAATTTCACACAGGACTGTAGCATAGATTACGAAAGAAAGTCTATTTCTGTCAAGACTTAATTGAGGAAATTTAATTTTCTTTCCTAACTGAATTGCTGTTGATAATCTAAAGTAATTCTGTCTGGTCTGTCTAATTTAGCAATGGAAAACCTGGATCTCGAAGCTGTGCACAAGAATGTAGCAGATTCTCAAAAGCAGCTTTTCTGAATAGAAAGACGGTAACTTACGGCAGCGTAACAAAAGATCTTTTTTTTTTTGTCGTCATTTTGATGTAAAACACTTAAGTTCTTAGACCTCAATCCACTGACACTCTTTTTAAGAGAAAGAAATGCATTTTTGCCAATGGCACATCAACAGACCTTGGGAAAATTGAGTTTGAAGAAAAAAAATTGAATTCATTTTGTTTCTCTAAGCAGTTTCCCATGTTTCAGATTTTGTACTGATAGATTGATGATATGATTTGCTTTAAAACCAGGTGGCCTCTTAGTTTCCATCTGTTGTGTCTATTGCTCCATCTCTAGTGAGAAGCATCGCAGAGCTGTGCAGGCATCTGTACCCCTGAGAGAAAACTCTCTGCGCCATCAGAAACGCTCAGGGAGAGAGAATCTAGTTCCACAGTATCTTAAATGTGAGACGTATCGGCGACTTGAGCCCCTGGAAGGATCATGTTTATATTCACCCAAACTGAATGCACTGAATTTATATTAGCTTTGTGTAAACAACTTTACAACAAAAACAAAACCTAGTGACATTTCCAGAAGAAACTGTTCAAATCTTACAAATCCACCCGAATGTCCCGCAAACATTTGCTGCAGTTCCTCATCTCTCTGGGTGCCTGAGGTGGCACCGCTTTAGCAAGAACGTTTGCCTAAAAGTAGGAGTTTGGAAGGAGAAACGACGCCAGCTGAGCAACGGCCTGCATGGATTTTTCAGGTTCTGCAAAACAGAGACTTACTTTGGAGCTTAAACTACGTGAGTGAAGCCTGCTGGAAAAAGTGACTTATTTGACCCAAACTGCCTTGGGTGGCAGGTTCCCCCTCACGGGTGTAGGTGTGGGTGACACAGTCAGTCGAGAGAGGAGATGCAGCAGCCGAGCGCTGCCCTCCGGGCGGGCTGCAGGCCTTTCCCGGGAACGTAACCCACAGAACACACAACGGGGCCTTTCCCTGCTGCTCCCAGGGGAAGGGAAACGACAAACACCCACTGCTGGTGGGAAGGGTGTCACGGTGCCTGACTGTCTCTCTGGAGAGCCAACCGGAAGGATTCGGAAGCCCATGAAGGCTTAGGCACAGGAGAAAGGGAACGAAACCACCGGTCTCATCCCGAGGAACCGCGTGGTTTCGCTCCAGGAGCCTGGAGCTGACATGAACTCCCTCCCTCAGCCCTGCCTCCCCATCCTGGTGCATCCCCATGGGCTCCACACTCACTGCCCCAGCAGTTCAGCCTGTCCTCCGTGCAGGATTGATGTTTTTTTTTTTTAAAAAAAAGTGTTATTTTGAACTGGAAAAGGGCTGAGTAGAAATGAAGTTATAGTGGCAAAAGGTGCTTTTGCTCGCATGGCTTGTTTCATTTGCCGAGCGGCTCGAAGTCCTGCTGGCACCGGCACTGTCTGCTGTGATGGCACCAGGAGTTTCCCAGTCCAACCAGCAAACACCGTCCGATGGAGCTGGGCCCTGGAGTACGAAAGCTGACAGAACACGGGCAATGGCATCTCTCACCAGCGATGCTGCTACCCTGCGCCTTTCGCCCGGTTCAGACCATTCGATGAGACTTGCTAGTTTCAGTTTTATTTATCGTGAAGTTCACTTTCTGGTTTTTGTTCACTTGTAAAAGATCCTGTTGAATTTCAAGTTCAAATTCAACTTAAAACGCACCGAGCGCCAACGCTCGTCTCCATCTGCAAAGCACAGCGATTTGGGAATGAGGGATTTTCCACCTGAAACGCTCCATTTCAGGGCCGGACCCGTTTAGGCCCCAATTCCGGCAAAACCGCGTCTGTGCTTGGCCGTAGCCGCGTGGCCGCGAAACGCTCCCGCTCCACGGGCGAGCCGGGACCCGGGCACCGAGCCGGGAGGGCCGCGCGGCACCGAGCCGGGACCCGGGCACCGAGCCGGGCGGCCCGGGGAGCGCCGCCGGCAGCAGAGCGGCGGAGGCGGCGGCAGCTCCGCCGTTGCGCAACCGCCCCGAGGCTCGCCCCGCCGGCGGCGGAAAGGGCAAATCCCGGGACGGGAAACCCCGCAAGCAGCCGCCGCGCCGGTTTTCCGGGCGGGGGGAGCGGCGGGCATTTCTTCCGACGCCCGCGCCGCGGGGAAACCGTCGTTTTCCGGGGGCGGAAAGGCGGCGACGGGGGGGGGGGGGAGGGCTCCGCTCGCGCTCAGCTCCCCCGGGGCCGCCGGGCTCGGGCGCTGACGCACCGCGGGACGCGGAAACCCCCTCCCTTCCCGGTCCCGTCCACCCCCCCCATTCCCCGGGGACCGGCCCCGCGCCGCCGCCGCGCGGGCAGGTGGGCAGAGCGCCGCGCGGCACCGCCCCGCCCGCCGCGCGCTCCCGGCCCGCCCGGCCTGCGTGGCAGCCGGCGGGGCGCGCGCCCGAGCGGCGGCGGGCGGCGCGTGCGCGGGCGGCGGGGGCGCGCGGCGAAGTTGTCTGCGGGACGCGGCCGCCGCTCGCTCGCTCCTTCCTCCCTTCGCCGCGGGGCCGCGGGGGCCGGGGCTCCTCCCGGACGGGCACCGGCGCTTCTCCGCCGCCTCGCCGGCCGCAGGTGAGCACGACGGGGGTCCCGCGGCCGCGGACGGGCCGCGCCGGGGGTGTGCCCGCCGCGGGCCCCTTAGGCGGTGCTGCCGCGCCTCCGCCGTTCCCCCCCCCCCCCCCGGGCAGCCCCGGCCGGTCCGGGCCGTAGGTCGAGCGAGGTGGGGGGGGGGGGGCGTGCGGGCGCGATGCCGGGGCCGCCGAGGGGCGGGCGGGCGTCCCCGCGCGGGGTCCGGGCCTCGTGGCCTTCGGTCCGGCGGAGCCGCCGCGCCCCCGGCCCCGCGGCCGGCACGTGCCCCGGCAGCAGGGGGGACGCGAAGGGGAATGTCACCGAAGCGGCGAGAGCCGGCGGGTCGTCATCGGCTCCTGCCGGGGAGGTGGCGTCTGGCAGCGTATCGATTTGGGCAAAGTTTGAACTGTTATAAAAATGCGAGTGTTGGTGTGGTTTGGTGTCGCCGAGTCTTTTTGGAGGGTTTGGGGATTTTTTTACATTAAAAGCAGTAGTGCCGCCAAGCGCACATGCGGGGCCGCAGGAGCGCCCCGGGTGTCCCCTCCAAGGGTCGCTCCCCACCAGCCACCCCCCCCCCGGGCTCTTCCGTAACTTCTCCCCCGGTGAGGCTCCGGGAGCTCCGGGCTGGCGGAGAGACCCCGGGCGCTGGGCGGAGACCCCCCGGCTGCTCCCTCCTGCTCTCCTGGGGCTGCGGCTCCGGGGCCTCCCCCCCCCGCCCCCTCCGGGGAGAGGGGCGAACCTGATCCCGGGGTGCTCAGCCGATGGGAACCCCGAGCTAAACCCCGCGCTTTGGGGATCGCCACACGGCTTTTGAGAGAGCACATGTTAGAGCTGAACTATGAAACACCATTTTTTCCCCCAACATGTTGTTCCCTCCAAAGTGTGATTTGTGCGTGTTCAGAATAATGGTGGCTTTCTGAGCTCCATCTGTTTGTCTGTCTGTTCGCACACACGGGGTGTTCCTGCCGATGGTGGTTGCCTGTGGCATTATTGCAGTGTAAGTAGCTTGATAGGAAATATTGTAGCAATTACAAGTCCAGTGATGCAAGTTCCTGACACATTATGACTGCCTTGCTGTCATTCCTGTGTCTCCTTCAAAAGTTCATTTTTTGTGAATCGTTGTAAGCAACCGCTTAACTTCTGCAGCATTTCTACAGTGTCTGCGTTTTGAGACATCTCTTGACATTGACTCAAACTCTTTCCACCGGTTTGTTTTTTTTTTTTTCCCGTCGACATTTTTTGTGACAGTCATGTTCTTTTGAGCAACAACAGAAAAAGAAAAAGGAACTTCTTTGAGATAGGAGTGTGGCTGCCCCTGTTTCCTATGGCTCTGTGCTTCAGAGACCTAAAAAAAATGGGGGCTGGGAGGAACTTTTAGTATGGTGGAAAAAGAACGTCTTCTGTGGGAAGTGAGATCTCTAGAGGGAGTGTGAGTGACTGCTGTCACCCCAAAGGAATTGTCAGAACAAAATCAACTTTTTGGTTTCTTAACACCTGCGACATATAAAACACTTCTGCTTGTTTTGTTTCCCCTCCTTCCTCTGGAATTCTGTTTCTTGACAAATATGTGTTTTACAAGAGAGGCTGGATGTGTAATTTGACTACAAGTTTTAATATGCCTCTGCAAATTCTTCAGTATCTGTTTTGCTGGGAGAGAAGCGGGTGAGGATCAGTAACTTGGACTCTAAGTCCACACTGGGAAACAGAATTTTTTTTTTTTTTTTTTTTTTGGTAGTACTTACCTTCTGTGTTCCTACCCAAAAAGTTTTAGATCAATATATATAGTACTTAAATGTACATTAAAATATTGAGCCTTTCTGTGGCTGGCTTTTCTCATTTCCCATAATAATCGAGCCCGTACTGGAGAAAATAGTGGGAGATTCTGAGATTTATCTTACAGCATGGTTTTTTGGCTTTATTCAGACCTACCTCTTGGTCTGAAGGCCCCTTTCAATGGATTTAATGAGTTTTTTTGTATACTGAACGATCTATTAATGATTGGTTTAAAAATAAGTTTGTTTTTTTTTATATGGGGATAGGAGCCTGCAATACCTGGGTGGGTTTTTCTCCTCCTCTACGTCTTCTTTCTTATCTGTAAAATGGGGGTAGTTACCAACCAGTCCACCTCCTGCTCACCTGCAGAACACATGGTTGAGATGTGTAGAAGACGAATTAGTAGAAGTACTTTAACATCTTTTCCTACTTTATGTGGTGCCAGATGTATTTAATCTCAGGGCTATGGAAACTGTGCACACACCGAACAGCATGGCAGCACAGACTGGGCCGTGGGAACTGGAGCAGCCAACAAGTGGGGCAGGGGGTTGAAATCAAATGTATTCATTCTGAATTTAAAGCAAGAAAATTGACGGTGTGTTGCTGGAGGAGCAGAGGAAGATTTCAGAAAGGGAATGATGAAAGCGGGCATCAGTATGACCTCTGGGTCATTGCTCTGTCCTAAATGAAAGCCCAGTCGGGGTACAGTCCTTGTAGAAGGTGGGGTTGACAGCCCAACTTGTGTTCTAGTTTTTGTCATTCTAATTTGCTGTTCTTGGCTGTTCTTATAGAACATAAGCATATGTTCTATAAGCATAAGCATATAACATAACATATAAGCAACCTCTTATAGAAGAGGTTGCTTATGGTGATCTCCAACAAATGAGAAAAATAAGTACATGGAACCTCATTTTTGAAGTTGGGCTCATCTTTGCCATTGAATGGAAGTGTTTTCAGTTGCAGCTTCCTCAGTGTTAGTACAATTCGACACTCGTCTAGATGGATGGTGGCCGTGACAGGTGCCCTACATGGTGTGAGCACAGAGTTATGGTTAAGGAACAGCCTTTCTACCTGTGACACACACTCCTGCATTTGTCCTGTAAACTCACTTAACCAGTCTGTTTTACCTTTTATGGGAATGATGGTGACTAATTCAGTGTACACCTATCCCCGTGCTTGACCGGGTTGTTTGTAGGAAATTGTGACAGATGTCTCTGTTTTTCTTGCATTTATACTGGATACATTCTTGCAATATTGAAAGCAAACACTAAATGTTGTTGCAGTTGAAATATAGCTCACGATTGCCTCGATACCACTGAAGACCCTGAAAATGTGGCTTTTGGCAAGAAAACGGTGACCCGTGGTGTTCCTGGCTACGGGACAGGCATGGCAGCAGAGGCAGCTCGCGGGTGGCCCTGCCACGCGCTGTGGACTGGGCGAAAAGGCCAGTCTAAAATCATGTAGAAGTTAAAGGTTGTCTAAAACGGACAGAGGCCTCGAAAATAGTTTCTTCTGTTACGAAGTGCTGTTCATGCTGTGTTTATTGCACTCGCCCTTCGCTGTGTAGAACTTTTAGTACAAGTACTCAGCAAGTTCCTGGTGCTTTTTCATCAGTAGGTCTCTGAGAGTCCGGGAAGATAAGTACGGTTTATCTGGAAGCTGAGGATAACAGAACGGGGAGGGTTTGGTATGTCTCAGCGTCACGCAGAGTCCCGGCATCAAACAGCTCGGGCCACCAAACCGGGTGGTGTCCCTCGTGTTCCCCTGCGCCAGGGCTGGCATCCTGAGTGTTGGGGACTCGGCTCAGCTGGGTAAATTGCTGTAAAACTAGGGAACCAAAAAAGAAAAAGGCAAAACAAGAGTTGAACCACTTCACTCGCTCTTTGTGGCTACTGAAAGGGCAATTTGTGTTTTCCCTGGCTGTGTCCTTACCTTTTTCTGGAGGGACACTGTCCCACCGAGGGACGGAGGGACCGCTGCAGCGGAGGGAGGGGGATGTGGACCCTTCTGGCTGGACCCTTCTGGCCGGATGCTGTTGTGGGAGCGGGAGTCTCTCGGCTGCAGAGCACGTTGGGTGCGATGGAACAGGGCTCTTCCACTTCTGAATTCCATGTTTCATGGAATGTAGAGCTGTGTCTCTAAAAATAAAAGAAAGAAAAAAAAAAATAGCATCTAGTAGTTAGAAGAAGAGGTAATGTTGGCCCAGACAATATTTTTCTTTTTGAAGAAAAAAAAAAAAAAAGAAAAGCCAAAAAATTTGCATGCAAAATCTAGGTTTAAAACTGGCTTTAAAATCATAGTGTTTTAGTGTTTTTCCCCAACAAGCTGAAATTGCTGCACTGTGTCTAAATTACACAGAAAATTAAGCTGTATAAAATACTCATTTAAAAATTTCTTCCAGGTTTGAGGGGGTGTGTGTGCGTTGGGGTTTTTTAAAGCCAGATTGGAAGCTGATGTCTTTAGTTGGCCAAAATGTAGGACAGGGAGAAGCGAGGTTCTGCGTAAGTGTGTGACAAAGTGGGCAGTTCTAGAGCTGGTAAGCTAAATTTTGTTTTAAAACAGAAAGCCACAGGGAGTTATTTTTAATAGTGGGTTTGAATGCAGAAGTCTGTAAAGCTGTCAAATCTTTTTATGGGTAGATAGGTCTTTTTCTATCTTGGCTTATTTTTCATATGTATATTGAATTGGATCAAGGTTACTTCAAGTTCTAACCTGTGCTAAGTATTTAAACATCTGGACTTGCCCTAAGGGCCATTGCTGTACATGTCGGAGAAGTTTCTTAGATTGTTTTTTAACATTTTAAAATATTTCAGAAAAAAAAATTACTCAACTAAACCAGTGTATTTAGCTTCCAGTGTTTAGTTGTATGATACAGCTATCACATGGCACGATGCGATAAATTGCAAATAATTTTATAGTGTCAGTACAATTAAAGAAATTAAATTTCTGAAGTGTTTACTTCAGCATGGTGCTACTTTAAGTGTCTGCTATCATAGATTCCAGGCAGTGAACAGCTGTCTGTCGCAGATGGGAGAGGGGAAAAAAAACTTCCCCTTAGCTTCTTACTTCTAAAAAGGTTTCCATATAAAACCAGTAGTAATGTAATACAACCTTTTAGTCAAATTTGAGTTTCCTGTTACACATTTAAGTGAACTGACAGCAGACTGTATCTATTTGAAACCAAATGGTGTAAGTGAATGAGACTCTAGGAATTTCATACTCCAAAGCATTCTTGAAACCTCACAAATGCTTGTTTGGCAGGCAGAATGCATTATTTATTACATTAAAAAAAAAAAAAAAGACAAAAAAAAAAGACTTGCAGGTAGTTTCTTAATTGCTTCTTTGGACTCTGCTGTGTTTCAGAAGGTAAGGTGATATTTCTGCCCTGTTCTTGTACTGTTTCCCCCAACAAAATCAGGTAGATTGGAAACTGTCAAGGAAGCACGTAGCAAATTTGCATTTTTAATAGAGTCCAAGTTCAATGAAGTCTGAAAAAGAGCAGGTGTGAGAGATGCAGTGACTTTTGTTAGAGTTGGGCGTTTTCTGCGAAGATCTCAAGATGGCAGAAATGGAGTTTGTGCACAGAACTGCATGAACTTAGTTTTAGATTGTAAACTGGGTATGCTGTTTTATTGTTCTATGAGCTAGTACACCCTGGCAATTATAAAACTTATTAAAATAGTTATGACATGTCTGATGGCAAAAAGCAGAAGATGGTAAGATTGTTCTTTTTAAATTAAAAAGTTGCTGCTGCTGGCATAAAGCTTTTTCCTGTATTGTCGTTTCCTCACTCTTTTTTTTTTTTTTTTTTTTTTTCTGGACTATTAGCAGTTATAGTACAATCCCATGGCACTTCTTAAAGTTTCTGTGTTTATTTCCTTTGAGTAGGTTAGGTCTCCAGCTCCGGACTCCAAACTTTGTATGCTCTTCATGTGATGACTCCGCGTAGGTGCCAAGCCACCCCCTGCCTTTGGACAGACCCCGGCCACCAACCCTGACACATCATTGCATTTGCTTTTTAGGAAGGCAATTTATTTTGCCATTTTATCAAAGTATTGACTGGTTCTGGTCAAGCGGTTTTCAACCAGTTTTCATTCTGAAGCTATTCTGATTTCTCCCTTGGGTGCTGGCAGGTGCAGTGTGTGTTTCATTCACTGTGTCCTTAAACTGTGGCTGCACCTCCGGACTGATTTATCTCAATATAATGTTGAGAAATTGTGTTGAAATGTTGTTTTTCCAAGCGTGGAGAGGCTGTTGAGGCTGTTCTAGAAAGCCCCTTTGGAAAAGAGCCTTCCGGTTTGGGGGAAGAGATGGCTCCCGATCTCATGCCGCATGTGGGAGTGCTCCCTGGCACATCTCAGGCGGTGCTGGTTCGGTGAGTTAAACCTCTTAGAAACCAACCTAGGGAGGAATCGGGGGTAATAAACCCCAGTGTGGCAATGCTGAAGAAAGGCAGAGATTCCCCGTTGAGGAGGGAGTGATAACGTCTTGCTCTGCCACAGCTATTTACAAAATGAATGGCTGTCAACAGCCCGGCTGGTGCGTCCCTGGATCGGCATGTCAGCCTTGCCCGGAGACAGCTGAGGGACCTTCCTGAGGCTCTCTCAGTGTCCCCTTTCATCGCAGCATCCCACCTTTTGGGCCTGAAACATCCTCCAGGATTTGATCTGAGTGGGATTCCCCAGGAGGGGTTGTGCTGTCCCTTTGGGGAACACTGTCCCCATCCCGCTCCTCCGTGCGCTGCATCCAAGTGAATCATGGTGGCCTCACCTACTGCGCTGGTATTTCAGGGGTCAAAAACTGAACTGATAAGGGCTGTGACCCCGCGCCCAGCGCGCTGACGGAGCAGGTGCCGCTCCACACCCTGGGGAGGATTTGCAAGTCTCTCATTTCGCGGAGCTCGGTGACAGATCCTGCTCTCTGGTTACTTTTGTCGTTTGGTCTTTGAGAAGCCCACTTGCTATGAGGCGGGAAGTATCCACCAGCCTGTTGAAAAGCCATGGCGTGCGTGAAGCAGAGCTTTAAGTCCATGCTGACAGGAGAAGCGGGTGCTGGATAGTTGGGATTGCTCCCGCTGAGAGCCCGGTGTGCTGGGAGGTGGCACAGCCCGAGCTCTCCCGTCCCTCCTCACTGCTCGGGAGCACTCGCTGCGGAGGCAGCCTCTGGCTTAAGTGGCGCAGGGTAATAAAAGTTCCAATTTCTCTTCTTTCCCTAGAGCCGACTCTCCTTTACGTGTGAGAGTAACTTTTTTCTTAACCTGGTGATTTTTAAACTGTGGAGTTGGAGATCAAAATTGCTGCTGATGGTACAATAATTGGGGAATGTTGACCTACAGGATGGATTGCAACTTCACAGAACTGAATACGATTCTTTTCAGGAATTTCAGTTTAAGTCTCTGTCCTGTCCTTGTGGACACTTGTCTCTGCCATCCGGAAAAGGAGTGGGTTTTCTCCCTGTTGGAACATTTTGTTTCTTGTGCAGGAACACTCCGAATGTCCAGCCTGTCCTTGGAGAGTTTGTGGTGGGTTCTGGTTCTTGGGGCATATGTGTGTCATTATGATGAGGAGATGAGGAGAAAAGCTGTAGGTATTTTAAGGTTCCTTTCCTTCAAGAGTAGGGACTTGGGGTGGAATAGATACCATGGACACAACAATTCCCTCCTCTTTCATTCAAGTTGTGCTTTCCTTCTTCCCTGCTGTCGGTATTTCATTAGCTCTTCTGTTGGAGTTGTGCAAAACCCAAGTCTCAAAAACGTTAAACTAGAACAAAAGAAACCCATAAACAACCTTGAAAAGGGTTTTAAAAATATAAGAATGTATTCCAAAGAAGCAAATAAGTCCCAACTGTGTGTGTCTATGCTACCCTTTAATCAGTTGGGAAATCTAAGTGGTGACTTTCAGCTGTCACTATATTAAGAACCAGCGCTGCCTTTTGTGGCAGTCTGTATATACTGAACTCAGTGCTATGTAGTAAATATTCTTGCTGTGTTTTCATAATCATTCTACTTAGAGTAAGTGCTTCTTGGGTGGGTATTACAAATCTGTTAATCTTTATGGTATTTATAGGGTAATTTTTAACTCTGTTGAGCTCCTTACTTCCTTGCGGGTCAATTACTCAATTTATAACATTATGTCAGTTGTAAGAACTTTACCATCCAAGGGTAAACACTGTTGGGTACAGCTCTTTACCTGTGTTTGCTCTTAGTTCTTTGTATATTAAGGAATGCAATAACTTACTCCGTGACTTACTTATTGGGATTTCTTTTACTCTCCCTGGTTTGTACTTTGAAGTGACTGTGATGACTTATTTTAGCTTTTGTGCTTCATCACTAATGCAGGGAGAGGGAAAACTTGCAGCAGTTCTCTCTGAAGAAAAGGCTGTTAATCAAGTTGCAGCTGCTTAAGTCAAAATTGCAAATAGTGTTTAAATATTTTTGATTGTCTATTGATGAAACTGATTACTGCAAGCCAAACATCTTGCTGTGTTGCGAGCACAGGGCTCTCTCGGGGAGGGTCTGGCTCTGCAGCAGGGAGGAATGGTGGACTTGATTTTATGTTCTCGCTGTAGGTGTCCGTGTTAAAGTGAAAATCTGCTCGGGCTCTGTGGGGTTTCGCTTGGCCTATGGAAAGAGAGAATAAAGTCATCTCCCGGCACTGGAGTTTTTCTTCTTGAAATTGCCTTTCCCTTTGCTGCTTTTGCTACCGTCAGTGTTACCAGAGCAGTGAGACCTGATGGTGCTGATCCTTGTGTAGCGAAGGGGCTTTTTCCATAGTGTCTCACCCGTTGAGAGTAAGTTTGGAGCTGTGGGCTGGGAGAGAGGGGCGTGTAGGCAGGAAAATCACTGGTGACTTGGAAACCCTGGGTTTGGGGAGCATCCAGCATTGCTCATGAGGCCACCAGCTCTTGGAAACAGTAGAATGGCAGGAGATTTTCTGGAAAGGCCGAGGTGGGTAAGGGCAGAGACGCCAAATAGTCTAGTGCCGAAGTCTCCTCCGTGAATGCTGAAGGGTAATCTACCGGCTTTTCTTCTCTTACACTTCTCTGTTGTATATTTTCAAGATGAAGCTTCTCCTGCAAAAGCAGGTTTCAGCATCTACAATGGCTTTTTGAGGATCTAATAAATCCCCAAAGGAACCCGTGTTCTGGTTGCGCTTTTCTTTCTTCTCAGTGGTAAGCAATGATTCACTCTCACGGACAAACAGACCTTGTAGTATTTTTGGTACAACGTACTGTAGATTGTAGCTCTCAGTGAACTGTGTATTGTTTTCAAAGATTCAGCCAGGTTTTTCTTGGAATTGGTTCTTTTGTGAGCACATCACACTGGTGTTCCTGTTTTTTTGGTGTGGGTTTTTTTTTTTTTTCCATAAACCCCTTCAATATTCTGTTTACTTATGGATTAGAAAAATGTCAAGGGGTAATGAAGGAAACAAGAACTTTATTTTCAGAATAGGGAGGTCAAATGTTTCTTGCCTCGGCATCATTCATTCCGTCAATAACAAGACAATGAAAACGAATATTTCAGCACTGCTCGGAGCACCTTCTCCTCATCTCCTGCACATCCAGGCACACCTTTTGGAGGACCTGGCTTTACATTTCCCTAAAGGCATCTGTGGGGGAGCTTTGTGCTGGTGTTTCTCTGCCGCACAGCGTGGCCATGGCACGGGTCTCTGAGGTGCCTTCCTGCCCTTTGTCAGCTTTATCTCGGAGCTGGTGGGACTGGCAAGGGAAGGTGGCAGTGGCTTCCTCGGGCTGCTGGGGGAGGAGTTGGTCACTAGAAGTGTAAGTGAAAGCGAAGCCTGGGTTGGCAGGAGATGAGTGTTGTGCGTGTTGTTAAACACCCTGTTCGCATGTGGTGGTCCAAAGGAAGTAAAGTTTGAAATGAATCATTCATCACGAGCCTTATCAGACACTGCTGAAGTCACGTGTTGTCTTTCCTATTGTTCATCTGAAATTGGGGACGGCTGAGTGCCAGCCTGCTCATTTTTTTGATGACATGGATGGCACTAATGAGTTTGATAAACTCGGTTAGATGATATGAGGAATGTAGTTTCCCTTTGGAGACTGTCTCTAATTTGTTATATAGGACCATATTTAAATTTCTATCTCCTCTTCAGTCATTGGGCAGCAGTAATAGCCAGGGTAGCTTTTGTTCATGCATCCAGTATGTGGCATTAGTTCCCCTCTGGACTCAG
This sequence comes from Numenius arquata, assembly GCF_964106895.1. Classification (NCBI taxonomy): domain Eukaryota; kingdom Metazoa; phylum Chordata; class Aves; order Charadriiformes; family Scolopacidae; genus Numenius; species Numenius arquata. Next base: position 11,173,418 of record NC_133594.1, read on the forward strand.
TTGCTGTTGTCCATAGTTTTTCCTTCATGCTGTTACCACAGTGTGAAATTCTGGTGCTTGGAAGGACATGGCTGTACGCTTTGCTGAGAGCGTGTGCAGTTATGTTCTTCCGTAGCCTATCATTTTACTAGTCTGCCTTTGGCTTGGTTTGGACTGTAAACTTGTCAGGGATGAGTCACGGGGCAGCAGAGCCGGGACACTCGCTGCTGTCCCGAAGCACCTTTCCTTGCCACCTCCCAGCTTTTAAAGGTTGGGTTTGACCTCTCAAACTGGGTGGTGAGATCCTGCCCCTGCCTCCCTCCACCGAGGGGTCACACGTCGGGGACTTGGGGTTCACCTCTCTCTTGCCTTGGTCTGACCTGAAATAGTCCACATCTGTCAACCAACTGCTAGATGTTACAAATTCATTAATGAATATTTTCTGTTTATTTAAATATCTTCTTTTTCTTCCGTGCATTCCCCTTTTTTACACATTTACTCTTTTAAAGCAAGTTGTTCTGCAGCTCTTGGCTGCAGCGTGGGAGCTCTGTCCGCTCACAGGAATGTGTGCTACCGAATGGCTTTGTTGTTTTTATGGAAACCTTGCCCACACACTCCTCTTGCTTTCCAAATGTCTCTAAATCCCTGCTGACATCACTGTGGGGATCCGTGTTTATTTTGTGATACTGTCCAGGGGTTAGAGCAAAGCAGAGTGTGGAGTCGGGACAGGTGTCTTTTGTCCCCATCTTTGACTCCAGCCAAATCTGGACACTTAATACAACAATTCATGTTATTTCCAAATAAAGTGCTACATCGCTGCTCATCTGTATTTTTGTACTAGCTCTTTAAGCTGGTTTATTTTACATCAGGTCAATTTGATCATTTGCTGTCACTGCTCTTTTAATTTTTATTTTTCTGCTTTCGCACTTGCTTTGCTGCGTTGCTTGGTGCTGGTCGGGGAGAGCTGCGCCTGGGGTTTGCTGGACTAGAAAAATTATTTCTATTGATGAGTAGTAGTGTGTTATTCACAGGTATTAATAAGGTGTCAACGTAATTTGCAATGACATTACTAAAGCATATTGTAGCTTATTTTGAAATACTGTAAATATTTGTGTTTCTTTTCAGAAGCAAACCTTTGTGTTTGTGCAAGTATCTGACGGTAAACAGTTGTCTTTGAATGCTGATGAACTGGTCCATGGTAGATATTTTCAGCTGTGTTCTGCATAATTACTCTTAGAAACAGGTAATTTGAGATGGTTGTAAAATTACATTTTACTTAGTTTGTGTATTGCTGAAAGCTAAATTGCATTCTGTGCCTCAGCTGGACTTTTTTATTTCTTTCCTTTAATTGCATTAGCACTTTAACCCTAGTGCTTGTCCTCGTGGCCGATGGGGAGGTATCTGGTGGTAGATAGAACAGATGCTGCATTTTGGAGACATAACATAAAGGCCTTTGCAAACGCCTATTAATTCTTTGGTTTCATGCTGTCTGACAAAAGTGCTTTTTTTATTATTACCTGAAGGACTGTGTAGTATCTGCAGAACAACTGTGCGACGGACCTCAGTTTTAGGGGGAGGGAAAGACCAGGGCAGGGCAAGTCTTCCCCACTCTGCCCATTTCTTGTACCTGTTTTGGGGAGAAACTCCTCAGCCTGGGATCAGTGTATCACTCTGTGGAGCCCGGAATGCCTGAAAGGCACCTTGTGGAACGTAGCCGAGATTTTTCAGGCAAGAAACTAGAAATGAAACTGTGGAGCTGTTTTCTTGGTAAGTAAAGTGTAATTTTTGTAGCCCCCTCAAATAGGTGAGTTTCTGTTCTAAGAGCACAGTATTAATCTGAGCTCAATGCGGTGCTCTGGCAGCCAGGGGAGGTTGGGAAGGAAAGGCAGGGTGAGCAGGAGAGAAGACTTTTGTTTGCATAAGTAAACTTAGGGTTTTTAATAATCTGATACTACCGAGTTTATACTTCGACATTGAAGCTTATTAGAATAATAGAAAATTGTTACATAGAGGGCAAAATATAGTGTGGAATGTGACTTGTCTTTTATACAGAGCTTGCACATTTAGTTGTAATTTTCTTGAAAGGTTAATTCTCAGTTTCTTTTCAGAACATTCTGTGCAGGCCTTTCTGTAGGAGAAAAAAAAAATTGGACCCAATTTAAATAGACAAGTCTTGTGAATCCTGAAAGAATTTGGGCATTTAGCCCAGGAAAGGGAGAGTTCTCTGCAAGAACTTCATTAACCCTATCTGTCATCAAAATAAGTAATAAAAGTAGCTATGCAGACTTTATAAAGAACAGATCTTTTTTGTTTTAACCTGTAGCCTTGATCTGCAAGGCACTGGTGAATGTATCTTGTTCTTTAGGGAAAGCTGTGCCCCTGCGGGAAGGGAGATGGGGCTGTGGGACACACAGTGATACAGAAAGGGGGCTATGAACTGAAGAGCTGCATTAATTTTTGGGAAACTGGTGCCATTAGTTCCAGATACTCAGGAAGGTGCAGGGAAGCTGACTGTTCTATTTAGTGTAGATAAGACACCTTGTAGCAATATTGATAATACAGTCTTATTTAGCATATTTTGAGGCGGAAAAAATACAAACATATTTCTAATGTAGCTATTTATTTTTGTAAGTAGAAAAACGTTAAATCTTTTTACAGGGGGAAGAGTTTCTGCTTCCGTTTGGCTGTTAGCTGCAGGATCCAGATGCTGGGAAAGCTCTTCCTGCAATGCTGGCATCTGGCTCTTGGAGGTTTTGCGTAGGGTTTATGAGGTGGCTTTGAAGTTGCCTTTGGATTTGAGTCACATGAGTCTGTAGATTGGCTGGGCTGCGTAATTCTCGGCATCATTTCCTCTTACTTCTGATTATGAGACATGTAAATGCTTCAAGCTGCTGTTCTGATTTTTGAGGTTGGGTGAACATGTATCTGTATCTTCCTCCATTCCTTTTCGCTGGATTGGAGACAGATTTGTTGGCTATTAAAGACTCAGAATCGTGGCTCTAGAGAGAAACTGCCTGAGCAGAGTGCTTGCAGCAGCCTCGGGGACTCTGAGCCCAGCTGACATGGGCTCGCTCTCTTACTTTGGTCTGCCTGAGCTTCCCTTAAACATTTGGGAAATTACAGTGATATTTCAAAACTATCTTTGTGAGGTTTGCTTAATATTTGTCAAGTGTTTGGAAGTGTGCTAAGTAAAAGGTATTTATCAGTGCTAAGCGGTGGTGTTTCTAATCACATATGTATATATGTATTTATAGAAACCTTTGTTAGGATTTAAGGTCGTATGTCTGTGAAGCTTTCTGAGAACAGAGCAGGCTGAACAGTTCCCACACTGGGGTTTTGGGGCTGGAGCAGCAGAGCTTATTTAAATTTTTTTTTTTACTTTGGATGTTACTTCTGTTTTTGTCTTAGTGACATCAGATGATCTGTTTGCTTGAGCTCCTGTTTGAGATGACCAGTTACTAACGGTGTCTTGATGGGAACTAGCTGTGGAAGTAGTTTGGATTCTTAGTTGTGTGTGGTAGAAACTTATTTTAGCGATTGACATAAATTGGATATTTTCGCCACAGGTTGGGTACGATCAGTTTTCCCGACTACTTGATTTTTGGCTCTTCTTTTTTACAAGGGCTCTTCAGATGTCGATCGATTGTTTGTATTGCACATGTAGGTTGTCAACGCGCTGGTGGTACAGTCAGTTTGCTTACTTCTGTGCAAACAGGGGGTTGTTCCCCGGATGCGGAGGGGAGACTGTAGAGCCAGCGCGGTAACGATGCTGACATTACTGGTACAGACAGTGCGCGTTTCAGAGCTCTCTGTGATGTTACTTACTTCAGTTATGATTTAATGATGTGCAAATGTCTGGCAGTTTCTGTGAACATATACGTTATGAATATATTTCCAACCTATATTTAATCTTTCCTTCATCAGAAATGAATGAATTCTGAGAAGGATAACAGAAATGTTCTTAAATAATTTGGCTTCAGGCTTGAAAGCTTTATTGCATTATAAATTAAAAGGTGAGCATGTTGTTGCATGCTTAGTAAGCAATACAGTAAAATTCCAGGTAGATTTAGTATGTGTTTATTTTTAACATGTGTTTCACTAGCACCAGTAGTGGCCTGAGAGGTCTCTCTCTAATGTTTCAAAGGTTATAAAAATGCATATAGTGAATACTTTTGGAAGGCACAAAATTACAACTAGAAGAATGTAAATTAAGGTATGTTGGCTTTCTTTATCTGAAACATACGTAAGTGAAAACTAGTTGGGGAAAAATGCAACCTGCTGTTGCTGTCCTGTGTTTACAGTGTTATCTCTCTTCAGAGGAACTGTTGTCACTTTAAATGCCGCTGACGACTGTCCATCCTCAATTTTGGACGTGAATATGTATTTGTTTTTTTCCTGCATCTTAGACAAACATTGTATGTAAATATTTACATGTGATGTTGTGCTAGGAAATTCTGTGCAGTGAAATGAAGTGTAGGAATAGTCCAGTTAGGCTGGTGAAAAAGAACATTTGCCTTATCTCATTGATGACTTAGTCATAACTATAAATCACCGAGTGCTCCTGGCGCTGGTCCTGGGCCTGGTTAATAGGAGCTGTGTGAAAGCATCCCTTGGAGTGGATGGATGGAGGGAGCTACATTGCATCTAAAGCATATTCAAAAGACTTAAACAATTATGTCTTTTGATTTGGGACCAAGATCTAGGGAGCTGATACTACAACATAAGGGAAAAAAACCCCAATCAACCCCAACCGTTAACTCAAATTAAACCTTTTTAAACTAAAATTAGAAGTAAACTAACTACTTTCCTGGTTGGTGGTGAGAATGGATGCAAGCAACGGGCATACGAAATGGTCTGTCAAAAGTATCGTGGAAACTCAAGTAGCATCTTCAGACATTGTAATACGGTTGGGGAGGGGAGAATGCTGTGTCAGACCTTGCTATTTTCAACTCATTTTACTAGATTTGTCCCCAGACGAGAATAGAGAGTATTTGGGATGATGATCTTACTTGCTTAAAATGGGAATATGGACCTGAGCTGGATGTAGAGAGTGATTTGAGAGAGGGGGATGTTTGACACAGATAATTATTGGCAGGAAGCATTTGTTTTATTGACATCTACAGTGAGATGGCTCCAAATAGCTTTAAATAGTTGACTTAATGTCATTTTGCTTCTAGGTATGGAACAGTGAATTACAGTTTCTGTCGCAGCATTTGTTTAATGAATATCAGTTGTTGACATAGTATGAAAAAGCTCTAGGGCTTTTCAGCCATTTTACTGGAACATTCTCAGGTGGATTTGGGGTCTCTGAGAAGCCGTTGCTCCAGCACTGGCTGTGGAAAATCTAGTTTGCACAGTCTTTACACAAACCCATCTGAACCTGCTTTCAGGGTAATTCCAACGCTCGTAAAATGGAAGGTGAGATTAAAACACCATTTTTCTGCTCAGTGCTCAGTTTGCTACAAACATCCTCATCCTTTTAAGGGGTTTATAAATTGCAGGTACAGTTTCAAAAATATCCATCTGTTAAATGAAATTCAAATAATGGTTGAGTTAAAAAACACAGCTAGGGTCCTTAGAACCTAAAAACACTGATAAAGAAAAGTTTACTTTGAAACACAACTGTCGTCTGTACTTGGTGACTGATGTTTTTATTCCTTGCAGTACTAGATCCAGGGTCTGCCCTTCAAAGCTTCCCTGATTAAAGGCTGGGAAAGCTGATTTCTGCTTGTTTTCATTTGTCCTTTAGAGTTTATGTCAATGAGGATGAGAAAAAGTTATATTAGATAATATATTAGCACTTTGGTCGTGGATGGCGTTACTAAATCTAACAAAGTTGTGTAACTGAGCGATCTGAATATATTGTTTTTAAGAGCTTAATCACGTTTCCATATATTTTATGCTTTCTTGGGCTTTGCAGGTGTAAATAACTCATCCTGTGTTACATTTATGTGTGTGTATCTGTAGATACAGTTTAATTTTAATGCTAAGCCTCGATTTTTGAAACTATTTACTGGTGACATATCCATACTCTGTTCATCATTCTGGCTTGAATTCCCCGGTTGCAGCCTGGAGCCGCTGGTGGGACAGGGGGGGCCGGGCTCAGCCCTGTCCCCCCGTATCCCCCCCTCTGCCTTCCCAGCCGGCTCTTCCCAACTGAGCTGTAGTGTTTAACTCCGCTCCTGCAGCGGTCTCTCCCGCCTCGTGCGTTTCAGTGGCATTCCTCATGTTGTTTCCTTTAACATTCATATTCATATTTTTTTTTCAGTGTTGGCAGGTGTGTATTTCACGTTAACATGAGGGGTTTTTTGGATGTTAGACTGCTATTTGCTTATGGTAATTTCCAGTCATCATAAGGTGACTGTTGAGAGGGATGAGCAGAGAGGAAAAAATTGTCAAGCATTTACAGTAAATACTCTCTGCTTTTGGAAACGCTGTCAGAAGTTTAATTGTTGGGTTCAAGTAAGTTTGTCATGTGCCAGACAGAATCAGTCTGCTGTAATGAACGGGTTACGCACTTCACCAGCAAAAAGGGAGAGTGAGAAACCAAGGGATGCTCAGGATTTCCTGTCACCTTGCACTGCAGAAGGAACGGGGTAGGCTTTTTAACCTAGCCTGTAATTAGGTTTTGCATGGAAGCATATATTACTGTGCTTGCTTTGCCAAAGCTCTTCAGTATGATGGATGAGATTTAAAGGTTGATCTGACTAAATTGCAATGAGAATACTAACGACAAAGATATTTCTGTGGTGAACTATTCCTACCAGGCATCATAGCCGTGACAGAAATGGTGTAAGATAATGGACAATAAAAGTCACTCGAAAATAATACTCTCCCAGGATTGGACTGTCTTCCCCACAGCACGTACCCTCAACCACAGCGATAATGTAATCATAAGCCAAGATCATCATTTAAATATATAGGTAATCTCATATAGTAACCTGACAGATTTATTTTATGAGCAAGCAAGAGGAAGAATATTATTGGGCAGCAGAGAGGAAGAAGATGTTACTGATGTGGTTGTGTTTATTTTGTAAAATAGTTTGCCTGTCTCCTGTCTGTGGGGAGCCTGCGGTGGGGGCTGCTGATGGCCCGGGGGGTGGGAGAGCCCGGGTCTCATTCACTGTTAATCTCCATTCTTTTTATATGTGAAAAGATGGACTTTTGTGCAGTAGTTTAAGTAATGTACTTGTCTGTGTTTAAACAACTTGTGGGTTTCTGGAACTATATAAGACTTGCCTTTTTGTTTTGTTTTACACAAGGGACCCAAACAGAGCCTCCCCCCACAGTCCCCGTATGGCGCGAGGATGTGAGAGGGATACAGTAACTGAGTGGAAAAGTGTGTGTATATATATATCTCATGTGGTATTTGAGGGCATTGGAGCAGGTCAGAGGTACAAAAAGCCCCGTAACGTTTCCAGGAAGGGCACAGCTGCCCCCGCTTCACAGCCAGGAACACCGGGATTCCTGGAGACGGAGTTGATGGCGTTTACAGTAGGAAATGGTGCAAGAGCGGAAAACTGCTGGTTTCTTCTGCAGAATACTGGGGAAAGCTGGAATTGCCGTGGCTCGTTCTGCCTTTACAGAGCTGTTCACTGAAGTCTCCAGTAAGTGTCACAGGAAAAGGTGCTCTGGCAGTTCCACCCCGTGCCATGTCCCCCGGTTTGGCAGCGCGGGGGGCAGCGGGGGGGTCTGCAGGAAGGCGAAGAGTGTTGGTGCAGAAAACGGCTCTAATGCTGAGCACTCGGAGCGCTGCTTGCTGTCTGCTTCAGAGGTGGAGGGTCTCATCACATCGATTATACATCTGGGAGCAAACAATTTGGCCTGTAGTTGAGTTGGAGGCACCAGAGCCACATGGCGATGCTGGTTAGACTGGTCACAGCTGTTCCAGCGGGCTGCTGCAGAGAGGAGCTGCACCCGGGGCAGCGGCTGTGTGTGACTGAATGCGAAGATGCTGATCAGGTTCTGCTCCTTAATGAGAGTCTCCTAACTAATGATCTTGGCCTTTGCTACCAGGTGCCCTGGGCCGTTCTGCTGTGAGGATTCCACCTGTTGGGTACCCGTGAAGTACCACGGGCTCCGATGGGGGTTTGGGTTGTGTTTTGCTTCCTACTGATTCGGGCCTCAGAGGGACGGGATGGGGTGTAGGGACAGTGAAGTACCCAAAGAGGAGTTACAACCCGGGACACGGTAGGGGAGGGGGATGCACAAAAGCGTTTTTATTTTCTCTTGCTTTGTGAAAGCTCCAGGTTACCTGTGAATCCTGCCAGTGTGTGCAGCAATAACCGTGCTGCAGGAGGGTGACAGTAAGTGGCAGGATGCTTGGAGACTGTGATGTCAGTCACTTACGGTACTGCATAGATGGGGCCCTTTCCTTTTTAGGTGTTTTAGCATAGTTGGACATACATTTTGTGTTTCTCCTTTTTGCATTATTCTCCCATGGAGTGGAGGGTACATGGTGACAGACAAACCTACATTGAGTTGTAGTTTGAGAGAGTAATCTGCTCATCCCACGTGGGCATCCCACATAATGCTGCATCAGTAGAGCTTTTGTGAAATGTCCCTCCCTGCGCTTCATTTCCCCCTAGGGACAAACACGGTCATCTGCTCCGCTTACCCCTTCTCCTCCCCAGGACCGGAACCCAGCTGCTATCATTTGTTTTCTTTTTTAGTGCGTAGTTCCCAAAGCAGATATTTACTTTTCTGGAGGCAGAGGTAAATGCATCAGTTTTGATTAAAATAGGGTGGAAGTCTGTCTTCAAAAGCTGAAAAATGCTGCAAGGGATTTTATGAACTGTGTGCAGTCTTTCCTTTTGTGTATGTGCGTTTTTGGGGCATATATGTTATTGGGGACTTATGTGTATGAGATACTTGAGTATTTGCAGTAATTCCAGAAAGATGTTAGGTTGTTCTTGAAATGCCTTTTACAGATGATGATCCTGTTCTTTTATCCACTCTCTGGAAAGTTACGTGATGCTTCATGCAATTTAAAAGTGTTTTAATTTACTGTCATGGTCAAGACCCAATCTGAAAATGTTTGACACTGCAAAGCTTTGTAGGAAATTTGGAAGCAGGAATAAAAAGCCCTGTCGCTTGAGAAGTAAAAGTGCAGAGCTGGAACAATGTAAAGTAAAAACGTGCCAATGTTAAGGGAGTTTATATCAAGACCTCTTGTCTTATTTCCTCCTATTGTCTTTGGCTGTTTAAATAGATTTAAGAAAAAATCATCATTTGTTTGCAACTGTCACCTTGTTCCCCCCATTTAATAATAAGGAAGTGAGACCGAATCTGGAGTGTAGATTTATTTTCTCCCACTTCTCATGCAGGTCAAAGGCTGAATTAGACGGGGAGATACAGCTTTGGCTTAGACATGGTGACCGCTGGTTCTAGATGTTGGTGAATTAAGTCTTGCATTTAAGATTGCTACTTAAAAAAATTATTAACGGAAAATTCATTACCTATTAATATCACTGTCAGTTAACGAGGCATTACATGCTTTAACTGAGCTGAAATGTTCTATAGTTCAGCCCTTTGGCTGCGGTGTGGTTACCATTCCCGGATGCCGTTTGTAGAAACGGCTCCCATCCCAACCCGCGCAGCCGGAGTGAGGTGGGAGGTTGTAACTCGCTCAAGTAACTTTGAGAAGATGGTTCCTTTTCAAAGGAATGAAGGTATGGCTTTGGTGTGCCACATGTCATTCAAATGCATATGTTAATTACAAAGAAGGGTTTAGTTGGATTCCATGAGGTAACTTAATGCACAGAGTGTGTACCCTGAATGGAGTGAGGGAGTAAGGGGTGGCTCAACAGATTTAAACATTTCTTATGTGTTTATGGTTTTCTTCAGTAGTCTAAAATAACTATTGAACATATTGCAGCTAATACCCAAACTAACTTTAGGATTAGTAAAATGTAGCTCAAAACACGGTCACTTCCTCAGGAGAGTGCACGTATCTGGAATGGGGGTGGAAGCTTTAGGCAGTTGTATCAGACACTGTCATGTTCTCTGCTCAACTTTTTCATGTTTGAAAATATAATTGCAATATTGGTTCTGTAGTTAGACTTTTTAAAAGAGAGAATCTCAAAAACTCCATAGAATTATGTAGAATTACAATTCTGTGCAGTCTGCGTACCTTTTCTGACATAACGAAGTGCCTTTGTGGTGTTGGCTGCTATTTGAGGATGCTCCGTGGAGCCCCTTCCCGGGGATCCCCCTTCCTTCTCCACCTCCAACCAGCGCTTGCCGGAGCCCAGAATAGCCGAGGGGACAGCCTGGAGTGGGGACACGCTGTCCCGTAGGTGTCAGCGGCTCGGAGCCGGTGTCATGTGAGTTCTGCCCTATCTCTTTTCAAAGCTGATATTTTGCTCTTACTCCTGCCTTTGCTTCCAGCTGTAGTGCCTTAAACAAACAGGGACCAAACCCAAATTTCCGCCTGATCCATTCCCGTCCCCGCTTGTGGCAGTGAGGCTGTTCCAAGCTTTTCTTTGCCTTTCCCTTTTCTAACCCCTCACGGTGAGTAATTGTGCCCCGAGTTTCCTTATGGCAGCTGGGAAGTACGGGTCTCTTAGGAATCTCCCAGATCTGTGTATGATCAGGGGACTCAGGTTCTCGCATTCAGAAATAACTCCCTTTTCTCTTTTTGAGCTTTCGTCCTTTCCGAAGGCGGATGCAGTAGATACGGTGTTGGATCTGTGTTAGACTACAGATACTGCACATGACACTGCCTGGACATGCCTTTTATCTCGAGGCTGTAAATGTGAAATTTCTGAATTCCTTTGGAGATAAGTGGGGAGAAGCGAGGCTGGCGGAAGCCTGCAGTCCCCAGCGGTGTTTTCTCTGTGCTTCTGGACTGAGGAGAGAAGGAACGTGTGTTACGTTCTCCCTTTCAGTAAACAGCCTTTCTTCAAATCATGGACAATAAAATAATTAAGATAGTTTGGGCAGTAAAGTAGAAATTTCGCGTGACAGTTTAATGTTGATATTAAGAGAAATATTTTCATTTGTTAAGTATTCACCTGGTTACTAGTAAACTTACAGATGCCTGGTACTGAAGGAATGTTAAATTCAAACTTCTTCACGCTCATAGTGATGATCCTTCTCCCACTGGAGTTTCATAGTGCCGACCTTGAAAAAAAATCTTATTGAGAGCAATCCATGTGTTAGCTTGTGTAGATGCAGCAGGTTCTCCAGCTCTCACTATTCTTCTCTACTGAGTGTTTGTTGGAGTGAATGTTCATTTGCTTAAGAAACAAGAGCCTTTTCTCGGTTTTCTCCCCGATACTGAGTGTGCCCGTGTTACAGTAGCTGGAGTTGGGAAAGATCTGCTGGAGCTAAGGGCGTATTTCACTGACAACTGTTGAAGGAACCAAGCACAACTTGCTACAGAAATCCTCCTGCATCGTGTTTTCTCCTCCACTCCCCCAAATATTTAAAATACCTTTGTATTTTAAATTAAGACTTAGTCATTGCCCAAGTGCCAGGCATGCACTATTAATACACTAATGAGGTCAGGTTGTGCTCTTTCACTGAGTGAATACTTGCCAAAACTCTTGAAACAAGTTTCTGCAAATGCTTGTGTTGGTCACTAAATCTTCCCTTGTCACCGAACGCCTCTACTTGCTGCTAAGGACAGCAAAAATGTGGCTCTAAATAATGTATTACCTAGAGCATGTGTGAATAATGAATAACTAACTATAAATAACATTATTAAATAAGCCCCCAAAACCTGCATACAGCCCTTCATGAGGAAGGGACGTTGATGTGTTTATTGTGCGTGTTCTGTATGTGCTGTGAATGCATCCTGAGGACTGGCTTTGCTGGGGGCCGGAGCCTGGCCCCAGAACTGGTGTGGAGCGAGGAGCACCAGGATCCACTCCGAAAGTGTCCACTGAAGAGCTGATAAAATTGCCAGGATTTGTCCTCAAGTCAGGCTCAGACACGGTGACACCAATGGGTTTTTGTTTCCTAGAAGGACTAGAAAATATGTATATGCCTGTTCTCTTGTGCGTATGTAAACAGAAGATGGATCTGGAGGGCTTCCAGCCAAAAGCCCATGGCTGCCCCTGTCACTGTTTACTACAGCGTTCCTGAGCCCTGTGCAGAGCTCTGTCGGAGGAGGATTAGTTAATCTGGGATCACAGTGCTGTTCCGGCACCGGGAATGTCTCAGCTGCCTGATGGGCAGCTCTTTACAGCCTCATGGGACAGTGTTTGAAGGTGAGCAGACTGTCATTTCAGATGACAGCCTGGTGCTGGCCCAGACATGGCAGGGGCTGGGTGAGCAGCCACGCAGGGTGGCCCGGTGTCACCACCAGGTCCTGGGCAGGGTGGGTGGCATGTCCTGGTGCCCAGGCATGGCGCTTGCACACACACACACACACTGGGAGGAACACGGTATTTCTGCTCGGTGGCGATGAGCAGTGGAGAGCGGTCATGCCCATACAGCTGCCCCTTGGACTTGGGAGGCGTTTTCAAATGTCCAGCAACTTGCTTAAATAATGACAGGTCTGGTACATCCAGTTCGGGAAATAAGTTCCTTTTCCTCATTCAAACATTGGGGGAATTTCACTTTTTAATTTTCTATCCTTTTTTTTAAATTTAGTTCTAAAAAATGGAAACTTGACTCCTACACTTCGGATTGCTTCAAACTGGTTTGTGTCATGGTTAATTATAACCTCTTTTTGGAGCCCTCTCACCTAAGTACTTGCGTCTCTTCTTCCTTCCTGTTACCCACAGGCTTTTGCTTGGTTTCACAATACTGCTCAGAATAAAACTAATCTTGTCATGGCTGTGAAATAATTTGATTCAAGGTAGACCCAAGATGTGGTGTGTACAAGTTCAAGGTGCTGGATTTCACAGCCCTTCACCAGTTGTGCTACCAGCATAAATGAAGGTTAAATTTTGTTTTGTGTTGTGACTCAGAACTTCACAAATGAATTCTTCCTGCCCCCCCCAAAAAGGGAGGGGAGAGTGAATTGGTCTCTATGGGGTGAAGAGTAATTTTAGAATGAAAATGAAGGATCGTTGCAGACAGTGATGGGGAATTTATTTTTGTGTCCTTGCAGTAAGCACTGGATCTGATGACTTTTGCTAGATTCTCTTCTCCAGCACCGCATCCTTTTAATTTCTGTAATTTTGTAGGAAATTCTGCTGGACAACTGTGCTTAGTAATTGCTGTGGGTAAAACTGAAACAAATTCATTTGTGGAATTGTCCCGTGTTAGTTTGTTCCTAGAATAATACTTTGATCTCCTGGAATCTGATATGGTTTCTAGCTACTGCTTCCTGTGGCTTACCAACCTGCACCAACACTTTTAATTTGGGGTAGGGAAGAAAGAGTGTGACTAAAGCTAGAGTTTTAGGTTGTCTCTGGTCAAAGAAAGCTACAACTGGCTGGTGGGACTTCTTGCCATTTTTGTTTTACTGCTGGAAAGGTGCTTTCTTGGAAACATTTCTTGAATTGTTCAAGCAGTGTCTGATATCATAGGGTATCTTCTAGTTCCAGGGGAGGTCACACTGGCTGCTCTTACAGTTGACAAAAGCAGCATCTTTTGTAGGTAACGTACCGCTGGCCAAACAAACTGCTATTTTGCTTATTATGAAATGACACCAGTAATATTTATGACACTGGTATTTTTCTTCTGCAATCTTGGGAGAGTGAGGGCAGCTTTGACCTGTTGCTGCCTTGGTTCAGCTTGTCCTGGTCCATTGGGTCACCAGCTGAGGGAGCTCCTGGAGCTGGTGGGAGAAAAGGGGTTGGTTTCTTTAGGAATTGTGTGGATGAGTCAAGAACGGGGAGGAATTGGTTCTTGCTGTCTTGATGTGCAACCATGTGTAGGCACACCCCTGGGAAGAGTTTCTTGCTGTCGGGACAGTGATGGGTGGACAGTGACAGTGATGAGACTTCTCTCCCCTCTTTAATCCCCACAGCACTGAGAGGCAGAGTTTGGTATGATACCATGGAAGGGCAGCATAACCACCCGCATCATCTAGGGGACCAGAACAACCCTCTCTGCAAGCTGCCGGGGCAGGAATACCAGCATGATCCTCAGGTAAGTCCGTATGTCTCTCTGATCTTTCTCCTCCTGTGGTTTTTTTCCATTTATAAAGATCTATAGATTTCTTAGCATTTAGCCTTTTCCCCCCTTTTTTTGTTTATAGGGCAGTTATAACAGTTTTAGGGTATATCCAGTTTGGGATTCTGCCAACCAGCCAGTTTCTTGACTTGAGTTTTTTGATGATAATAAGAGAAAAAGGAAATAGTTTGAATTTTGCTTAAAGCAAGTATTTTAAAATCATCTTATAAAAACACATACTGTGTTGGCTTTCTCTTCTCTTTGATTCTTTGAAGAAAAGGCCAAAGAAAAGCAGTTGATTGTGTAAGTGAATAAATGTATTTTATCTCTTTTATAGTTTAATAATAAATGCTGAAGAGGTGATTACCAAATACAAGAAAAAGTTCTTCGTACGTGAAACTGCAGGCTCCCTGACTTCATTTCCTGAGCCTTTGGAATCTCTCCCACGATCTATTTTGTCTGTACTCTTATCAGTTTTGTTATAGCGGCTCCTCTCTCTCTTCCTGCCTTTCTGCAGAAGTGGGCTAAAACTGTGGTTAGCCCTGTGTTCAAAGTCATGGTGATACCTTCACTGTAATCATGACACTTGTATCCTGTGAATTCTGGCTACTTGCCTTTTTTAGACTCTTTGCCTGTTTATCAGAGCAATTAAGTCTTACCTAGATGTGTTCTAAGGAGTAAACAAAAAGCATCATGGAAAAGCTGTCAGGAGGAGGATTATTGCAGCTTGGGGAGGGGGCTGTGGGTGTCATTTGTCACTCAAAGGTGCCGTCCGGTGGAGACCTGGCTCCCTGAAGAAGAGGAGGGCATTGGGGAGGCTGGACCAAACCCAGCGCAGGATTTGGGAAAGCAGGAAGTTGCCTCCACACAGGGTACGAGGATGTCTGTGTCTTACACAGCACTGCTGGGAAAGGAACCTTGTACGGAGCGAAGCCCCCCTCTCCTAATGCAGCAATTTGTCATATTAAGTCATTTAATAATAATTGAATCCCCTTGATTAATCTCCTAGAATTAGCCAGTTGCATTTTGAGCAATTAGGGTTAATTACTGCCTCATTTGGCAGGATAGAGCCCCTGTAATTATTTCATGAACAAGATTAGGAAGTGTTCCTGTGCAGCAGATACATTCATGGCATCTTGGAGCACATGTTAGAATTTGTAATGACATAGTTAAGTGTAATTAGTAGCTAATAATCTATGTTCTGCTGTTACGCTGATGCTGAGTGGGCTCATTTTGCTGTATGGTCATTGTTCAGTGAAACCTCCCCTCTGCTCCCTTAATATCCACGTTGTGTTAATGGAGATCTCTGAGTGTATTAACTGTTCTGAGAATGATCCGGTTTGGAATTAGGATTGCAGAAAGACTTTCTTTGGCTTTGCTGTTAAAATAAAGTTTTAAAAAAGCTGAATAACAGAAATATACAGTACCAGAGAATTGGGAAAAAAACCCCCACCAACAAACAAAACAAACCACATCTCCTCAGCAAACTTGGTTTAGAAATTAACAAAAATAGTGCTATTTAGAGGGCAGGCTGCCTTACCTTGATGGCATGATATGATTGCTTATTACAAATTTCTGATTTTCCGTTTTGCGGGAACATAATTATATATCACTTTCAATTTTCTGGTACCTATTACCTGGAAGAATCCAAAATTACATTATTTATTTCTTCTGAAGATATAACTAATGCAGACGTGCTATATAATAGCTTGTGGAAGAGAGAGAGGTGTGGGAAGGAAAAATTGACTAAATTTGTCTTACAAGAAATGTCATGAATGGGAGGGGTAAAAGCTTAAGGAGAAGAAAACAGAACTTGAGCTTTTAGAGTCTTGGATGAGGAGGGGGTTCGGATGGAATAGCCCTTTCGTTCAGAACCACTGTGTCACCCCCGAAGAGACCAGAGCAACAACGTGCTCCTCTAGTAGAAACTCTTCCTATAATTATGCTGCTTCTTAAAGCTTCCCCCCTCTTTTTTTTTTATTTAGTTCTGACAGAGGTGTTATTTCTATTCTGTAACTAGTTAGTGTAGAGCTATGAGTAAGTGTATCAGACTTTTCTTTAGCTACTATAGTTTAGTAATCACATGATACTCTTGAATAATGCTTCATATTTAGAAGTTTTCTAGAGTAAGTTAATATATAAATATAAAAAGGCCCAATAAAACCATGGATTTAGCCTGGGGCTCCCTTACCTGCCCAGCATTACCCTGATGAAGTTCATCAGCAAGAGGCAGAACATTTTCTAGTGATGTTCCTGAGTGAGGGTGTCAATTATTTAAGTCCCTACATTACTTAGTGTTTATAGCAATTAGCAGTATAAGTTATTTAGGAGCAAATCAGTGATATAAAAATATAGAGCTATAATTTTGGACTTAGTTTTCATACTAAATAAATATAATAACTCACTTTTAAACAACCCTTTTATATACTCACACAGCTGGGCAGCAGAGCTGTTCATGGTGGTGTCATTTTGGTCCATGAATTGGAGGTAGATTTGAACTGGTCACCCAGCGGTGAAGGCTCTTCAATTTGTGGTTTCTGAAACACTTAGATTGTTTCTGTGTTAATATTAATTTATTTGTAAATATTGCCTTGGTCTACTATTTTCAAGCTGGTATTTCTCTCTTTCCTCGTCACAGGGTAGTACAAATATCTGCTGATAGGGATGTTAAAACTTTGAAATTCAAGCCAAGTCCTTCAGCAAACTTTAAGTTCTAGGCAAGAGGTCAGGTTAAGGATATTCTATGATGGCTGTGTAGTCTGGGTTTGAAGCTGCAAATTGAAAAACCTGATGTATTCTTCAATAATTACTTGGCTACCTGTTTGAAGGCTAATCCATATTTTAAAAGTTTTTTCTCATCTCTTATGAGCTTAGAAGTTCTTTTTTTAATCAATCTGCTCTAACGTGTTCTCATAAACTCACACTGGAATTTCAGCCTCAAAGTATGCAAAATTCATTTCAGGTAGGCATTATTGAATGGAGATGGGTGTATAATTTGGGACATCATAAAGAGGTTTGAAACACTGATGTTGATAGTAAATCATTGCTTATAATGTGGACGTGTTCAACTGGAGGGGCTGAAGCTTCCCCATCTACTATCACAGATGTCTTCTAAAGGTGAAATTAGTTTACGGTAAATGTCACTCAGATGAAGTATGCACTTTAGAAGCAAGGAAACCATTTCTTTAAAATTAATGATGCGTTGCAAATATCAGAAAAAAACCCTTATATCCAGCATAAAGATAATTAAAATTCAGGTCAGAAGTGTATGACTTAGTCGGGCTAAATTTTTTAATGAGATTTCAGAAAATTAATTGGGCGAGTATGTTTTTACTCTTCTAAAGAATATTTCATTTCATGGCTCTACAGGAAAGATGCTTTTATTGGCATCTAAAGATTGTAGCGTCTGCCTTTTTAACTGTTAGTTAACCAATCTTTAACAATTTTTAGGTTGATTACAAATAATCTAAACCTTGTAGCCATTTGTGCAGGCTGATGACTAGTGCTGGTTTTCCACGTGCCAATCAGACAGCAGTAAAACAACTGACTTTATTATTAATTAACATTAGCACTCTGGGTTTATATATTGTGCAATTAGCAGTGAATGCTCCCTTTTTTTCAGCTCATTCAGGCCTATTTTTTTCCGTGCCTCTGGGGGAAGTAGTCGTACAGGTATTGCTCTGCAGCCTGCTAGTATTTTACAGATATTTTTGTCTTCAGTCTCTCAGTATCTCCTTGGCCTGAAACGTCAGGTTATCGGCTGCGGGAAAGGCGGCTTGGACACTTTTCTCAGAACTGTTTAGGTTTTCCTCAGCTCTTAAATAATTACAAAGAGGTAAATTTATTGGCCAGATGTTCTTCTGGAGATTGAAAGTCTTTCTACAGAACAGTTCTTTCTTATTCTTCCTTATCCCAAAATACAAATTCTGAGCTGTACAACTACATCCTGTTAATCTTTTAAGCTTCTCATCCTTGCAGCGTATCTAGCCGGTGTGTGTAAGATAATATAACTGAAGTTTTTATTTCATTGGAATTTTTTTTAGTATTACAAAAACTCACTAATTCTCTTTTGCAGAAAGTCTCGTAACGCCTCAAAATTTGAGGCTGAAAGTCCTGGCAAACTTCTCCCTGAAGTGTTGGGACGAGGGCTGTCGTTGCAGACTTTCGCCAGCTTTGAAATTTTTGCTCTCGCATCAACGATTACATGGAAATGAGAGCATGTGCTCCAGAGATACTGTCCAGAATAGCTTGTTCTTGGAATAATCTCTGCATTCCTTCTTAAAAATGAATAGCCTCTTTATTTGAATGAGGAATTAATTGACTTTATTATTTGGCTTTATTAATGGAGTAGTAGAAGAATGAGACTTCATTGTGTGGATAAAGAGAACAGCCTTTGTCTCAAAACTAGCTCTTCCCGGACTGTCCCCTTCCTACAGCTGCCCCGGGAACAGCAGTGTGCAAACGGCTTATTTCATGGTGTCTTTTGGGTCCAGTGCTTGGAGGGAGTTTTGGTTGGTTGGGTGGGTTTTTCTCCCTTTTGTTAATTTTTTTTTTTTATTTTTTTTTTTTATTTTTTTTTTTTATTTTTTTTTTTTTAATTCAAGTCCAGGCTGGATGGGGCTTTGAGCAACCTGGTCTGGTGGGAGGTGTCCCTGCCCAGGGCAGGGGGGTTGGAACTCGATGATCTTTAAGGTCCCTTCCAACTCTAACCATTCTATGATTCTAAGCTCCATCACTGACCTTGAAACCTGTTCTGCAGAGACAGTGGCTTGGTTTTACTGTGTTCATGCAGACCCGAACCCTGCACTGAGCCTGAATCTGTCCTGAAAATGAGAACATCTATTTTCGGTGAACAGGTTTGAAGATGATGGTGGTATCTCATTTTACACACAATTTGTATCTGTATGTGAAAACTCTGAGATTTGCAGAAATAACGAGCATGGTTAATTTGAAAGAATAGGTCTTGGTTCTTTGACAGCTTTATGAAAGATCATAGTGGTTAAATGTGGAAGGACTTGGAAAAAACAGAGTTCCCCTGGTGAAAAGTCATGAGAGAAGTGAAATGTATGCAAAGGATGGTATTCTGAGGAGGCAGATATTTCTTAGCTATTTTAAATGTGCCTTGCAACAGTATTTAGAAGAGTTACCTGCTTACCTTTAATCACACGAGACGGTTAATTTTAAGCAGACACAGGGGCAATGGGCTGCCGTAGTCAATGGGGAGCTCTCTGTATGGGCTGGTCTAACCCGAGCACGCTCTCTGGTTTATACTGTAATCAAACATCTCCCAGCCTCTGTGAAAGGTCCATTACTTTAATTAGGTCTGATAGGTTGTGATAGCAAATGCAAATCTAGGTCATTGCATATGTAAATGTGCAGCTGTAGTCCTGGAGGATGCCAGAACATATCAGCCGAGGTGTCCAGCCATCACCCAGTGTTTGCTCCAGCGCGGCGAGCAGGGTCTGTGTTCACCCTGTGAGAGTGGTGGGGACACACACACACACACACCCCCCCACCCCCTGTCACTCGCCTAACGTTTATTTATGTTTTCAAGTTAAGAAGTTGCTAGATATTTCTTGGCACATGCTTAAAAATACTAATTTACACCTAAACACTCTTGGTTTAAACTCGCAATTTAATAATTTGTGAAGGGCAAACGGATACCATCCTTGATCGCAGCGTGGATTTCTTCCTTAAAAAGAAAGTTTTGTGGTAGTTGCTTCATAAAATCTCGTTAAAACTGCTGCCTCTCTTGTGAATGTTAACCCCAAGTTGGAAAAGCTTTTACTCAAACTTTCTTAGTGCTCAAGAAGAGCATGGCTCAGGAGGCACATGCATGGTTAAGGGAATGCTTTGATTCCACTCAAGTTTTTATTAGGAAGAAGTGTTTTGTAATTTTATATACTGACACCTTTGTTTTGGCTGGGGAGAGCGATGTGACTGCACAGCCCAACTGATTTGCTTAGTAGCTCATATGTAAAAAAGTCAGGAAATGGGGATGTTCCTGGTTAGTTACCTGCCAAGTTGGACAAATAGTTGTGTTCAGACTTTCTGCTGGTGATTTTGTCACACAAAAAATACACATAAACTAGGGTTTTGTCAGCACTCCCCGGCATGAGATGAGTGTTCCTGTGTCACTGTGTGTGCACTGAGGAGTGTTGCTGTTCATCAGGGATTGCAACCGATTCAAACTGAGGAAGCTGCAGGGGCTGGTTACTTTGAATATTTGTTTGTCTGGTTTCATCCCGTGTTGTCTGACTTTGTTGGTAATTTAGTAATGTAAAGGGGAATGTATGTAAATAGTAAAGCAGTGTTATCCTAACATTCTACTATTTACCTGATGACCCATAGGCTACGTTTTTCCTCATGGGTGAAAGGATTCTCCTGTTTTATTGTATAGTGTGCACTGCAAAACTTAGAGAAACGAATCCTGAATCTTAATTTTAATTTTTATTGATTTAAATAAATAAGTATTATTTATTTTTATATAAATAAATGTAAATAATAAATATTATTTATTTAAAATAAATTGCATTTATTTATTTAAATATTTATTTCCGTTTGCAGACACAGTGTAACTTGAGGCACAGCACAGGTCCCGAGAGTGACCCTCCTGTGTGTGCTGGCACAGGCTTTGGCTGTGGGCGATGGAGGCTGCGCAGGGGGTGGGTGACGGGGCTTCTTCCAGAGCGTGGGGAGACAAAAGTCATCCTGAAAGGGAAATACTCCCTGAACTGGTTATAGGAAACACTTGATGAAATTAGCTTCCTATCTCTGTGTGACTTGACTTCGTGAGTAGCTGCAAGTTCTAACGCAGCCGCCTTATTGGTGTAGGTCATGAATTAAAATTTTTGTGTCATCTTTAGCCCAGAGAAATGAAAACCATTTCTCATCGTATCAGGATATTTAAATGCTAGTGGTGATAGATGGAAAAACTTACCTGTGGCCTTGGCATTTCAAAAATAATTACTTGAAGCGTTGTTTCATCTGGAAAGGAGCAGGCTTGCTCTTTTAGGGAACTTAAAGTGAGAAAGCTGATGATCATGATGGCCTGGAGTTAAATTTCCAGTTATGTGCCTACTTGAATTAGCGGGCATTGGCTGGACATCATGGTTTTGCATTTTCATCTTCTCTGGAGCTCATAACCATCTCCGCTTTTGGTGGAAGTACAGGATGAGCTCCAACAACTCACAGCCTTTCCCTGCCAGAGAGATGAGGGGGAAGGTGACAGTGAAAATCCCTGATATTCTCTGCACTGTCTGGTCTGTGGTTAATATCTGCATCTCTGTATCATCAGCATTTATAAAATGGTACCGTTTTTCTTGAGTGTGCCTGCAGTAGAGTAGCTTTCCGTGTGGGGATTTCTCCTTCATTTGTTGGGATAAAGATGCTTTAATGTGACAGTTTTCAGGATAGCTTGTCTTGGTTGATTGGTGCAGTTTGTGGGTCAGAAATTACTATTTAGGGCACTTTACTGGTGAGTTTTCTTAAAAACATTGAATTTTACAACTTTGTTTACAAAACCTCTGCCAAATAACTGTGATTGTAGTTCAGAGTTGCACAGGCAGCTTGAAATCTGGAAGCTTTTTCCAATGTCTGATTGATACTTTTTATTGCCTGTTGATAGTAGTCGTTTTTATTTCTGTTGCAGAGAAAAGAAGTCCAAACTTATTTACTCATCAAAATAAATAACACACTGTAAGAGTTCCTCACACAGTCTTGCGTGCAGGGCTGGCAAAAGATGCTGGGCTGGAAGCTTTATCTGCATTTTAAATGGTGCTTGCAGCCCCCCCACTCTGTTGGGAAAGGGCAGAGGTAGCAATAGTCAGGGTAAAACCCCCACCCCTCCTGGCCTGCTCCCCCTGAAACCTTGTGCTGGGATCAGTCGCTAAAGATGCGGCTGGAAGCAATGGCTGCATCCCTGGGCAGCCCCTCCTCTCCCCAACAATGGTTATATACTTGTTGAATTGGGGTTTGGTGGGTTTCGATGGGAACTGTGGAACGGCTGAGGATGCTGAAGCTTAAAAACATTCTACTTGGCCATGCATGGCAACTTTAAGTAATTAATTTTCATAATTCCTTTTTTAAACACTGGTTAGCGGTCGTGTTAGCCACTAGAATGGCTCTAGGGAGCAGTTCCTGGTCCGTGGAGTCCGTAATCCTCGTTACTCTGCGTCGACCTGCCAGGCTGGGGATTTACCTGGGACTGCTCAGAACCAGCACCAGCATCTCCCAAGTGACAGGAGCAGGCAGAGTTGATGAGAGGGTGTATAACAGGGGAGACAGGAGTTTGGGACTAATTAGTTACTTACGCGGAAGGCAAGGCTTTATTTCCTTTTTTAAAAAGTCATTTAACTTAATTCAGCCCGTGTTACTAATACATTTACTAGGAGTTAATGCATTTATGGTCAGAATTATCTATAGACTGGTCAGCCTAGATTCAATTCTTGACCATCAGAAATCAGAGCAAGAGGTTGTGCAGATTTGACGACCCTAGCTCTGTTCGGTATGTTTTTGGTAGCTATTGCTAGTTTTATGCTTTGGTTACTGTTTTTACCCGATTCTCTGCCGTTGGGGGGGTGTGTGGCTGTGTGCTGCGCCTCTGTGCTGCGACTGCTCTGGTGTGGCACTGGCTGAAGGGGACACAGAGAAGCCACACCACCTGTCCATCGTGCGCCAAACCAACACCAAATTCCTCTGTCTGTCTTGCTGGGCAATCCTTACTGCGAGGAGTTTGTCCTCTGAATAGGATTAGTCACAGAAACCACTAGTCTGCAGTCCTAGAGAAGGACAGGTTGGGAATGCAAGTTCACGGGTTTGCATCACTTTTTTTCCTTCATTGATTTAATTTCTTTTGACTTGAACAGAGGCATTTAACGTCGTACCCGTATCGCTGCACGTTGGCAGATTTTCAAATAGAGAAAAAGATCGGACGAGGACAATTCAGCGAAGTTTACAAAGCAACTTGTCTTCTGGATAGAAAACCTGTGGCATTAAAGAAAGTTCAGGTGAGCATTTAAGTTCAAAGCAGTACTGCAATTTCATGTTTATTTTTAATTTCACTTAGTCCTTTCTAGAAAGGCTTCACTAAATTATTATTGAAGTGCGTGAACGAGCAAGGCCCTTGTGGCCACAGTCACAGCTCGGGGGCTGCACCTCGACACGGTGCGTTGGGAGGACGCAGGGGTGGGAAAGGGGAAACGCCTGTGTTTGCTGAGAGAGTTTTAGAAGAATTTGTGAAAAACTTCCACGCATGCAGGATAGAGCTGAAACTGGGCTTAAAGTATTCTGCAGTGTTCAGAACAGCAGTTTGTTTGAAGAAATTTGCCTTTAATCCTTCAACAGATTCTTTAAACTCTTATTTTTAGTGACTTACTCTGATTATTACAGAATTAATATTAATGCTCAATATTATTGTTAATTATTACAGAGAAATCAGTGGAAGCTATATCTCTGTTTAAAAAAAGTAAACATTTTATCTTTTATTTATCATGTGAAATTAATAGTGACTAACTATGTTTTGAAAATCAAGATAACAAATTCACAAACTAGTATCTTTATTTTTCATGCTGCTTAGAATATTGCCTACAGGTTCTAAAATTAATTTTACCCTATCGCTAGCCCTTTAGTGGTTTCAAAATAAAGAAAACATTGATCTTTCTTTGATCTGGGGTTGTGTGTATACTCATTATGGTAGAGGCTATACGGATTGGGGGAGGAAAGACCAATTTCTTGTTAGAATATAAAATTCTTTTTTGTTGTTTCATTTGCATCTTCTGTGGTTTTGTCTTTGAAGATTTTTGAAATGATGGATGCCAAGGCTAGGCAAGATTGCATTAAAGAAATTGACCTCTTGAAGGTAAGGAGTTTTGCAGTGACTTTCTCTGGTTTTTGTTTTGAGAAAAAAATTGTTTTCAGGTTGGCAACAGTCATTCGCCTTTTGTGGCAAATAGAGTTTCTGTAGCACGCTGAACTTCATAGATCGTACTTTCTTTTGCGAGCTAGAATGCCTACGTGATGCAAGAGTTTTGTCTTAAAGCTTAATTTCATTGCATTTTCTGCCTATAGTCTAAGGAATCTATTAAAAATCTTTCTGCACAACCCCCCCCCCCCCCCAAGTACTCTTCTTTCAGAGGGGGTGTAAGTTCTGCCCTTTATGTGTTTTGATGTGTTTGTCACTTTAAAATAAACTAACTAATGAACCAGCTAAATGGGAAAACAGATTTGCATGTGCGGGTGGTGTGTGTATATGAATACAAACCGCATGTGAAAAATGGTAGTTTAGATAAAGGCTCTGAAACCAGAGAGGGTTTTTAAGTGATTAAACCAACTAGCGATTTTTTCCCATCTCAGTAATTTCTTTCCAAATGTTGGTAGAGAATACATATGCATTGCACTTTAAGTACCTGTTTTGAGTAAATGCAACAGATTGTAGAAGGTTAAAATTGTGTTTAGCTAGTCAAATTTCAATTTTAAAGTATTAATTCATTTTGTAAATATAATCTTAGGTATCTCTATATAAATTGTTGGTTTATATTCGTGCATTTGTAGGCCAAGCTAGACTGTAGCGAAGGCGTACAGGACAAATGTGAAGAAGGCAGTTTGTGAGAACAGGATCCAGTTGCTTAACAGTTACGGTGAAAAACAGTGCCAACATCAACATTCGGAAAGAGAATTTGTGATATTTTTGGGTTCTAGGTAATCTAAGCAGTTTTGTCTTGAACTCTGGTTATGGAAGGATTTATTCAGAGCAGAATGTGCAAATTTATTAGAGGAAAATGGCAATAAAATACCCACCGTGAGAGGAGAGTGTAGAAGGTTCCATCCACCTGTGGGGGGCAACCAGAGGCAACTGGTCATCTAGTGTGAAGCTCACCAGTTACCAAACTGGGATTACTGGAGTGGCAGAGTTGTGAAAGCAAGTATGATACATTCAGCCAAATAGGGTTGGTAGAATTGGATTGTTTTGCACAATATTTTATAGAAGCCTAGGAAACGGTCTAATGAATTCATTTAGTTGGGATGAAGGGAGGAGCAGGAGTTGTTGAATGTTTGTACAGAAACATCTTAATATGCTGTTTATTATGCAAAATGCTACGCTGCTGGGATTTTAATTACTATTTATTGTTGGATGTCAGCAAATCTTCCTGCTTGGACAGTTGTGTAGCACCATCCAAGAAAGCTGAAGTCTGAGTATGTTAAAAAGTCAGTGTGATGGATCCTGTTGTATTCCAGATGCAAAGGAGATAGAATTCTCAATATTGGCTGTAGTTCACTTCCTTCAAATAGCTACTAGTTTTCAAGTCCAAGGCAACAAGATCCATTGAATTTTATCCAGGATGCGCGTAGCTCAGCTTCTGAGAAGATCAGCAGATAATAAATAAAAAACAATGAAAGTTGAAATTGAGGAATTTGTGAAGGAGTTGCACAGACTTGCTGTGGTCCATCCCTGTCAGAATAATACTTTGGGTTTTTTGATCAGATCAAACTTCTGTGTGACCATGGAAACAAAGGGGTTTTTGTTGAGTTCTAAATGAATTATAATTATTCAAAATTTAATAGAAGCCAGACAAAATTGTATATTACTTTCAGTGTAATTCTGGCTAAAAGGTTTAGGTAAAGCAGCTCAATAATATGGCTGTAATCAGGACCCACGCTCGCTCATTTAGAGGGGCCTTACCCTTCTGCGTGCTTCTCGCCGGCGGTGCTGCTGTGCATACACATCAGGCGTTAACCACTGCCAAACTTTTAGGATGCATTAAAGAAACAGGAGATGTCATTAACCCAAGACAAAGTGTTTGTGCATTTAAGGATTTGTGAGGATGAATATACTTTCCTTCTGACGAAAGACATTTGAGATGGTCTTTGCCGTGCCGCGGACAAGATAGTTTTAAAAATAACCCTGGAGTCAATATATTTCTTTAAAATAGGATTGACAAAAAGGGAGAGGGGGGAATGGAAGTTTGGCTTATCCAGAGTGGTCTCCCTGGCTCTCCTGGGAAAACCAAGTTCAAAGGTCAGTGACATAATTTGTAGGAAAAACATATACATCTGCATTCACACCGCAGCACGGTTGCAGGCAGCCTGCGGTATGAATGACCCTTCCAGCAGAGAGGGGTCTGTAGGGCTCCGGCTGGAGCGCTCACCCTGGGCTCAGCTCTGCGGCTGCCGCGGGAGGCCTCTGAGATCTGCTCCTCAAAAGAACTCCCGCAGAAGTTCTCCTGGTGCCGTGGGCGCTTCGCTTGTTTGCTTTTAATTCTATACAACTTCATTGTAATAGACCAAATGTCCCTCTTTATATCTGATGAGTTTCTTGAGATCAATACAAACCATCAGTAAACAGTGTGTCCACACTCTCTCTCAAAAATAAATTTCAGATTTTTATATCAGCTGAGCAGTGCTTGGGTCCAAGTAAGTCGGGTTCTGTTACGCCTGGCCAGAAGAGTGCAGTCTTCCTTCCTGGTTCCAGTTGTCGTAGTTTGATGTTGTGTGCCGAGAGGGGTGATTAGTGTGATGGATCATAATGGGGTTTCCTTTGGCTTTGTAACCCCTGGCACAGACAGGTTGAGTCACAGTTCTTCAGTAGATGAAATGCTCACTTTAGAAGTTTCTAAATTTACTGCATTTCTAAGAGCAAAAGAGAAAGATAATCTAATGCAAAATGAGCAAGAGAGAGTGAATAGAGAGATCTAGGTACTACATTATCTTCTAAGCATTACAGCTTTCCACTTGAAGAATTCGGACATAAAATGTTAAAATACCAGTTGTGAATATAAGAAGAAACTACTGAAATGAAAAAAGTAATTAGTGAAGATGTAAGCATAAATAATTAGAAAAGTAAACTGACATATGCAACTTGTGCATTATTTTCCTCCATCAAAGTTTTGATTGAATTCTGTTTTTATTCTAAGAGGCAAAGAGATCTCGGGGAGTACCGTAATCAACGGTTGGGGTTTTGTTTGTTTAACGGGGGAAAAAGAACAGTTATTGCTTAACAAAGTTTCTTTCAAGACATAGCCTTTTCTATTGGAAGAAAATACTTTAAAGCAGTTTCACCCTATTTTGGGCTGAATTGCTCTTTACTCAAGGCAATTTTATCATGCTGTGCTTGCAATAAATGACATTTCTTACAGGATTTGTGTCTGTAATAACCCAGAGCAGAGTTTGTAGTTGCACCTGTTATGAACTGTTTTGTGTAATGATTACAGAACCGGTTCAGGTATTGCGTCTTGGAGTTGTCATTACTACAGCGTTACGAATTTTCTTCTTGCATTCCCTGTCTCTGCAGCAACTGAACCACCCCAATATCATTAAGTATTTGGATTCCTTTATTGAAGACAATGAACTTAACATTGTCCTGGAACTGGCCGACGCTGGTGATCTCTCTCAGATGATTAAGGTGAGCACGTGTCAGCTCTAGAGGGGCCACAAACGCTCCAGGTTAGGCAGAGACGCCGGCGGTGGGGGTAAGCACGGCCGTGCGAGAAGCACTTCTGTTCCCCCCTCGCGGTTTTGCACACCCTCAGGGTGCTGCCAGAGCCTAAACCTAAGTGTCTGGTGGCATTTTAAATACGCCAGGCTATGGCACTTGCTGCTGGTCGCCGCTTCGGAAGGGAGTGAGCCTCTGATTTGGTGGGATGTGTGTGTTATTTGCAAGGTTGATGTATCCGTCTGTGATTGATGGGGACATTTAATTATTGTTAGACTCGCTATTCGCGCAGCCTGTCTGCCACTCTGAAGACATTCAAGAAAGTGTATTGACTTTCTTTGCAGTGGGGATTTGGGTTTGAGAAAATGTTTCAAGTACTTGTTCTTCTCTTATGTTGCTCTTAGGAATACTTGTATTGCTGCAAACCAGCTTTAGTTAAGCTGTTACCACCTGCTTTTATATTTTCTTTGACATGTTAATCTTTAGACATACATCCCTTGTGAGAACAGATGTGTTATATCATGTTTGTTAGCACTCTCAACCTTCTCTCCATGTTTTACCTGTTTTTTTACCATCATTATTCTGTAATTATCATAAATGAATGTTTGGAAAGTTCTCCTCCTTGTTGTCACAGTTAAAATATCTTATTAACAGATTTGTTTTCTTTGCCAGCAGAGCTATGAGGCACTAGGCCAAAGGCTGTCAAACAAGTTCTCCATTCAGTCCATAGTCAGCGGCTAAATTTACAGTATCCATGAAAATCTGCTCCATCTCACAGGATGGGCGCTGGGCACGGGCAGTCAGAGAGCCCCAAAATTCCAGACACGGCCTCGCTTGGCAGCCACTCAGTAGCAGGAGCGATGGCCGGGTCTGCCCCGAGCCCCAGGGATGAGCCGGTGGTCACCGAAGCCACATGTGCTGGTGCCACCACCTCAAGCACGCAGGGACTCGCACCAAAACCAGTCACATCCCACAGTTGCCGCTGGTGGGACTGGGCTCTGGGGACAGAGCTCATCCTTCTGTGGAGCACAGCCCCTCTGTACTTCTCGTTGTTTTCTTGGGGCTTCTTGCATGTTTTACCCTTTTCCCAACAGATCCTGGGAAACTTGCAGTTTGTCTCAGGCTTTCTGTAGTTGCGCTTAAAGATGGGAAAAAAACCCATGAGGACTGTGAGAGCAGGAGTAAGGGCTGTGATCGTCCTGGGCTCTGCAAGTGTTTTCCTTGATTTTGAAATTTTAGCTTATAAAAAGTTTAACCTACACAATTGTGAGATATCATCATACAGAGTAGTTGCAGTTTTTTGTCATCTACAGTTTTTAGTTTAAAATGTTCCCTACTGATAAATATGTTCATTTATCTGTCAGGGTTGGCTACCTAACTTTTTAAAATTATTGTTTATGTCATTATAAATAGCAGTTACATTTTTCCAAAACGTGATTTGTAGACTCTTAGGTTGACAACTTGAACAGCCCTGTAACTTGTGTAACTTTTTTCTGCCGGTGCTCCCCACTCTGCTCTGTTTCCCCACGTGTTTATTGCAGGCAGGAAGAAGATGCACCAGTGTTTTTCAAGGTCATAGAAACGATGCTTTTCCATTGGTGCAAATCTTGAAATTCCATTTTTTTTAATAGAGGAAAAAAAACAAAGCCTAAAACCAAGAGGGAACTGAAGTCTCCTCCTAAATATAGCTTTAACTGCCGAAGTGGAGCTTGCCTGCCTGCCCCTCTGCCACCCCCCACCTCACCCGTCCCTCGGGAATCTGAGCTTATGTGAGGATTTTCGGTTTCGACGAGGCGGTAGGAACAGCGGTAACAACACTCCGAAGGTGCGAGAGCGATAAAACTAGGGCCTGTCTTTGTCACGCCCCTGGTGCCTGCATTATTTATGAGGAATTGTAAAGCTGCTGTAAGGGAGTGCTGCGGGATAACCCGCTGGAGAGCTGGGACTCTCTTGTAAATGTCAGGCGAGTCTTATTGGACATGACATTTAGAAAATTATCACTTGTGGTCTTGCATATCCACTCTTAAATACTTTAATGAGAATTAAATAATTTTATCGTGTATATAACACTTCATCCCTCACCCTCTGTAATTCCTCTGTGCTCTCTATCAAGTTTTGGTTTGAAACTGTTGCAATCTGTCAGATTTGCTGCCTGGGGAATTGCACGGTCGTGCCCCTTCGCAGCTGATCTGCAAAGGAAAATTTGCCATTACTCGAGTCAAACACGAACCAGTAACAGCATTTCACATAAAATATAAAACGTGACAACGGACATCAGATGGCTCTACTGAGAGGAAAAAGCACAAGATGCAGAAAGGGGCAACAAGCAATTCCCCTCCTTTTTTCCTGCTCTCACATGCTGCTGCTGGAAATTCTCGAGGGTACGATGCAAAGGAAAGGCAGTTGTCGCCTGCTGGAGAATGTACAGCCTTTCCGAGGCAGTCGTTATCCAGCGACACCTTGTATATCAGAGGATGAGGATAAATCTTAAACCTCTGGAAGTGTATTGTAAGTGTATTTTGTTAATGCTCCAGATGAAGCACTGGCTCGGTAGGAGCACAGGAGGAAGCAATGGGAAGTCAGGGACCAATAATCGGAAGAAGCACAATTTTGGGATGCCGAGGAGGAGGCGGACACGCTTGGTGTGTGATGCTGTTGTGCGTTTCTGAAATGGAAAAAGAGTGGGTTTAGATATATAATATTCAGCTTTCACTGAAATGTGCAGCTGGTTATTTATTCCTGTAGGAAGTTTCTCGGGAAGAAGAGTTCAGTGTTGCAGAGAGCCCTCACCAGGCTGCGCTCCTTCTATCCTCTGCGTTACACTCATGATTGCTCTAGAGAGCCTTTAGCGCCCAGAGTCTTGACTCCAGACTGGGCCCTGCTTGGCGCTGCGTAAAGGCACACAAAGTGCTCTTTTTCCAGATCTGTGTCTCCTGATCAGTGGTGTCTTCCCGTCTCACCAGAGATGGTTCAGTTAATTCAGTATTCCTATTATGCATGAAATAGAATGTATTATTCTACCTGATCACAGGAGAAACATGAGCACTTTGTCGATGCTCTGGCCAGCTTTTAAAAGGGGGAAGCAGATTACCGTGTTGTTAATAGACTGTACAATAATGAGTGTTTACAAGATTGTTTTTTTTAATGATCTTTTGCTACTTAAGGCAAAATATTTGAGACATTTGTTGTTTTGAGGCACTAAATATGTTTTGCAAGGTAATTAAGGAGATTAATGCTAATTATAATTGGTGTCCATTCAAAAATGTCAAACCTATTTAAGCGTATTTTTCATAATAGTTGTTAATTAGTGAACTGCACTGAAGTTTACATGCAGAGAGAAGGAGTTAAAAGCTAATCAGAGGAAAATTCGTGCTGCTGCAGATGTGGAAGACACGAGCAACCTGCAGCTGAGTAACACGAGTCCAGGAATGAGTCAAATATGTTGCTTTTTCACTGATCTTTTATTTATTTTCTCCCACAGTATTTTAAAAAGCAGAAACGGTTAATCCCAGAAAGGACGGTGTGGAAATATTTTGTGCAGTTATGCAGTGCAGTTGAACACATGCACTCCCGCAGGGTGATGCACAGAGGTAACATTAATTCAGTCTCTTTTCACTGAATAATAATATAATGTTCCAATTAGTAAGCGCCTACATTCAAAAACAATTATGCTGATGTTCAGCCAATGCATGTTTAGAGAGGCTGGAGCTCACAAGATGGATCTCTCCTTCTGTCTCACTGCCTCATTGTTAAAGGATTCAGTCCGAGGTGAGTGTGGTATTAGGAAGATGAGCTGCTTTGTATTCCAGACACTGATATTAAGTAGAAGTGTCAAACTTGCCATTAGAAAAGTGTCAGAAGTAAAATGCTGAGACTACTGGATCCAGTGAACTCCAAGAAATAGTCTTCATTATGTTAGCTGTGACCTTAGAGAGTTTAGAAGAGTTTTTCGGTCTTGCGAGCTTCTCTGAAATATTAATGCAAATAGTCTCACGCTCACATAACCTGTTCTTCAGTTTCATTAATTATTTTTGAATCTCTTGTCTTAGAACTTTTCATAACTCTGAGCTCTATCCAAAAATTATGTTGCTTCTTTCAGCATAAATGAAATGCTTTGTGATGGAATTGACCCAGGAAATGCAAATGTCCCAAACGGCACCAATACCAAGCTCTGCTGCTTGTTATTTCCTTTATCCTTCAAAGTAGTGAATTCTTCACTATTTATGTCATTTTTGCTCCTTTATACATCCCCTGATGCAGTTTATCAGTTGTACCTGAATTAGGTCTGTAATTGCTGGCTGAAATTTGGAGCCTCACACATTTACTCTGCTTTAATGTGAGGAAAGAGCCTCAGTAACTCAATCTTGACCTGACTGCTTGGGGAATTTTTGCACTCCATGAACAAACTGGGCTGTACAGAGCCCAGGATTTATGGATATAGGGGACAGTAGTTTGCCTTTGGTGTGAGGGGACCATGGTGGGCAGAACAGTTTCCTGTAGAAAGCGGCCATTTCCAAAGAGGAGCAGACTTATTCCTTTGATTTCCATCCGTTAAAGAGGTTCTCTCTGTGCTGTTGTGCTGTTTCCTACATTTTCCCTCATTGGTGTTTCTTGTGCACTGGGAAGTACACTCTGATTTGTGTGTATGTGCAGAGCTTGAAGTCTTGGAGGATTGAGCCTATCAAAGCTATAAAGCGACACGGTGCTGCTCGAACCTCTTTTGTACAGAGAGCGCTCCAGGCGATGTTTCTATTGCAGTATTAGAACCAAATAACCTTTTGTGGCTTTGACCTTTTACCTTTTTCTTCTTGCAGACATAAAACCAGCCAACGTGTTTATAACAGCCACGGGGGTGGTGAAGCTGGGAGATCTTGGATTAGGCCGCTTTTTTAGTTCTAAAACCACTGCAGCACATTCCTTAGGTAAGATGGTGCTGGGACAGCTGTCAGCTGGGATGCTCAAAAGCAATGTCTGTCCTCCTGCTATGACGGAAGCGTGATTCGGTAGATGCGTATGATGTTTTCTATGATGTGTATTTTAAATACTCTCCCTCATTTTTACCATGAGTGTTAATTACAATGCTATAAGAAAGTATACAGTATATACCGTTCATTCTTTAAGTCTTACAGTATAAAGTACTTCATAATTGTGTCTGTAACTCTTGAGAGGTGGCTGATTTTTCCATTTTTATTAATGGGTCTCAATTTTGTGAGTCACAAAGGAACTTCTGTGTTACAGCAGTGAAGGAACTTTGGCTTTTAGTGCAGTATTTAAGCTCTTTTACATTTAGCTCTCAGTTGATTTTTGGATCATGCAACGTTTGTTTCAATATTTGTGCAGTTTCCTCCACTGAGTGTGTCTTGCTGCATTGTTATATGCCTACAAACTTAATTGATAATACTCACCAACAACCCTGGGGCTTCCCAGTGCGCAAGAATGGAAAAGATATACCTTAATTTATATGTGATGAAAAAAAAATGAGGCATTTCTACAGTTTTACTTTGATAAAATATTAGGAGATTTCCCTTTGCATCAAAAGCTGTGCTAGGTTATACACACACTGTACTTAATAGATTAAAATAAATCCTCTTCACAGAAAGTTACAATCACATCATCTGAATGGGCAAAAATACGCTCATGTCTAATTATGTGATCTTATCTAGTTTGACTGCTGCACTTATTATATTAATAAGAATAAATTGGGGCTCGGAAGCTGGCTGCACACGTAAGCCAAGCTTGTGACCTTTACCAGGGTTGCTCTCTCTTAATGGAGAAAGCTCGTGCAGGAAGAGTTAAGCCTCTTCTGCGTGAACCTTGCACTTCCTCAAGTCAACAGCGTCCTGGAAACAGGTGAATAAGGTGCAAAACGCTAAAGGAGTGGCAGTGAGGGATACAGGAGACGGGGTGTTGTGCTGTGGGAGGGATGGGCACACCACTGTGTCCACTGGTTCTTGTAGCCAAGTAAAAAAGAACATTTTTGCAATCCAAAAAGATACAAAGATACAGACTTGAAGCTTACCCCCCCCGCCCTTTTTTTTTTTGGCAATTTGCCAGACACATAGGTTTTGTAGCAGCAGGAATTCTACTGATCTTGGTTTTGGTTTAATTAAGACATTTGTTTAAGTAGCTGTGAGTGATGAACACCCTGCAAACCGGAGCGTGGTACCCAGGCTGCGATGCCGGGCACTTCCCGTAGCCGCGTTGCCCCGGCAACCGCCCTGAACCGTCATTTCTCTGGCTGCTGACCCATGAATTGAACGTGCGGCTTATGCAAATATATTCATCTAATTTTTTTTTTTTTCTTTCTTTGTATTTGCTAGCATCAGACTGGCATAAAAGGGCATTAGGCAGTACCACGACCCGTCTGACAGGTGTACCACCGGGCTGCGGCAGCGCGGCCACTGCCTTGTCAGGAATGGGAGCTGTAATTAGAGCAAGGAACAGAATGAACGTCAGACGAATTACCAGGCAGCAGATCATATTTGTCAGGAAGGATTGCATACATAAAAATTAAGTGACAGTACATGCCGGGGTAATGAAAGAAAAATGAAAGATTTGCCCATACACAGCTCGCGAGATGCAGGCGAGCGCCTTGCTCGGAGCGACGGCAGGATGCCTGACCGGCGGCACGGCCAGGCGGGAGCATCGCAGGGGCAGCGGGCAAGCGAGGGGCAAGGAAAAACCTCCACGGGCAGAGAGGGGAAACGTGGGCACCTCCTGTCTCACCAAGTAACAAAACTCTGTTGGGGAAGGCAGCGGTGTTGTGGGACAAGCGATAAACACCAGGAACCCACTGGGGGCTGGAGGGTTCCCCGGGCAGCACCTTCTCTGCCCGTTTCCCTTGCGAGAGAACTTTTCCACTGGGGAGAGCGCTTCAGGCACAAGCTTTTCCAGAAAACTCCCATGGTTTAAAGGTAATGAGTGTAGCTAAGGTGAATTTTACTACTTATTACAACACGGTGGCTTCCTGTCCTTCCTTCCCTAATTTAAGCTTCACTGTAGCAGAAGCTCCAGGCTTTAGTTTAAAGGAGATGGTCTCAGATATCACAGAAACTTCATTTTACTGGGGCCGTAGGAGGGAACGGCAGGGGCAATTCAGCGGGAAGTGAGGAGGAATGCTTCTTCCTTTTTTTTTTATTTTTCTAATTTTTTTTTTTTACTATTTTCTTGAAAAACTTTTACAGCCTGGTCTTTTATAGTTTATAACGCAAGCATTTTACTACATTCATAGTCTTTCTTTTTTTTTTTTTTCTTTCTTTCATTTGTATGGTTATTTTTTTCCCCAGAGGAGCCATATCATACCTGTTTGATGGGCTGTTTTGCCTCAGAAAATGACTGTCCTTAACCCAGGGCTTTGCACTCAGTAATAATGAAATGACACCTGGTTGCTGGAGTTCGGGGGTGTGACGCCACGCAGTTTGGGTGGATTTTAGGGTACTGGTGTGTGACGTGCTTCCAGGTGTCACCTCTTTCATTCAAGATTCAGTAGGGCTAGGAGCACTTTTTTGTCTGTTTTTATTGATCGTGTCCATTATAAAGTTTGTTGATCTCTGAGGTGGGAATCCAGAGGTTTATCTGCTCAGTTAAGGCTATTCTGATACGCTTCTTAGAAAGTTCAAGTCGTTAACTTTGTTATAAAACCTAATTAGTTATAAGACAAAAATTATAAATAGCAGAGCATGTTTGAAAACTGCATAGACTTTGGAAAACTTAGCAGTAAGCTGGTAGATTTTGTTTTGCTAGGAGCTGTAATAAATATAGAAAATTTCAACTAATATTAAAATGGATAACTTTGTTGTGAGCTGGTATAATGCCCATTTTTAGCCAAATAAATTTGGCAATATCCAAAGGTTCTGATTGGCTTTACATTTTGCAGAAAAAAAAGAGAAGAGAAAAAAAAACACAAACAATTTTACAAAAAATACTCTTGTTTTGGAGCAGATGATTTATTATTTATTCTTGGACAAGAACAAACTTGGAGCAGATTTCCTTTTGGGGGATGCGTGTAAGCCAGAGATTCCCAGTTTAGAACATGCAAACAGCCCTGGACTGGAGTACGTGGGATGTCACACGTTCCTTGGGGTGTCCTGTCGGCTGCGAGGGTGAGCGGGGAGGAACTGCAGTTGGGAGAAGAGCTCTTTTCTAAATGGATTGTTTGTCTTTTTTTCTTTCTCCCCCTTTTTCCTTTTGCTTGTCAAGCCAATTTGCCATCTGAAACAAAATCCTGGTACTTCAAGGGGCTGGTAGGCAGGATTTGTTAAGAAAAAATGGACGCGAGAAATCTGTTTAAAATTTCAACAGCCAATATTCTGTGCGTTTTGAGACATTTTGGCCTTTTGGTCTGTGCCTGTAGTACAGGATTTGTGGAAGCAAAGGTTGCTGCAGAATTACTGCAGGTATATTGCAATACCGACCTGTCAGGGAAAAAAAAAAACAACAAACAAACAAAAAACCCTAAACCAAAACAAAAAAAAAAGCCTATGAAGACTTTGGTAGGGGTTGTATGTAATTAAATGCAAATGAAAAACCAGAGAGTTAGAGCAACAGGTCTTGTAAAAA
Source organism: Numenius arquata (assembly GCF_964106895.1). NCBI lineage: Eukaryota > Metazoa > Chordata > Aves > Charadriiformes > Scolopacidae > Numenius > Numenius arquata. Next base: position 11,209,458 of record NC_133594.1, read on the forward strand.
CAGCTGCAATATTGTGCACAAAATACTTATTTTCTTTTGTAAGAATAAGTCAATTTTTTTTTTCTTTTTTTCCCCATTGAAACAATTAGTGGGTACCTCATAGTGAGATTTGAAGGGATTTAATGTGTATTTTAGTGCCTTTGACCACTGTTTTACTTAAGCTAATTCCCCAAAGTTGAGCTAATTCCCAAATTCTCCTTCTGGGAAGAGACCTCAGCCTTCTTTTTGGAAGCAGATACTGATGAACTAAACCCTTTTTAAATAATGCTGTAAAATTTTCTGTGTAACCTACAAGCGTGTCTGGAGAGATGAGGCAGGTGAGAGTTGTGGACTCTAATTTTGAAGTAGGATTGCTTCCCCACTGTGTTTCCACCACCAGATATTATTAAAACATACTAAAATATTTGTCTCAGCTGTATGTATTTTCATGGAACATGCAATAGTGTGTCTTACATCTAAAAGCTAAGCTAATAGTTCTGGAAATTATTATTATTTTAAAAACTGGGTGGTTTTTTGTTACTCATGGATGGCATCTCAGGTTTTTGAACGTAGTTCTTTGCCTTTTTCATTTCTAATGAGCATGTTTCAAAAATCACAAGTATTTCAAAACATTGCAAAGTTTGTTTTGACAGGAGTGGAACATCTCTGGAACGAAGGAATGCTTTAATCAGTATTACCCCTTTGAGGCCCGCGTTGCGCTCTGATATCTCTTGGTTTGAAACTGGGAATACTCTGTAAAGATACAATAAAGGTCAGAATTTGTTAGGTTCTTTCATATTCAGAACTCTGTTCCCTGCTGTGAGAAAGAAAAGTGATAGATTCAGAAACGCTGCTCAGCTCAGTATTAAAGATTAGCTGGAAGGTGCTGGCGAAGGCGCAACAATAAAAGCCTTCCTTATCACTTCTTCTTCTTGTACTTTGTAGCCAAATATGGCTATGGAGTTTGATTAATTTCAGGACATGCTTACTTTTTATAGCATTTTAAAAAAACCCAATGTACAGAGCCTATTAAAATATTTGGAAATATTCTGCACTGATTTCAGTGTAATGACGATCTGCGTGAAGCTGTGGGAGTCTGCTGCTGCCAGAGACTCCTCTGTGGCACATTAAATTCGGTGAATGAGACTCTTGATAGAGACTCCTAAAAGTCTGAATCAAATTCTCTCTTGTTTCTGCCTGTGTGCGGCTGAGGATGAATTTCACGGGAAGCATCGATCGCTGGCTGAGCTGTATTTGCACAGGGAGAAGCTCTGTATAGAAAATAATGATCCTGTGTGTGACTGTACTGATAACCCGGCCACGGCCACCTTCACAACAACAAAACTCCTCTGATTCAAGCTGGAAAACGTTTTTAAAACGAGTGAGCACGATCTCCCCTGTGCAGGGAAAGACTTGCTGGGTTCAGAAGTATCGTAGCTCTTCACCGGGGGGTTTCTGTGGTGGATGCGGGAATCCCGCTCGGAGCCCCTGCGCACACTGGGTGCTGTAGCTGCACGGGTGGGGGTTTTGGTTCAAACTACAGATGAGAGGAAAGGAATTTGAATTTTATTTCTGGAATAACTTTGCTGTGTGTTTTCCTGGTGAAATGAGACTCTGCTCTTAATCTAACTGGGAACAATTAGCATTTCCCTACCTCAGGTGATGCCGATGTCCCAGGGCTGCTCTGGCCCCTGTTGTGGCTGTGCTCACGGGCAGCGCTGGGAGAGCGGGAGGAAACGTTCGTCTGGTGTCGCTGAAGGAGGCTGGTGTCGAGCAAAGGGCTTCAACTTTCAGGAAGAGAATGGGAAGATGCTTCCTTAGTCATAATCCTCTCTACCGTTTTGCGACCTTTGTGACTTTAAAGGCATTACTCCACCAGCCGGTGATTAATATTAAATCTGAACAATATTTTGTATTTTCAGCGGGGCAAATGCCAAAGAAAGTTTCTGATTAATAGTCTCCGATTAGACTATTCTTGTCAAATTGACTAATGTGATGCAATGGGGAGCACTGACTGATTGCACTGGAAGCCTTGTGCGGTTTTCTAGAAGATGCTCATTACAGGAGATTCCCACGTAATGTTGGACAGGCCATAAAGAGAATTGGGCTTGTCAGTCTTTTATCATGACAGTTATTTAAAAATTAATGCATCAGTTTTGAAACGCAGAGACCTGCTTGTTCGTACATTTGCTGACAACACTACAGTAATGATAGGTAAATGTGCAAGGTAGACTTCATAAAATCAGCTCAGGCGTGGACTGCTCCACAGACCCATTAATATAATGGAACAGACTAATGCACAGGAAATCAAATATGGGCTATAACGCACTCATCCGTACTATAAACCCTGTCATTCTGCTTTGATCGAAGGTCGTTTTAAGGCATTATCTGAAACGACAATTTTAGCCTACCAAGCAGACCCCTGCTAACGTGGAAGGCAAGGCCATAACTTTAGAGCCCACACGTTATTATTTGCTCTGAGCTTGTCACGCGGTGACCCGGAATAACTGGTCACAAGAACAGCCACGGTCAGAGGCTGCCCCTGGCACCAGCGCTCTGAAGCACGAAGACTTTGGGGAGCAGGAGTGGGAATGATCTTGGTGCTCCCTCCTGCCAGCTGGGTGCTGCCGGCCACCCCTGCCCACGCTGGTGCTCGGTGGGGACTTCCGAGCCCTCTTCAAGAGAACTTCACATAATGAATCACCGTTTCTTCTGCAGCTGCATGTTTTTAAGCAGGAAAATGAATCAGTGCTGTTCCAACCACGTCAGTTCTTGTTCAGAAATCTGGCAAATGTATGGGAATTTCTGGGAGAGCTGTGCTGTCCCTTGCGTGCACGTGGGAGAGATCCACGGAAAGCCTTGTTGGGCTCTTTTGAACGACTTCTGTCCTGCTCTTGGTGTTCTGGGAAGTTACTCTGTACAATCTGTTAAAAATTATTAACTATTAAGGGCACTCTGGTCTCATCCATACATAGAGGCCTTTCACTGGCAATTCACGCCGGCCGGATCTGGGACGGTGTGGGTTTGGCACGCTCCTAGGCTGGCTATGACATTGCTGAGCACAGAAATATAATAATCTCCATGTGCTATTTTTCTTGTGTTGCAGTTTGTATAAAATTTGCAAAAACGTAATTTCTCATTAGGGTACTCTTCACGTTGAAAGTGAAGTAATTTCTAATTTGAATGGCCTGGAAGCACAAGCTGAGTTTATCATACAGGGCAGCTGATTACTGAAAGTCCTGGGGGACCAAGTAAATGAGCGTCAGGGCAGTGCTCCCCTTTCTTGGTCACTTGTTCTGTTTTGCTAAGTGGAGTTTTATGTATGTATTCCTGTAACGTCTTACTTTTCTCACCGGTGCCATAGGATTAATTTCACATTATGTGCTACATTTCTGAATAGCAGTAGGATAATTGCATGCTGGCATTAGCAGTACTAATTTCACATCAATGCTCTTTGTTTCGACTAAGTGACCTAAGAGAAGATTTTTGTATTTCTCCCAATTTCCAGCTTCTGTTATGCTGCTGATGTACCGAGAACGAGTGTTCTCTGACTCCTCAGGTGCTGCCCCACGTCTGGCTGTTCCTCTGTGCCTTGTGAATTCTTTGGGGCTGTAAACAGCTTTTTGTCCTGCGAGGCCAAGCCTTGCACGGTGCCCGTATCAAAGGGATCCCGGCCAGTGGCTGGGTTTTCAGGACGAGAGGGGAATGCGGTTCAGGCCGGACTCACATGAATACTCGGCACAGTGTGGTCCAAGCTCCAGGGACCCCAAAGTGATTTTGCTCAGGTATCGCACTGCTGGCAGAGGCTTTGTGCTGGCATCTCTGCCCTCGGCAGGGGGTGATTTTTGCCTTTCCGGAGGCTGTTGTTTCTGCCCCAGAACTCATTTGTTTCCTTCTGTGTGTGACCCCCTTTTTAGGAACGCTGGGGAAAGGTGGTGGCTGTTCTTCCCCACACCTCTAACCCCATCCTTCAGCTGCTTATTAGCCTTCCAGCTGTCTGCAGTCAGCATTTCAAATGGAGAAATTGTAAACTGAATGGTACAGGCAAATTAAACATTTGCCATCTTGTGAGGAAAGGTCTTTAATTAGGAGTAGGATACACTGGAATGCCAAAAGCAAAAAAAAAAAAAAAAAAAAAATTGACAGGGGACGGGGAAGCAGGAGAAAAGAGAGCATATAAAGTCCTTGGATGTTTTAATAAATGATGTATCTGAGGATTATTTGATGTAGTTGAGACTGCCAGGATGTCTTGTATTTTCAGTACCATGACTGAAACTTATTTAGGATTTAAAAAAGAACCTTTTTGAGGTAAGGAATTTATTAATAATTTCCTGTAACTTCTGTCCAAAATGCTGGAGTAAATTTCTTTTGATAAAATACAGACTTGTGGAAGTACATGATGGAAATCCCACGGCTTCTGAGGTGACTGCAAGTTGGAGCAGCGTTTTAAAGTTTAGAATGATTATCTTAGTTCTTCCAGAAAGTTTTTGAATACCTGTCGAGTGCTGGGCTTGTTACTTCCATGTCTCTGTGGCAGTAAATGTTCTCCTGAACTCGTGAAAAGGAGCAGATTCCCCGTTGTCCCTGGAGCCGTGCTGTCACGCTGCTGGTGCCACGTGTGGCAGGAGAATGTTCTTGCAGTGTCAGTGCTGTTGAGTGAACCAAAGGAGGATGGTCCTTACGACGGCTCTGTCCATCTGACATGACACTCTGAAGGCACTTGGAAGACTGGAAGGGGAAGAAAATGTTCCTCAAATTTCAAAAATACAGAAGATACTTTCAGTAGCGTTCACCAGTCCTCGAGCTCTGTATGTGGTGATATATTTGGTTCTACACCTTGGAAACCATGAGTTGCTTCCGAATTTTTGTGCCAATCTTTTCCAATTAGTTATTCGTGCTAAACCTACTCCTTTAATGAAGTCAGACTTCTCTATAATACAGGTTAACACAGTCACTTTTTAAGACAATAACTCCTCGTTTGTTTGTTTGTGTTTTGCAGTGGGAACGCCATACTATATGTCCCCAGAAAGAATACACGAAAACGGCTATAACTTTAAATCTGATATCTGGTCTTTGGGCTGTTTACTGTATGAGGCAAGTATCTTCTAACTTTTTTTCCCCAGGTTTGTTTTAACCACACAATACGGTCCAGGAACTGAGTTGGTCAGAATTACTTTAGCTTAATTGTTGAGAAACCTTATGAAAAGATAACTCTCTTTGTGCTCATCATGTGCTTTTTAAGTGTGAACAGCAAAGGGGTTGTGCCACACAGCACAGTACTTAATTCAGTGAGTGACAGAGATGCTGAGGACAGACGCACACAAGCAGCTTCCTGCCTTCGTTCTTCCTGCTGCGAGCAGCGCTGTTATTCGGGGAGCATATTCATAGTTTCTCCTGAATACTGCATTTGTTTCAAAAATAGCAAATTTATTTGAATGTAAACTACTGGTTTGTTAAATTGTTAAATTGGAATATTTTAATTTTGGGAGCTTTCAATAAAGGAGAATAGAGTTTTTATGTAGTATGAAATCAGTTTCTCTAACTCTATTAGCCCATAGCTGGAATTTTTTCTATTTGTACCTTGTCTGGGCATTTGGCTAGAAGACACAGAGCAGGCACGCTTTGTGTGAACCCCACAGTGTGCAACTTCTTCCTAAAAGCTTTTACATACATTTTTATAATAACTGCTATGACTTTATAACAGTAGTTTGAGTTTTGTGATTTCATTTTTAGCAGGGATCAAACGCTATTGAACAGTCTTTTACTCATTTATAATCTAATTCTGATCTTTTTTTAGAGGTGTGCATCTTTGCATTCATGTGAAAGTGCACGTCAACATTTAGAAAGCTTTTTTCCCAGTCCAGAGAATTAAAAATCCCTGGGATATTTAGTAATAAGAATATTGCTCACATTCCTCTTTGGATAATAAATTATGTGAACTGATGACATTTTGCTTCTTGCTAAAACTTCTCGTAACCACGTGGAATTGGAGAATAAGCAGAAATGTAGTTTATTTTGTGAGCACAGCAGATGTGAAAACTACTACAGTTAACCACGTACTTCAGCCTGTTGATTAATCTAGATACAGCCGTGGACTTGAGTGGGGTGCAAAAAATGCTCTTGGGGAGAAAAAATCTCACCACTGTCCATTCTTTTTATACTCGTACTGGTGTCCATGGAAGGACCGTGTCTCCACAGTGCCTCAGACAGCCTGTCCTCTACGCTTGGCACAGCATAGAGTTTCATTAAGGAAAGAGATTTATCTCGGTGTCTGGTATAAATGCCCTGTAAGTCACCATGAGCGGTGTCACATCCCAGCGTTGGCCTTACAGGTATCAGAGCAAATAGATCTGCTAAAGGGACCATCCACTTTGGAGGCGCTGGAGCCCAATGTGGTCGTATCACTCTTATTGTTAACATTCATAGATTCATAGATTGGTCCAGGCCGGAAGGGACCTCCAAAGGTCATCTAGTCCGACCTCCCCGCAGTCAGCAGGGACACCCCCAACTAGACCATTCCATGGGATAGGAGGGAGAGAAAGAGCATGAGACACTGAACTAACTACTTGATCAAAAATATTTGGAAAATTGTGATCTTATATCGAGTGGCTTTGTGTCTGTCCTCAAATTCTCATTATCTCTAGTGAAAGAATTGAAGAGACTTCAATAATTCCTGAGGCAGCAGGAAAATACCATTAAAAAGCTGGTATTTTTTCATAAAGGATGGTTTTGGTTGTAATGCTTCTAATGAGAACTGAAAACTGGAATAATACAGCGTAGCTGTATCTGGGTCCGCTGGTGGGGCTTGAAAAGGTATTTGGAGACTCTTCTGTGGGAACAGGGGGAAGGAAGCCTGAGCTCCCAATAACTCATGATGCTGAACAATTCCAGGTACACTCATGTGTTGGGCCTAAGGAGGAATCTCAGTCAAAGGCTCTGCTGAGTCCAGGGCTCTGGCCCTGCCGAGGTGCGTTGCACTTGCCAAGTCTGTCAGTAACAGTCAGAGTCACCCAAGTTGGACACGCTCCTCGTTTGCTGCTGCAGCGTGAAGCTTCTCCGTCAGGCTCTGAGTCATCCCCAGGCTGAGCTCTGCTGGAGATGGGATTCCAGATTTATGCAGAGAGAAATATTTAGCGTTGTGCTAAGATATGTTTTTGTTGCAGGCAATATGGTCCCCTTATGGCATAGTAGTCTTGGTAATCCTTGTATTTCAAGAAGCTGACTTAATTGCACACTAAACATAATTCTCTGGTAGGAGTAGCAGTACTATAGTAACATGTGAAAGATCTGGCATGTGAAGCGCTTTTAAATTTACTTCCTACGTAGGTAAGCCTTAACTTGGTGAACAGGAGCTGTGAGATCTTGCAGATTCCGAGGAGGGCTGGACAGTTACCAATTTTGTGTTCAGTAGATAAACAGCTACTTGACTTTTTAAACTTCCTAGAATTTGGAAAATTAAAAATCAAATTCATATGTCATTGAAGGAACTGTATTTTATCTTCTCTAATTTCTTGTAACAAGAATGTTTTTCCATTTGGCTTAAAAGTAAGGAAGCGATGTTTGTTTGGTTATGAGTCACTTCTGATATTTCTCCAGCTAGATTGTGTAGATAAGCTGCAGAGAGATTTAATGTACAAATTGCCTTCAGAGACACGCGTGTCCACTGGAATCCACTTAGGGAACATTGAGGGGTTTGGGATGTGATGCCACATAGCACCACTTAACTTTGACATTGATAATCATACAGTGATTTTTATTAAATCTTATCAATATAAGTAGTAACTGTCTTCATCCCTCACTTCCTGTAGATATCTGTCAGTAAGATCACTTGGAGGGGATAGAAATAAGTTGTTAATTCCCAGAATATAGCTACAAGCAATGACTTTAGCAGTGCTGGCAAGACGATCAATTTAAACACTAACAGTGATTCCTGTATATGTATTTTTTAACCAGTCATACTGCATGGTGGTCATTTTAAATGGAGATCTGGCTGTCCTGCAGTAATTGCTCTAATCAAAATGTCAGGAGCAAGCCCCAAGGTGGCATCACAAACTGTTGTTAGGGAGATGTTGGGAGCGCCCGTGGTCGCGGCCCCGCGGAGCCGGCGTTGTGTCAGGACGTCTGCGCGCTCTCTTTCCATTGCAGTTCCCTGTATTTACCACCCAAAACCCCACGGAGCTTCCTTTTCTTCCTCTTTTTCCCATGACCGCTTAACTAGACTTGGTGAGAAAAGTTAATGGGAATTGAAAAATCCCTTTCAGCCTTACTGGCGTTATTGATGTTTGTATTGAAATCTCAGAGACCTTTTTTAACCTTTGGTCGCCTTCTGTGCCTTCCCTAATGCGCCCATTAATGTTGTTCTTGGAACCATTCTGCATGCTGGGCTCTCCAGTTTTGTTTTAACTGATTGAGAGCAGTTTGCTATCAATCTCTAATTGGGGATTAGAGTCTCTAATTGGAGTCTGTAATTTCTTTTCCCCGCTGATTTGCTTGTTACTGTTACGACAGTAACGAAGTTACAGTGATACAACTTCACCTTTTGCCTTCAAAAGCTTCCCAAAGAGCAGGAGGACGGGGCTGTCAGGCTCTCCCCCGGCCTCGGGGCTGGTTCCCGCACCAGTCGGGCGACTCTTCAGCCTCGGGGTGATGAGGAAGAGCTGGGCGATGCTGGTGGGGGCAGTGGGGAAGCCCCGGCGAGGTGGGAATGTGCCTGTTCCTGGTGCCTCTCTGGATATCTGAGAAATCCCTCTGGAAGAGCTTCCTGAGAAACATTTTATTCTGGTGGTACATGAGGAGATAACCTTGGAGATTTGGCCAGAATATATTTTATTACTTCTTGTAACGGCTCAGGACTCATTGCAGAGGGTTTCTTGCCTCTGCAGGGCTGTTTTGTGCAGGGTGACCCCCTGCAGCTGAGGTGTTCCCACTAATTTCAGAGTAACCAACGTCTCTTGCAAATAAGCAAGGAAGAAACATAATTTTAAATTACCTTAAAGATATTTTTAAATATAATTTTTATATTTATGATTTAAGGCAAGGATAGTTTATCTTGCTGTGTCCTGCATTGCTGAGCGCTTGGCTGTGTGTTGATGGCAATGCAGTGTGGGTCAGACACCCCCTGCGGAACCCGGGGGGGCAGGTCGCGGTGTTCACGCCGGGCCACGTTGCTGCTGGAAATCCAGCCCCAACACAGCGTTCCCAAACCCTGCCCTAATCAAAACTGCTCGTCTGTCACCAGAACACTAATACTCCATCAATCTTGATTCCTAACTGCAGGATAATAGAGTGGAGGATCTAGTATTGACTCTTTTTAATTCTGCTGGGAGCTTGCTGTGTGTGTCAGCAACAAGACAGCGTTCTTCAGATGGCTTTCGCAGCGCATGGTAATGAGGAAAAGACTAATAATCATCAAATAACCCCCTATTAAAGCCGTAGTGAGAAGCATCAACTTCAGCTGGCCTCGGTATGAGAGCCTGCCCGATTTGATGCGGCTCGTAGCAAAATGGTTTGTAAAGATCTGACCAGAGCGGATAATGCCCACAATTATCCAGTGGTGCTTCGTTAGAAGGAGGTATCGCGGGGCCGCCTCTGACCGGTGGCACGTGAGTAACACCTTGGACTAATCCAGGGTGGCCACAGGTGGCCCCGCTGGGCTTGGTGCCGGTGTGGGAAGGCAAGAGGGGAGGCGCTGAGCGCAGCCCGGCTGCCTCTGACGGACACGACCAGCCCCGTTCTCTAAGGACAAAAATGCCCGTGTTGCTGCGGCTGTTTTTCTGGGGCTCGCGTTCGGTCTTTGTTTGGATCTGCTGGTAGAGAACTTGCAGCGTAAATGGTTTTCCACACACAAAGATGCAGTTTCCTTCCTGAAACTTAAGTATAACATAAACACATCTCTGTGAGGAGTCTCCGTGTGCCCTGGAAGGAATCCTTCCCCACCCAGAGCCTTCCTTGTGCTCTCCTTGCTGCGTGTGAACAGCCCCTTCTCCCACATCTGTCGCCATTGGAGATGAAACGGAATTGAAAGAGGAAAAAGACCAGATCAATTAGGAAGAGTTTCAGCAGTTTGGTTCCCAGATCTGTCTGGGATACTCTTTCCTAAATAGCAGATTTCCAGAGGAGAGGATGTTTGTTTTGAGGTGGTTTTGCTTTTTTTTAAAGACTGAAGTACATTGTTCACACGGGATTCTTCATATTCTAGGTAGCCAAATGTCCCAAAATAATCAATTTATTCCTTGTAGCAGTCTATTAAAAATTTCCTAGTCACAGAGAGCAAACGAACTGGTTGTTCTGAAAATGATCGTAACCGAGGAAGATTGAAACCACAACACATTATCAAAGACAGAAGAGCTGCTACTTTTTAAAGAGATGATCACATTTATGAGAGTCTTTCACAGTCGTCTTTAAGCCAGTTGGTTTCTAAGTGGTTGCCCAGCAGCCTGAGCATCCTATTTCTTGGTTTCGGGAAACAGGTACGTTCTGTGTACCTGTGGAATTGCCTGTGTACACCCAGGGCCCACCTCTGAGGTGTTTTGGGCAGGAAGAATCGCAGCGATGGGGAAACGTAGGGGCTTTGCCGGGCTCGGGGCTGCCCAGCGGCGGGGTGCGGTGGGCACAGGGGGGTGCGGTGGGCACAGGGGGAGCCGGGACGGGGTCTGGGTCTGCCGAGGACATGACGGGCTCTGCTGCAGCTTCACCGGGGACGGGGCGCTGAGCGGTACTGGGGGATCAGATCCTTTGCATTTCTGAACTGGTTTCTGTTTTTTCTCTCCAGATGGCAGCTCTTCAGAGCCCTTTCTATGGAGATAAAATGAACCTGTTTTCTCTCTGCCAAAAAATAGAGCAATGTGACTACCCACCTCTTCCAGCTGAACATTATTCTGAAAAGGTAAATTGGGAGCGTTTTGGCAGGGGGTGCTGTGGGGGCTGCCGTGAAGTTCTTTCCCCCACAGGGGAGAGGGAGCCCAGGAGGAGAAGCGCCTCATGGGCAAAGCAGAACAGGAGATGGCCAGAGCGCGTGAGTACCTTCAGGGCTGGCTGAGGAAGCTCTCGTTGTGATGTCTGAAAATGGCCAAGCTGAATTAAGACACAAAAAAAAGATTTCTTAATGTGGGGAATATTTTGAAACTGGAAGTCTCTGATGCTGGCAAATCCCAGCAATGAACGGTTTGATGCAATAAGCATCTATACAGCAGCCGTACGGGGCTTTCTAAACCCTGGATTTTGTGCAGATGAAGGCAGGGGATGGAGAGCAGTAGCTGAACCGGAGTATATGAAAAAAATTATCAGTGCATGCTTACTCGGCGATGTTTCACTTCAGCTGCAGACATGAGTGTTGGGTTTGTTCAGGGCCTTTTGAGTGTTTTTTTTTTTATTTTTTTCCCTTACCTAGACAAACCAGCTGTTTTTCATTCCCTCCTCATGCAGTTACAGTTGCCTTCTATTTGCAAGGAAATGGCTAATGTAATTTTAAATGTTCACTGTATCCTTTGGGGTTTTTCTTTTGTTCTCCCTCAGAGTTCTGAGGAGCAAGAGGCGGGATGCAGGGGAAATACCCTACGTGGCTGCAGCAGACGGTCTGGTCTCCACCCCAAGGGGGACCCTGCACCACACGTTTTCCATTCTACTTAGTTTTTTTTACTTACTAACTCATGCAAAAGGTTATTTGAGAACTGTTCTGGAAACGTGGATTTTTTCCAATTTTTTTTCTTTCCCCGAGCTGCCGTAGCAGCGCGTCCCGGCTCTGTGCATTCACGTTTCCGTGCTGTTGTAGCATCTCAGGATATGCCTGCTGGCAGCAGGAATTAGTGTAAGTTGACAGATGTGTTTCCTGTCTTTACAATTACTGTCTGTTTGCTTCCCTCTGGCAGTGCTAAGGAGTGTGTGTAGTGTGGTGATACGGTCTGGGGTGAGAAGGATGGTTTAAAGCTCAAAGGCGCCAGGTCCCAGAGAAGTCGGCTCCAGATGGTGTTCGTGCGCTATTAACAGGACGCGTGACAGAGCCCGGGCTGTGCCCGTGGCTGCAGCTCATCCCGCGGCATCGGCTGCTGCCGCTGACTGACGCCGCAAAGAGCTTCGATGTTGTGAATATTAGAACATGAGTCCTCCACAAACAATATTTGGTTTAGTACATACTTGTAAAGGTTGGATTTTCGGGTGCTTTTGGAGTGGGTAGGCAAAGGGGAAGGTGTGCTGGTGCCTCCCGGCAGGATCAGCCACAGAGGCAGCTGCTGCAGCAGCGTCGCACCGGAAAGGATTTGTTCCTCCCGTGGCCGGTGGGGGGTGGTTGTCTCCGGCTGGACAAACGTGTTTTTCTCATTTTTAGATTGAAAGGGCAGAGTCTCTACAGCCACTGTAACACTGTCGCTGCTGCGGGGTGAAGCCTTTACACCCCGAGGCCGAGGGCAGGGGGGAGGCCCAGGCCCTGCCACGCTGCCGGAGTCTGTGGTGATGCTCCGGAGCCATCGGCACGTCCTTCCTTCACCTCCGTAACGCAGTCTCAGAGCAAACATCGGCTGCAGGCTGACTGCAGATCCCAGGAATGATGTAGTTGCAGCGTTTTAGATGAACAAGGCAGAGCGTTTATTGAAGAACGGCTGCTTTCATGGTGTTTCCCTTCAGTGATGCTCCTCTTTGTAACTGTTTGTGGCCAACCAGTCCAAACCCTCCCGCGAGGGACTGGTGTGCTGCTTGTAGCAGGAGGAGGAGCCAGGACTCCAGCCAGGATTAGTTTTCTATATCCGGAGCAAATTTGCTGCTAATTGGAGGTAGTGGTTGGCGGCGCTCGTCAAGGCCCGGTCACCGGTTCCGTGGAGATGGTGGGGAAGGGTCCTGGTCGTTCCCAGAGGGCAGGACTCCCCGGGCTGTGTTTGGGCGCTGTGTTTATGTGGGGGCACAGCTGCTGGTTACACAAATTGTACCGATGGCACAGACTCTGGTCGGAGCTTTAGAAGCATTTTCATTTGTTTGTGGGCGTTTTATGGTGATCCTGTCTGGTCAGGGCTCCATTCCCGTGTCGGGCCCTCGCTCCATCCCGAGCTGAAACCTCATCGGGTGCCCTCAGTAAAGCAGCTGCGGCCGTGTGCTCGATAGCTCTATGGTCATGCTTTTAATTACCATTAAAATAATTGGCACTGTGGCTACTGGGAGGATGTGAGAAGATCAGAGGCTCAAGGCTGTTTCTCCCGGTGCCTCGGGGGTACCAGCAGCTTTCAGTGTCTGTATAATTAAAAGCTACAATCTTTCATGTGCACAATAAAGAGGGTTGGGAGGTGGGGAGACTTCAGCCTTTCTGCATTTTATTTATTAAACATAATCAATGACCAGTCTCTCTTCTCCACAAAGGTTTTTAGGAAACGCTGGTGTCTGACAGCTCTGCTCCAGTATTTAAGATACACAAGTTAAAAACCTTGAACCGGCTTCTTACCAGGGCCTGGTGTGGGGAGGGAAGTGCAGTTGTCACACAGGAGAGTAAACAGAGAGGTTTTAAACCCCTCCTTCTACTGGCCCCTTTCCTCAGGGTCTATTTTCACTGGCAAATCCATCCCAGTCCGTCAGCTCCCTCAGATTGCTGGGGGGGGATCTCCTTTTTCCTTCCTTCATCTCCATCCTGCTCATGACCACGAGCTGCTGGTCGTCTGATGGTACTGGTCATCTGTGCTCTGGTTCTCTGAAGTGAATCAAAAATCCCCCAGGAAAAAACTATTATTTTTTTTTTTCATTAAAAAAAAAAAAGCTTTGAAACTCCCGGAGCAAAGGTGGTGGCTGCGCTCTCTGTTGAGAGCAGGGAGCCCTGAGGTCAGTTTGTGCTACCAGCGTGTTGTAAATGGCGATGTAAAATCCACTGGGGTTTGTGGAAGATTTTTTAAATCTCCAGTGCTGGAGTTTTGGTGGAAAAGGTTCTTCCTGGCCCTTTTGGAGGGTGGGGAGGACACGGACCAGAGGGAGGGAGGTGTGCCTGCAGTCTGCCCCGGAACGTCTGCGTACGAGGGGTTCCCAGCTCCTGTCTGGGGCTCCAGGGGTGGGACAAACATTCCCGTAGCCTTTCCCAGTAAGAACTCGGCGCTTTGGTTCACGTTTCAGTGCCTGTTTTCCTCTCTTTCAGCTGCGGGAGCTGGTCAGCATGTGCATATACCCCGACCCCGATCAAAGGCCCGACATCGGTTACGTGCACCAAATAGCGAAACAGATGCACGTCTGGACCTCCAGCACATGAGCGGCCGCGGCGCCGCGGAGCCAGCACAGCCCAGTCTTACTTGAATCTGATTTCTCAGCTGAAAGCGCCTGGTGCCCAGTCCCACCAGGGAGAGGGTTGAGCACTCAATGGATGCTCCATTATTTCTGCAGGTTATTTGACAAGGACTCTTACAAGGTGGTCGTGCTTTAACGTGAGGATTCTGTGAGGTATTTGCAAGTGATTTTTTTTTTTTTTTTTTTTTAAGGCCAATAACATGTTACAGATGTAGATCATTTAAGGGTCCTTTCTTAAAACTGTCGTGTGTAATCTAGGCTAGATGATAGCAGTGGGGGGCGGAGCGTTTGACACACCCCTTCTATCTTAACTGTAATGTGAAATATTGAAATAATTCCTTCAGTGAAATCACTTTATACTAATGTAAGAATTACAGTAGATTTTGTGTAATTTGTATAACTGCTACTTTGCCTCTTCTGCAAATGGTTAATAGCAAATTCAGTTTTTACTTCGTGTATTTTAAAGCAGCCATTTATGTGTTTGTTTTAATTCCCTCCTCTTCAGACTTAGGAACCGGGGAGGGGTGGGGGGTGGGAAGCACATTTGTTTCAAGATTTCTTTTTTTTTTTTTTTTTTTTTTAATTGAAAATTTAGATTGAGTATTTTGCTGATGCATTTCTCTTCTTACCTCGGCTACGGCCAGTGAGCTGAGGTGAGCGTGTACCTGGGGAAAACCACCCCCAAACCAAGCCCTGCTTCTGCAAATCATTTCTAAGTGTATTTTCCCATTCGGCAGGAGTCCCTTTAGCCGACAGGGTCTTGTTACAGACCGGTGTTTAGCGAAGCCAACGAGAGGTTGGTGCAGATGCTCTTACACGTTCAGTGGTACATCAGGTACTACAGGTAACACTCCGGCAAAGCAGTGTTTTAAAACACTTTGAAATTTTTTTTAAAAAGAAGTAAAATGCTTTGTGTATCTTGTTCTACATGAGGATCAGCCCCGTCTGTCGAACTGTGAAAGCTCATTTACAAAATGTGAATTTTTATAAAATCTCAACCTGATCTGAAGGAGTCATCGTCTTTAACTGCATGAAAATTTTCAACCAACTAAATTCATTCATTGAATCAATGATTTGTTTCTTTACTGGCGATGGAAAATCTTCACTGCTTTAGGAACAAACGTGGATTCACGTTCAAGTGTTTCCATTTCCGGGGCCTGTTCCGGGGCCGGGGGCTCGGCCCGAAATGTAGATTTGTGTGTGACAGTTCAAATGCAGCCTGTGCCTGGGGTTTTTTGTTTTGTTTTGTTTTTTTTCTTAAGAAGAACATACAATCCTTAATTTTTTGGAAATAAGATTAGGGTTAGAGGGTTACATACATATATATGCTTTTAGTGGAGATTTTTTTTTTTAACCTAATTTGCTCTACTTAAAGGAAAACTGCAGTGCCTTCTTCAATGACTTCCCGTCAAATTTCAAAATATTTATATAGTTTAGCAAAGAAAAGCTATTAATTGCTGTGACTGATGTTGGTACCGTTAACGCAAGGTGCCATTTCACTGAGTTTTCTCCGCAGAAGGTTGAGCTGCTGCTCTCGGGCGATTGGGGGAAATTCCAATCCCCACGAGAACGTCGCGGAGGCACCAGACTGCTTCCCCGCTCCCACGTGAACGTGTTTTAATTTATACCCAGCTCCTTCAGCGATCATTGGGTGTGAGACCGAGGACTGTCACCTTCTCACTGCAGCTTTCCTTTAAGCCGTGGTGGCAGCTACACGTCTGGGGGCGGGGGGCAGGTTGTGCTGTGCCTCCCGCTGTGACACGGAACAGGAGCTCCGGCTTCCAGGGAGGCTCAGCCCAACCTTGAGTGTCTCGAGAAGTCTGGTTGCTTTCTTGCTACATAAAACTTATTAGTGCTTATAAGTAAATGTATTTCAAAAAGGTAATTTTTTTGCAATTGTGCATTTTTAGATAAATAAAAAAATGATTTACAAAATAAACACCTTTGTTTTGAAAAAAAAAACAAACAAAAAAAAAGAAATGTCAGTATAAAGGAAAAAGTGAGGAAAAAAAAAAAAAAAAAGAAAGCACTGAAAACATGCCTAAAACGTGTGTGAAACTGTTCCTTACAGCTGTCGGAAAATGGACGAACAGCCGTGAGCTACATCAGTTCTCCTCCTGGAAAACTATGCCCGAGTGTCTTTAGCCTCCACCTTGGGGCAGCTCCACAGCTGGTTTTGTGGGTGTTTGTTGCAGATGCCGGGGCTGGGGCCTGGTGCCAATTAATTAACCTCTTGCAGCCGAGCGGAGGTGATGTCATACACCTCACCTTTTGACTCAAATGAGAAAATAATTCTGCAGGTGGAGTCCCACGTGGCTTTCCTTGGGGTTTTTGGGGTGGTTGTGTTGTTTACTATTGATTATGTGGTTTGAAACAGTTTGAAATCAGTTTATCTCAAATAGTACAAGCTGAGGATTTTAGGACAAAAAAGGTTCAAGTGGAAGCTTGCAGAAAAAGTCAGGCAAGTAATGAGACTTTGAATTCTGCTGCTTTCAGTGATGTAATTTAGAAATGGAAATGTGTGTATCAGTGGTGGGAGGGTGGAGCTACGCCCCAGCCTGTCACTATCTACAAAAAACAGGGAAGAACAACTCTTCCCTGTCACGATAACAGTATTATTTCCCTGCAATAATGGCAGTAGGAGTCTGCTGCAGGTCCTGGTCAGCCGTTCGGAACCACCCCTGCTCACTGTCTGGTAGGTTTCCATCAATAGAAGAACATGATGTTAAATTAAACCCTGTCCCATGGGGCTTACGCAGGACAGTTTTCCCCTCACGGTTTTGTTCTAGAGTGAGGTAACAACCCGGCTGTTGTAGGTGGTGTCCGTGCCCCGGGAGCTCCTTCCCGTGGTCGGATGGGTCTGGGGGGGTAAAGAGCCCCCAACACCGAATGGAGAAGACGCCAGGTTCTGTTCTGCACGAGCCTCAGGTTTTCAACAGTGTGAGAAAGGAAAAGCAGCAGCAGAAACCAGCACCAGGTAAAACACCAATTAAGAGAATGGTCAGAACCCTCTTTATTCTGGATCGGCCGCGTGTTTCTCTCGACGCTGGAGGCTCCTGAACAAACCAGCACTGGCTCCAGCGCCACAGGAGGGCTGCAGCTGGGGGTTCAGGACGTGTCCATGGTTTGTACAGTTTCATCCACCACCTCGATATCCAGGAGAGCTACATGCTCTGTGAGAACAGCCGTAGTTCCTTTTTCACACTTGTATCTCCCAAACCTGTTGAAGAAACAGGTGACCATTAAGCTGGAAAGCAGCACTGTGTGGGAAAGCTCTCCTTTAAAATGTCAGAACAAACCAGCTTTCTCTGTAAGTTTCCAAAACTAAGTTTCTAAAAGGCCAAAGTAAAGGCACTGTGCTAACTGCAGACTCTGAAGTGATTGCGATAACTGATACAGCGTCACCTCAACTAACCATTTTCAGGAACCACACCATCTTTAAAAAAAATAAATTACCAAGTAACTGTAAGGCCACCTTAAAGCAATAAATGGGATCTCGTTAGAGCATTGGACATTCTTGCTGTGTGCCCTCACTCAAACAACAAGCAGTTTATTTATTTTTTGCAACTCTAGAACAATTTTACCAGTCTGTTAGCTTTGGGTTTCTGTGCTAAAAATTAGCTAACATTTAACAGCCTGCCTGTAGTGAAGCCACGTTTCTGAAATCTTAACTGCGTCTGACCAAAGGCATTGTCACCCTTTTCTCCCATTTACACAGCAGAATCCAAAATCTCACTTAAAGTGAGCAATAACAGCTCTTCTCCAGCCCTAGAGGTGTCTGCGCAGGATGAGGGCGGTGCTTATGGAGCTGTACAGTGAGAAGCCCAAAAGCCCTTTAACTGGAGCAGGGCAATTCTTTGTGGCTTTGGCCATAGTGTCTGCCTTAGAAAGAAGGAAAAAAGCAATGTCTTTAAGCTCTACTATTTTGGCAGCAGATGGAAAAGTTGTACAACTTGTTATATGTAACACAAAAGTACATATTGTGAAATCCTTGAGCTGCCCTGGGCTGTAATTTCCCAGATTAGGCAACGTATTTCACCGAGCAACACACCTGAGTGTGCAGAAGATTTTCCAGCTCCTGTAACACACAGATTTTCTCACTTTAGATTTCATCCCCTCTGTGTCCTGACCAGTGCCAGTGTGACAAGATCACACAACACATACTTAAATGTAACCCTGTTTCCAAAGAGTTCCACCCTTGAATTGTGATAGAAAAGTTCATAATTACAAGTGACAGAATATCATCCCCTCTGTGAAGGACTGAGTGTCACCCCCAGGTGCTTTATGGAAATGAACGCTGAGAGCAGTAAAATGGGGGGGGCTGCACTGAAATCTGTCTGTCCGGGGTGTTTTCCCAAAGGAGGGAGCTAGAGGGAAAAAACACCACATAAGTTTCTACATAGTGGAAGTGGTTGAGACGATTTGGTTAGGAAACCACAAATGCTTACAAGCATTTTTTAGTTTGTTTATGCAGGAAATGGGACTCAAGTTTAGTCCCAGTAAAAAAAAAAATAAAATAATCTTATCACTACTGTATTCAGTTATTAAGTGTAAACTGTCCTTTTACCACAGTACAGTGTATTTCTGGACAATTTTGAGGGAACTGTAGTGGTCAAATCAATGGCTGTGTTGTCTTACAAGCCTTGCACAGGGCGTGTTTCCCGGCCGCTGGCTAGAAAGGGCCTCCAGAAATAGGATAAAATACACCCTCGTAGTCAGGGGCTGGAGCTGTGGCGTTTTTCTCTCGGGTTTGTCCTGCAGCGAGGCCGCACACAGCGGCTCGTGAGGGGCCTGCTGCCCCGTACGGCCTTTCAAATCCCCGTGCTGAGACGGGGCAGCACCGCAGGGAGGGCAGTGACCCCACAAAAACTCAGCCAGAACGCAGCAGGACACGGCTGTGCTGCTGCCTGACGGCAAAGGAAACCCAAGTCTCTGCTCAGTCACAAACACAAAACTTTGTAACTTCCTCAAATGGCCTGAAACTCAGGAACAGTCTCCTGGCA
Source organism: Numenius arquata (assembly GCF_964106895.1). Lineage (NCBI taxonomy): Eukaryota > Metazoa > Chordata > Aves > Charadriiformes > Scolopacidae > Numenius > Numenius arquata. The sequence goes on from NC_133594.1 coordinate 11,228,687, forward strand.
CGGAAAAGCGGTGGCAGGTAAGAAAGTCATTTGTTTCCATCACACATCTGTAGGTGCCACTGGCAGCCTCTGTTCAGCTGCAGATACAGTCACTCATTTTGTTTTCTTGTTTAGTGGAAATTCAATACACAGCTCTAGACATTACTCTGACAAAACTTAGCATTACAGAAAACAGGAATTGCTGGAAGAGCACGGATAGTGCACAGCCTCAGGAATACTAACCTGTCCCCCTTTCTGTTGGCCACATCGTATGGACGGATGAAATCCAGCTTGTTCTTGCTGATGACACAGATATCGATGTTGCTGCCAGAGCCCAGGTCATTGTATATGCCAGCTGCGATGGCGTCTCTCACAAGCTGCTTGGCTTCCTCTTCCTGGAAAAGTTAAAAAAGCTGTCACTGCACAGCGTTGGCATTTCACAGAAATGTTTGTCCATGGGTGAGTGGAAGCTGTGAGCTCTCGGAACAATAAATGAGATCCCAGCACCTCTTTAATCACCGCAGAGCGTTAACAAGAGTCGGCTCAACAGCGGGACCAGTGGCAGGGACAGCCTTTTGTCCTGGGCACGAGCCACCCCCCTCAGGACAGATCAGACTCAGTGACGACAGTCGGAGAAATTATTAAGATTTCCGTCTTAATGAATGGAGAAAACAAATTTTACAGTTTTTATCTTCCAGGCTTTTGTGCGCGTGTGCATTACACGGTCCCTGCGGTGCCCTCTGTGTACCTGTCGCATACAAATGAGAGAGTCACACCAGTTCAGTGACACGACTTCCCTGGGCAGGGACTATTTAATCAGCCCCTGTAGGACCAAAATGATTTCTATAATTTTGTAACAGAGCTGGGTTTGCAAAAATTATTCAGCTCATTGTAACAACAACTGTCTCGCAAAGCAGCCTTGCTCTGTGCTGAAGGGGAGCGGGCTACAGCTCTAACTCCAGTCCTGAACACAAGTGCAGAATATTGACAGAAACCTGCTGAAAGCACTGCTCAAACAAGGTACCTCTGTCAAAATACTGCCATTTGGAATTAAGTTCTTACCATTTAAATGCAAAAACGGAAAATTTGCTACAGTTTCTTTTCTGCTGTACACTGCAGAAATTCCATAGGTAGCTAAAGTAAAATATATATTTAATATAGTTCATTTACTGTATTTATATATATTTTAAAAACATGTATATTTCTAAATTACTTGGGACAACTAATAGAATTGTCTTTGCGGCAAAACTAGAACAGGAAATAAAGCTCGCTATTTCTATGGCTTCTGAAACCATGCATTCTCCTGCAAAAGCTCCAATGTTTGCTTTCGTACAGGCTTTGTAGAGCTACTTTCTGTTAGAAGGGCCCACACAGAGCTGCTGCTGCTGCAATGGGCATCTGGCCTGGAACTGAGAAATGTCCTGGTTAGAAGCTGCCTGAAAGTACAGCTCAAAGACAAATAACACGCAGATGAGTCTTTCACGAGGAAACATTTCAAATTTATCAAACTCTCCATTAAAACACCACAACAGATCTAATCATCTTCACTCCCCCAACAAAATCCGTGAATGGTGTTGATGTGGAGGCATCAGAAATGCAAGTTTTGGAGCCCGATAACCTCCTCCCCAGTACAGGCGGTTCGAGCTGCGCTGGCTCCCTCTACAGATCCCAGGGAGGCTCGGCTTTATTTCCAGGGCAGCTTACGGAGAACCCCCCATCAGACCCGGTGCTAGAAACCATCTGCCCCGGCCAGGAAATCCCTGGTTCTGTGCTGTCACTGAAGATGCTGAGCATGAAGAAGCGTGGCAAAACAGCCTTTCTTGCCACGTGGAAATAAGGATGCCAAGAGCCCCAGCAGCTCCCAGAAGGTCTGACTGGGAGCAGCTGCACAAGCCCCAGTGTCCAAGTGCCCCTGAAGAGGACCCCAAAATTAGATCAGCTACAACCCCGTCTGCTCCCGGCGCATACTCCGCATTCTCCCATGGCCTCCAGAAAAGAACTCATTAATAACAGTATTCCTGCTCTAACAGCTTCATTAAGGTGCTGACCAGGAGGGGGGCACTTTTTCAGTAAACTATAGAAATTGCCTAAATTCTTATTTCACTCCCAATTTTATTAGCATTACTCTTTTTTAAAAAGAAACAAAAAGCAGAACACTGAATGATACTGTCTACCAAGGTGAGTGGACCAAAACAGCCACCGTTCCTTCAGTGCGGTCGGCACAAAACCCCAATGAGCAAGGATTTCCTCAGTCAACTGATAGAAACCACCTTTCACTGATTAGTTGCACACTGAGAGTATTCTAGCACTATAACACATACTAAAAGACAAAAGTATGTGTAGATATGTTTTAAAAATTAATCAGTAGTAACACCAGAGTAACTTTAAGCTATTATGTGAGCTGTTAGTATAAGAAAAACACCACAGCTTTGAAAAACTAAAGGAAATTGTTGGGGCTTTGTTCCCTTCTTAGTATTTTTTAGACAACAGTGTAAACTTGCAGAATCATGTTACACCTTTAATCGAAAGTTGTTTTTTTTACTTTTTAATGAGTACTCTGTCAACCTACTGTTATCAAAATAGTTCTAAAACCCTCCAGTGAAGCTCAGCTGTAACTGCACCGAGGCACCCACAGCACTGAGGAAGTCTAAAGCTGGGCTCATTCCTCTGGTACAGTGCAGCCTGGTTCATGAACCTGGAATAATTTTAATTTTAGAAAACCCTGCTTCAGTGCTGTGTTTATTGCTCCTCCCCTTTTCATCATTTAGAAAGATAACCAGAATAGTCACAAGAAGAAACCCCACACCATTCCTTGTCAGACCCTGCACACTGAGTTGTAGCGAGCGCCGCTATTTTACACCCAGAAATAGGGGGTTGGCAGGGAAAGTGCTGACACAGTTTTAAGTGCAGGGCCACAAATGAGTCACTCTAATAATTAATCTTAAAAAACCCTAAAAGTTCAGAGTATATAAGAGGAGCACTTCCTACTTTATGGTTGCAAAGACCAAGCTAACTGGGAATATCATCCTCTGGGGTCCACGCTGCTCCTTAAATGAGATTAGGGCTGGGGTGATGTAGTGTAACGCGGGGCACGGTGACAGGCAGCGCTTTATGGCACTATCTGTCTGTCTCCATCACCGCGGCTCACAATGTGTCCCACGACTCCAATGTGCAACTCCATTTACCGCTACATGACAAATGGGCAGCACTTGTAAAAGGCGCAAAGAGGTCCAGCTCAGCCGTGTAATGGTCACCACAGCTGTACCGCGGTGCGGGAGGGGAGGAAACAGACCCCCAAGTTCATTAAAGTGACCAGTAATGGATCTTTCAAAATGTGTCTTAGGAATAGTACAGTAAAGGCTAAAATAAATAACTCAGCATGGAAGGCTAATCTGAAATGGTGTTTGATAAATTATTTATAACACAGACAATTGTCTGCATTTAATATTGGCGCTACTGGTAGCATCTTTAAAAGATGATTTATGTGCAGTAATGCCATTAAGCTTTATATGGGCCCACTGCTAGCTATAAAGTCTGCTGAGATTTAGAGAATGAGTTTTAAACTGTCACTGCAACATCAGAGTAGATGGAGCCTGTATTAAATCTTTACTTTAAACCTGTTATCTGGAGAGTTGCATTTTGTAGACCCTCAAGAACTGATAGATTACCTCTCCACAGCCGCCTCGGCGCCAGTCCCAAACAGCACCAATGAGGAACTTTTTTACACATCACTCTTGTGTATGACTTCAATCAAGTTTCTCTTCTCACTTAAGCGATTTTCAGATTTCAAATGCTACTGAAGGAAAAAAGAAGAGAGACTTCCCTACAGGAGATGTGGATGTTTCTACATCATATTAATATTACCTTTACTAATAGCTTTTAAACAAGTTTATCATTATGCCTCCAGCAGTAAAGGCAGCAGCTGGAATGGCTTTGCGAATATTATTTCCTCAGCATTTTGTAACTTCACAAGGAAGTTAAACAGGAAATGCCTTTTCCAAATTTAAAAACTGTAGAAGAATTTACTTTTTTAAAAATTCTTACCGAGCTGAAATGAATCCCTTTGCAGGTCACCAGTGTGCTGTCAGAGCTGGGACACACAGTGCAGCACCCAACAGTACGTCTCAGCAAGAATTTGAGGTGCACAATGAATGTTAGTAAGAGAATGAATATGTTGGTAACAATTTTTGTAAAAAAAAAATTAAATACTTATCACACCTGCCTTTTACAGCAGAATGAAATTTCTTCAAATTATAAAATGTAAGAGTTGATCCTACTTAAAGTAAGAATCCATATGACTCACGTGGGAAGAGAAGGGGAGGGAAAAAAAATAAATCAGAAGCTTCAGGAAGGACAATGATAAAAAAATAAATCTATAAAGGAGTGATGGGAATTTGGAGCTTGGGAAGTGATACCTCTTGAAGGAAAGAAGCACAATTAGACTTTGGAAGAGTAATCAGCAGACTCCAGCATGCGAGAGGAGGAACCAGTCTGCTGTTGACAGAAGCCGTGGTGGAGATCCATATGTAACTGGAAGCAAGGCTGGAATCTGCTGGCTACGACCAAAGGGAGAACAAAACTGAGAAGCAAAGTACTTTGGGTTTTTCTTGTAAGGGGAGGCTGAAAGACTCCATTAGTGAGAATTAATTTGGTTTGGCCACCTTTTGAAGCTCCAAAGGCGCTGGCACACTCAGGTTTAACCAAAAAAACCATGCATTTTGAGTAGTGCCTCAGAAGCAGATGAATGACACACCTTGCCTCATAATTACTTTTTTTTTTTTTTAAATAGACCTATGCTACATTCGAAATAGTTTGTTTTTCTTTCATCTTTGATCAGGTGAATGAAACTTAGAAGTAGTCAAGTCTTTCTAGCTCTCCCCCTCACCCTTCTTCCTCCACCGTCTTTTGTTTGGGCTCTAAAAAGTCACAGTGGAAGTTAGAGGCAGAATGCTGAGATTTAACAGCCCAAACAATGCAAACCAGCCCATTAAAATAGATACATGTGGTGGATGTGTAAGATCAGGATTCCAAATCACAGACAACAGGATTAAACTGACATGTCAAATGCCCACAGCACAAAGAAATATTTACAAGATAGAAGTTGCAAGTAGAAAGAATTAAAGCACCGATCACACCAAAGGTTATGAAAAAAACCCCCAAATCTGTAAGATGAGCAGTGTCTGGGAGCCAGGGAGCAGTGAAACACAGAGACGGGTCCTGGGAACAACCACCCGTTTGTGCATAAGGAAGAATGGGCACAAGTTACCAGAATATTCTCAGCATGTGATGGAAAAATGAAGATATCTAAAGGTATCTAGGACTAAACCTGTGCCCTGTCTGGCTATAGGGATGGCATCGCCTCCGTTCTGCTGAACTTCAACCATAACCTATTTTGGAACCATGTATGCTCTAGAGAAAAAACTAAAATCTAGAGGAAAACATGTCTTCAAATATTACATGCAAGTTTATTTAGTTTTACTGAACATCTGTTAAAGACTAAGATAAACAGAAATTTAGTAGTTTCTAAAGCAAAAGCAAGGGGGGAGAAGTGAAATAACAACTCTATTACTTTGTGTGTTAAACAGCTAAGTTATTTTAAATCAAGGCAACATGTATCGTGTTATTTTCCAGTTCAGTTTCCACAGCCACCTTTAACAAGAAACTGAAGTGCTCCAAGTTCTGAAACATTACTTTCATTCACTTGCAGGAAGGCAAGTGAGTGACTCAATATTTGCACAACAAACAGCGTTGAGGACTCAAGGACTATTAAATATGATCAGAATTTTCTCTCCAGAATACATTCTGTCCAAACACTGTGGAACATGCCTTCTGTTTGGAATGGTAACTTGAAATACGTTGGTCTAAATTCTAATGTTCCTGCAAGCTTTCAAAGCTGGACTTCTATTGGAAAGGAAGGGAAAAAGAGCCCGGGGCAGTTTCTGTTAGGCACATTCCCCTTCTGCCTGGCGCCCCTGTGCCCCTGCTCCCTTCCTCACCCACCACCTTCTCACATGCCAAGGACACAGAGCCCAGCTGTGCTGCCCCCACCCGCACAGGGCAGGGAAAGAGAAACCCCAACTTCCTTAAATCCCTGAATTATGAACACATCGGGGTTAATGTGCTGCTGACTTTACACAAAAAAAAACCCACAGAAAAACCGGTTTTGTTAGGAAGTAGCAATCTTCAGCACAAATATGGCAAGGGCAGGAAATCATGCAAAAAGAAATGAGAGCAGAGCACTGACCTGGTGGGTCTTGTTAAAACTCAGCAATTCGAGTTTTTACACAAATGTACCCACATTCGTTCATTAATAGATCATAGAACCATAGATCAGGTAATTCTTTACTGCATTTGATGTCAGTTTTGTTGTGAATAAATGTTAGTTAATGTTTATTTTTCTAACTGTTTTCTACTAAGAACTTTCCAAATAAAATGCACCTTAGTCCCTAATTATTATTCTCAGTGATTACAGTTTTTTCCTGTTGGGCTGGTCGACGCCTGCAAGCCCAGACTCATCCCCACCTCCCCCTCTCTGATATTGTACACCACACAAGTATAATAAACCATGTTAATATTTCATACCAGTGTGAAATATGCTGGAGTATCAATTCAACATCTGCTGTCTTTAGGGTACTGGCGTCCCGCAGAGACACTTTCAATTTGTAATTGAGTTCTATACTGAATTAATCAGCAGTTTATCTTTTTTAGTAAAATAACGTCTTCCCCACTAACCTGGATTTACATTAACAATTTATGCCAAATTACCTGCCAAGGCAAGAAACTTATATGATCCGGAACTACTATTCAATAACATTAGTTCCTATATGTCATTCCTTACATGAAGATTAGTACAATACATATTTCCAATGGTACAGAATTAAATTACAAGCTCCTCTCACAACTATGGGATTTCTTTTAACACTACTCCCATACTCAGAACTAGGAATGAATATGAAAATTCATTTAATCCATCTATTATTATGTCTGGGTGAAGTTCACGTTTTATTAGGGAACTGATTCTCAAAATAAAAAGAACTCGGTCAACAGTAGCAGAGCTGTAAATCCTGCCCGGCTGCACGTTCTACCGACAGTGTGATATCCTGGATTCTCTGTACAGCTGCATTGCCGAACAGTAACGAACTGAACCAGCAAGTACCCAGATATGGAAACCATGCAAAAGATGACAATTAAAGTTGTGGTATATTATTACTGCATATCAAAAAATTAATATCCAGCACTAACACCTCTGGCTTCATATAAAGCAGATCCCTGTTCATGTGTTACTTTATCTCTGAAAAAAAGGATGGGAGGGAATGAAGGTCAACATTTTATTTGAAAAAAGAAGTCCTGGGGCCTCCGGTAATTTTTTCTTCCTAATACACCAAAAGGCTCCATAACGCTTATTGGCTGGGAGGGAGCCCAGCCCGGCTCCCACCCTCCACTCCTTCCATTCCCTGCTCCGGCAGGAATCGCCCTCTGCCTCCACAGCCCTCGGGGCTCTGGGCCATGTGAAATATTTCCCAGTGTGTTTTGCCTGTGTTCTGCAGTTACGGGAGATATACAAACCGAAACAATTTAAACTGCAACACCTGCTCCTGCGAAATGCATCAAAAATAATGACCTGTCCTACATCTACTCTGTACAGGGAAATGATCTCTTAACACAGAGCCCTACTTCCAACCAACTTGTCTACATTATTACATACAAAGTTTAAGTGTTACTTTCATAAAGGTGAAGAAATTGTTGCTCTTTGTCATGCAGCAAGGCCCAATTTAAATGAAGGTAAAATTTATTTCCCTCAATACAGTCTGTAAACAGAAAACTAGAAGAAGGTGCTACTGAGTATCGCGGGCAACTCAGACTGATACTGTTTTCCCACCTGATCTCTGCACAGAAATTGGGCTTTGATATATTCAGAGAGCACTCCTCAAAACACGTCTTGGGTAGTCCTAGCCCTTCCAGAGCACGTCTACCCAGCACATTTTAAATCAGCCTCATATTTCCTGTTTAACATTAGTTCCGCAAAGGAAATCAATCCAAGGCACAATTCCGTGAGAGATGAGAACAGTGCTCCCTGTCCAATGTGTCAAGCAGAAACCAGGTTACCATCGAGTAACTTTAATTTCATCTAAAAATAAGAAACAGCATGATAAGCCTTTATTTTCTGGATGACTGCACTAAACCCCTGATATCTACCCATGGAAATTCACATCTCTGAAGGAGACAACAATGCAGGTCTGTAAGGAAAGCAGGAAATCTGTATCGCCATGAGCTCTGTCAGAAAAGGCAGTGAAGATATGCCACTGTCTCAGTTACTGTCACTGGATAATGAAATAAACAGATAGACAGAGCACCAAGTACTTATTTTTGTTCATGGAGTCAGGTTCTCCCCCCCCAATTTACTTAATCTCCGTGTTTGACACCAACGGGGGTTCAAGTACCTCGAGCGGGCTCTCCAGCCTAACTCCCATAGTCCGGCCCATCTCCATTGTCTGCCGCCCGCGAGCCGCCGCCAAACCTCCCAGCAAGTGGCCACCTTCCCACGGCGTCATTAACGCTGCCGGTGTCAGCTGGTGGGATCAGCCGCAGCCTCCCGCACCTGAGCCCCGCGGCGGGGACACGGGCATTTTGATCACCATCACTAATGAATACAGAATTCATATGCAGCTTGTCATCGCTCTTGAGCCTCGAATCACACACATGCAGGCTAAATAAGACTGATGAGACAACTATTGTTGAAGATTAGAGAGTTTTGACAGTTGCTGAAAATAGCATGGTATTATTGTCAGTAGTTAATAAACAAAAATAATACCACCATATTGAGGGACAGTAGGAAATACGAGCACAGAAACATTTGAGTGATCTGTATCTCAGCTGTTTAAGAATGGAAGAAAGTGACATGTTTTTATAATATTTTTGTAGTATGTCTGATGCATTCTTTAGTGATAGAAGAGGTACACACTGAAAGTTGTGTTTAGACCACTTTGACACAGCACAGACTGTCCCTGCACACCCAGCACCTGGAGGAAGCCATTCTTTGTGCCTCGGCTTCTTCACTCTGGGGTTACGGGGCTGCTCAAAGTACCTCAAAAATCAGTGGCAAAGTCAGAAACAGAACTGGGGACCAGAAGAGCCTGAGTCTACACATTTTGCAACTTCCAGTCCTCTGCTTTCCTAGAATTTCATTGTGAACACATCTACTCTGGCAGCTGCAAGTATTCACTGGAAAAGGTACCCCCAACTCCTCCCATCCGCCCGGCATTCCTCCTTTTACAGAGAATTACCCCAATCTGCCTACACGATCGCTCCCCTTTGTTAAAACCAAACAAGTTGGCAAAAGTGATCACTGCAGAATGATGACAAAAGCAAACCTGGCCATAGGCGAAGGAGGGCAAGTCTCTGGCAGGAGCCAGACACAGTTTCTGGAAGGCACAGTGGCTGCAGAGGGGGAGTGCAGTCAGAACAGCCCCCCTTCTGTTTTTAATCTGCTCCTACCCTTCCAGTCTTTCTGTTTTCATTCAGTATCACTTGATTTCCTACCACGCTTAAAAAAATGATAGAATGACTGTAACTATAATCCCACATTTTTGGGGTGATCTATTTTAGCAATAATTATTAAATATCTGCCAGACTACCTGCTTCCATTTTTTCCACCTATTCTGTGCCCCTGAACTCATTACACAAAGATTTATTTCCCTTTCCCTGCAATAGTTCTGCTTTCTGTGGCTTCTACCGATTCTCTTTCTTCTGGATCCTCTTTTTATTGAACCTGGCTGTTTTGATGAAATACAGAAAAGATAGGAAGTTACAAGCAGCCCGTTCCCTTGCTTAAACATGAAGCTCTTATCAGACGGCTACAACATAGCCTCACTGTACATCAAGTAATTCTTCTGCAGACAAAAAGCTTCTGCTTTTCAAACAACAGAAGTCAAATAGCAGAATAAAATATATAATATCCCCCTAATCACCCTAGAAATTCAACCAACACAGTAGAGGTATACCCAGAATTTAATACTGTACACACTTTTTTCCCCAGATCATGATGGTTCCATACCCACTGACTCAGAGTATTTCTTTACCATTGTTTAACACCAGAAGGCATGAATGCATTTGCAAAATCCCACTGTAAGGTTTTAAAACCATGTGGCTACTCGATTGAAACTCTATTGAAAGAAAAATTGGCTGCAATGGAAGATCTAAGCTCAAAACACTCTATTAGATGTGCTGTTCTTCCACTTATGTTTTTTTAAGTAGATCTATAGCTGCCCACATGACAGATTAATATTGTTCCACAGTAGTTAGGTGCTTGGCATTACATTTTTGAAGCATCTACAGGCCTTCAGGGCTGAAAGTGTTCACATCTTCAGCAATCTATAATGGTTCCTCTAGAGGCCAGCACTTGCTTCATAATGAAACATGCCTCCATAAATCAGGCTGCAGAAGTGGCACTTGTGTACGTCACCATCTATCTGCGCAGTTTCTCTGAAGGATGTTGGGTAAAGATCATCTCCCGGCACTGCAACCAGGGAAAGGACCATCACAGCTGGCATTGATAAAGCATGTGCTACTTAAATCTGAAGACACACTAAGTCTATGGAAAAAAACACATCCTGCTGGTGTTAGCACGCCTCAGGCAGTGGGAGAAGCTTCAGCAACTCATCTTCAAAAGGCAGAGAGCCAGGGCTCTAGAAACCTGCAAAAATTGGCTAAGCCTGCAGTCTTCTTTTTCTATTTTTTTTTTTTTTTTAACTTGAGCATCTTCAAAGTCTACAATTCTAACTGTAGGGCACAGCAGCTGCCACTGCAGATTTGATCCTCTCAGCTTTTGGCAGCTCTCAACTTGAAATTCTAGCAAAAGAATTTTTCAAGTTGCTATTATTGCCTGTCATGGATTTATAAATATTGTGCACTATCTGCTGTGGCATGGCTCTCCTGGGACACCAGTGCATGCCAAAAGCATAACAGAATGAAAAACAGTTCCTATTCTTCAAATAAATGCTAATTTTTTTAACTGTGCTCACATGATGCGTTTGGTGATCAGCTTCAATAGTACAGAATATATATCAGAGGCAAAAAAGCTGATTGTCTTTTCCAGTAGTATTCAGCTGCTACTTTCATTAAGCTTGTTTAATTACATTCCAGATGCTAATTTGCAAGTCGATACCAGAGGGTGCAGGACAGTTTGCCTTTGAATCATTTTTCTGTGATGTGATGGTCTTGAAGCACACCACTACCCTCCAGTAGCCCTAGCAAGATATTCTGACAATTAGTGCAAAAGAAAGCAGTATTGATCCTGATAGAAAAATATTAATCTCCTACCCATTTTATTAAATTAATCTCTGGGAATTTCAAGTTTATCATCATTGCCATTTCATAGCAAATTTTATGTAAAATATACATAGGGTACTTCAGATGTAATTTGTTTTAATTTCACTAGAAATATAATTTATTATTTTGTTACTTTACTGGGGAAAAAACAGCCCACATCTGACTCAAAAGGTAAATATCTTAAGCTGGCAGCCATAACAGGGTGTGAAGAAGTGTTTAAGAGTACAGTTGAGCTTTGTCACCTAAAACTTTGCTGGTTTAGTTAATACAGTTATTAAATTGTGATTAGGTAACAGAATATCTAGTAAAAACAAAGGAAGGTTAAGGTGCATGCAGGCCTCAAGGATCTAAATATCTATTTCAACAAATTGGTAGTCTGCGTTTTTACACGCTTGTTATAACAGTGAATATCTGCTGCCATTTATGGTTGTGTATGAAGACAATTTAATTAGGATGACCTTTCTAAATAGGAAAAGTTGGAGATTTACCAATTTCTGGTGCCTTTTTTGGTTGCTCTTACACAAAGAACGACTTAAAATACAAGCTTGAAAACTAGCTGAGAATAAGATGAAATTTTTAGTTTTACAGCACAGCGCTCTGACATTTGTATCTTTGAGAGTGGACTATTACACTGTAGCTGTTGATTCCAGGGATTTGCAGTCCATGTTTTCAGCACGAATTGCACACGTGCCAAGTGCACGGTCACGCGAGAGGCTGGAGAGAGAGACTGTCATTCTTACAGCAGCAGGAGGGGAGAAGAAAAAGTAGAGAACCTCTATCTCATGGTTCCTTCTCCCAGTCATCTAGAGTAACGCTGCTTGCGGAAGAAACTTGAGTGCCCATTAAAAATATTCCAGTATTTGTGATGGCATTTTTAAATATCCTAGAGGCCAGAAGTCCAGTGTCTTCAGGCATTGCCCAAAACATTGCAGCAACACAGGAATCCTACTTTTACTGCATTTGCATCATTTTGCACAGCTACAACTACTTCATATGTACTGACCGAAAAGGAGCCAGTTCCAGGAATAACTGGAAGACTCTCTATTACTAACTCTTAAGCAGTTTAACTACTGGAAAATTTCTTGAAATCAGTTGTTTGGGTTTTTTTTAAATCAACTGGTATTGCATGTCACATTTCTTCACGAGATGTAACAGGGTATGACACATCACTTTAAAATTTAAATTTAATTAACAGGTTTGAGAGAGAACTCAGTGGACTTATGGAATCATCACCTGAAAATATACTGCAGTCACCTCAACATTTGAAGGGGAGGAAATGACCCACAGCAGCTGCATTGTAAAGATAAGGAACACCCGAACATCTTTTCTGAAGTAAATCAACTTTATCCTTTTCTACGTTATAGTAAATAGCTGTAAGACTTGTTGTATCTGCATTTTAGGCTGCAGTGATTGCAACTGTTAGTGTTACAAGTCATTTTTAATGGATTCCATTTTCGATTTTGTGTTCAATACTCAGGTTTTTCTTTACTGTGAAATTATTAATCAATTGGAATGAGAAGAAGCACCCACAGGAAGTCTGAAGAGATTAATATGGTTTAAAAGAGGGCTTGACATTACTGAGGCATTTTACAAAATCTGGTCACAGAAAGCCTTTTAATTGTTTTGGGTTTGTTTTCATCAATAGTCTTGTCTGCAGATAACTGGGTTTTTCACTGTTTAGTTTAGCAGGCACTGAACATGGTGTAACTAAGGGCAAGGAAATACTACAGCTAATACAAAAATAGTGTACTGCACACAGTCATTAACAATAACTGAATAACTCATGCTGATCTTAATCATGACACTCCAGCTTTTAGCTCTTCTGAATGATTCTCTATAATGAACAGTTTCCAATTTTTATCAAGATCACCAGCAAAACACAAACAACCCACAACCTTGTAAGTCTTCTGATAATCAGCTTTTAAGTAGATATTAAAAATAAAAGCGCAGTTACTAGTTCTGACCCTGCCCAATCAACCACAAATCTAACTGGTTTCATACGCTACTTGAGCATTTTTTCGTTGCTTTTACAATTGAGCATCCTCTTTTCAAGGTTGAGAGAAGGACCGACTGAGGGAAAACCAGCAACAGTGACTGGGGAATTTACCAGCCCTTGCGTAAAGTCAACTATAATCAGTAAGTTCTATGTTTTTAAAGCTTTCACCTACATTCAAATCACACAAGTTTTCCACATATAAACTCGCAAGAAACTGTATTTCTTTAAATTTATTTTACTCATCAACTTCTACAGCTTTGCAGTAAGCTGACATTAGTACATTTTAAGTGCAGGGAAACTAGAGAAGACTTTTTTAAAGCTTCAAACCTCTGAAATTCTTACAATCATGAGAATTATTGAGGGAAGAAACACTGAGCTTTAAAAAAAAAAAAAAAAAAAAAAATCTCTTACCTCCATGTCCTGTTTGTATTTATCTTCAAATACTGCCATAGCTGCTAATGATCCAGAACCTACAGTAACAAAATTAGGACACTTATTTAGCCAAGTCTACCTTAGCTTATTCTACACTCTGGAGGGTCCACCCTCTTTAAGTCCAGCACCTAATTTAATCCTAAATTTACAGCTAGTGTACACAGACTTGTCACAGACTTGGTTCTGACTGCATTTTTCTTACTATTTTGAACACCAAGATATAAAAATGAGGTTAGAAAAAGAGTTAACTGGATGCCACAGTTTGTAATTCCTACCCCTCCATTTCTCCTGTCCCACTTTGTGCCTGGGCACATTAGAGGGTATGTCACTTCATACCAAGACACCTGGAATGACTAGATTGCTTTAACGAGCTGCCCTGGCACAGTCACCTTTACACATAGGGATGGGTGAACCAGCAATGGGAACAGGGTAGCCGGCTGCTGCCATCGGGGTATCTCCCACGTCTACTTTAAAACAGTTTATTATGCATTTACTTTGTGCCATTATTTTTACATTGAACAATAACAGCTGAATAGGCAAAATGACAGATAAGAAAACATGAGTTTAACGTTACTTCTCTTAAAGGATGCAGTGCGAGTGTAGTGATGGAACAGAAGCCATCTCTACCCAAAGCGCTGTAACTGCAGGTGTTATAAATGTGCTTTCCGTAAATTAATACGAAAAGCAGTATGATACTATTTAAAACTGTAAACTGGCTTTGTTCAGAAAGAGTGAATCTTCAGGAAGATGCCTGTCTGTGGCCCTAATCATATTTCAGAGCGTGCTACTTTTGGGGAGTGAATAAAGTTACCTGCAATTTTTTATTCCAATTAGAAGATTTTTTGGCATTTATTACTTTTTAACTTGTTTTGCATACTGCTATCTGTTTAGCTGGGTCACAGAGAAAGCCATATTTTCTATTTAAAATGATTTGTGTATATCGCTTGACCACCTCAATGGTTTAGTGGAAGAAAAAGGCAGCGATTAAACAGTTTCAAATGAGGTGTCCTGCTGATTTTATCAAGTCTGCTGAATGTATAATGAAAAAAGAGAAGCTGACAGTGACACTGTTGAGAAAATACAGACTACCTTATCTGAACCATTTAAGGAGGTCCAATTATAGATCAAATTTAAAGGGTAGAAACAGCAGATTTACAGACACAAATCAATGAACATGGTAATCCCAATGAATATGACAGATATTCCTGTTAGAGAATATTGCTATGGTTGAGGATCATTACCTTTACAGTACCAAATACATCACATCTAAAAGCAGTAAGACACTCTAAGTGTGTACTTGTATTACAGGCAATGACTATTCATTTACACCTTGGAGCAATACATGACTCCATTTTTTAAATGCTGAAACTGGGAATAAAGAAGATTTTTAAGCAACTAATAGCAGAAATGAACCACTGATATCACAGAAGAAATCACAAATAAAAGGAATTTTACTGATCCTTCAAACAAGGTCAAAATAAGGTGTGTTCCAAAACAAATACAGGACTTGAACCATAAAATAATTCTTCTTGTGGAATGACAAAGGAACATTTCTAATGAGAGGGTAAAAAAAATCTGAGATATGGTCTCAAACAAAGACCATGTTCTTACCACACGCAAATAAAGGCCTACCATAAGCAGAACGGGAAGCCTCAAAACTAGGAAACAATCCTAACCTTGGATAAGGGTTCTTTGAAAAAAGTTAGAGTATAAAGACTAAAAAATGTGCAAGAATGAAAGTATGCAAGGTAATAAAGCTACTAACTAATAAAAAGTAGTCTTAATTTCTTAAAACTTCTACTGACAAATAAAAGTTATCAATGACACAAATATTGCGAAAAGCTCATACGTGGCTTCGACTGGATTCATTCCTCCAGCTCCTTTCTGAAGGAAGCTCCCAAGAGAAGCTATGGGCAAGAACTCGTCATACGTAGAAGAAGAAAAAGGAAAAAGGGAGGGAACCTTACATTACATGAAATCCTTTTTGCATAAAGAATGGTACTGTTAATTATTTATCTCGCTATATTACCAAGGTGCAAATAAATGTGAAATTTAGTATCAACTTCAAATAAATAAATAAATGCAGACAGTCCTGTAATATATGTTTTCAGAGAGTTGTTGTAGGTTTAAATAAATTAAGATTCACACGTAGACATTTACATCTAAAAACCACAATCCCAAGGAGGTTCTAACAGAAGAGGAAGTAAAGCTGGAAAAGCTTACTAAACTCAGAGGTTTTTTTCTCTACTGCTTATAAATCCTAAAGGTAAGTTTTATAAGCTTAGCATTCTCTGAAAGAACAGATTCCTGAACCTTAAATAGCACAATGAAAATTCCTTACTCTTAATAGCACCAGATGTAAACACTGTGTTTTTAGAAACATAAATAGATGTATATTTCTGAGTTCCTGCATCAAAACAAATCATCTGCTGTTTGACAACAGCAACATGAACTATTTTGAAATAAACTAATGATGTACATATATTCACCTGTAGCACATTGACTAAGAAAACCCACCAATCCCCTGTTTGCACCGCTGGGGGACTGACAGCCGTCACTTGGCCATGCAGAAATGCAGAAAACCAGGAGTGGGCAGTTGCTCCTGAGCCCCGTTGCGAACTTCACAACCCAGTTACACCCACTTCCCTCTACTTGTTAAATTCCACAGAGGATCCACAAACCCCACAATGTTCCAAGCAGTTCAACTGAGTTGTGAAAGCGATGCATTGGAACAGGAAAGCCGGCAATAAAGCCTGGGAACTTAAGTAAACAATGGAAGTATGGTTTTCTTATTGCAGTACCTATAAAAGCACAGAAAACTTAGATATTAAGGGTCTAGGGAGAACTTGGTTGTGTGTGGGGAAACAGCTGTTCTCTTGTCCCTGTATTCAATGCCCACCAATAACTCATTTTTAACAAGCACACTTTGCCTTTATGTAGAAACAAACCTAACAACTCCCAGATATAATGTCTGGAGAAAGATAAAATCCAAAACATTGCAAAACACCATCCATTAATTAGGGATAGATGTTCCCACCTCATACGGACAATAACTGATTTAAGTCACTAGCAGTTAGGATTCAATATTGCTAAGATGCAGCAGTTCAACCTCTAATCTATTAAAACATTCAGGAAAGCTGTGATTATTAAGATGTGTCATTAACTAGTGTCTTGAACTGAGCTCAGATTCAAAGTCACACCAAATGAGATACTTATCTCAGATAACTTTTCTTTGAAACCTTAACAACACACAATCAATGCAGAAATAGGAAATTTTCTTTGTTAGATTTTTGTTTTTAGATGTTGGAAGTTCACAACTGTTCTGCATGAGGGCAACCAGGGTAATTAAAACAAAGTATAACTGGTAAAGTCATCATGTAGTTGTACTCTATAACATTCAGAAAAAAACCTTTTCAGCTAGATTTTTAAAAACCACTAACTGCTGTGAATGGTTACACTTCAACAACCTTGGGAACAATCATTGAGAAAAAAAATGCCATATAAAATCCAAAGGATTTAGTTTGCATACATTTTCAGTAAGCTATGCTTTAGAAACAAATATCCAGGAAGTATTAACCTCACATCTAAATATATAAAAATATTGATTGCCAAATAATTGTAAAGAACTACAGAAACTGAGATGCAAACCTGTATTCCGAGGCAAATGCTTTCAGTCTGATAATTAGCATGAACCAAGGCAGCTATGGGACCACAAGAAAATTTTTTTTTTTTTCTTCTTTAAGAAACATTGGTCATTTCATAAGTTTTCACAACTAAGTTATTCAAAAATTTTCTGGACTCAACTGTAATAAACTCACTTTAAAAATCCCATTTAGTCTTTACTTAAGCATTTGTACCACTTCAGTATTGATTTAAAGTAAAAGATAATTATCGATACACGGCAAAAAATCCAACCAACAATGATTTCCACCATGTTTTGCAACTGCGATAACTTTTCTAAAACAAATAAACTGGATCTTTTTAGCGGAACATTCACTGAAGACAACTTCTTACTGCTAAGCACAGTCTATTTTCATCACCCAAGGACCTGTTTGCTACCTCCGCCTGCCACGGGAGAGGATGCGCAGAGCCTTGAGAGAGCAACATTTAGCACTTGCCCATCCATCAGTGTCAGGGCTCTCTGACAGGGCCGTTATTCACACGCTCTCATTGTTATTCAATTTGCTGTTCACTCTAGGTAAGAATTCGGGAGATCTCCGCAGCCCCATCGATTGGGATCATTTTTCAGCCCGGTTGCTGGCGGAGGGGCTGAGCCTCAGCAGTGGTACTGCTGGCTCTGCAGGACGGCGCTGCCAGTGCACGAAGAGCTGATTTATGAATATGAAGCAACACCGGTACCAGGGGACTCGCCTCAGCCACCGGGGACTACTGGAACACACTTACTGCTTCTGAAAGCTGAACTACAGACTTCAAGTGCTTTAATTTTATGCATGCATTTCATTATAAGTCTTGGCCAGAAGCTTTCCTAGACAAGCCAAGCAATCAGACAATCTTGCATCGTTTGCTGAAATCCAATTTTGTCCTTTGTCAGCATAAACAGTTTAATTTGATGTTTTCACTCCTGAGTAAGCACTGAGGATCTTTTAAATCTCCCTTACAAGGGAGGATACCACTCTGTCCATCCACAAACACACTCCAGCTAAATGAAAAACACACTCCAGCACATTAAAGCAAACAAAACCCCAGCACCTCAACCACCTTTCCTATTTAATACTGAATTTCCATAAATTAACTGCCCAAAAATATATACCCTGATTTAATGAACTGCCTTTAGAACACGTGGGGAAAAAAACCCAACCAACCAAACACAAAACCAGACAACAAAAACCAAACAATATCTTAGTCTAAATAAGATCAAAATAAAATTCCAACTACTATCTCTGAATTGACCTTTGGTACCTTTTCTGCTGTCTTAGGTTCTATCTTTCATTTGTATGCATAAGCAAATCTTACTAAAATACATCCTAGTCACTGGAGGAAGTGTGAGCGGACCAGGTGCAGAAAGGTAAAGGACAGTGATGCTGAGAAGGGCTTTGTCTTACAGCACAGACATGTCACATGTCATCACCAGTCCCAGACCTGGTACAGCCCACAGCAAATCCAAGTTTAAACTACAATGAACTTAATGCATTGATATTCTACTTCCTACTTGTTCCAACTTACTCTGCTACTGTGTTATTTTTGTCGAGGGAAAGGGGAGTGGCCAGGATTTTCAGAAATTCCGTATTTTAAAGCTTTTAAAACACAGGCAGGAAAGTAACCCTGTACGTAAGGGAAACTGTGACTTTACTCGGGCAATCAACTACTAACAGCTGTCAGCACGGAGTCAGAGTTTTACAGTTAACTACAACATTGGGTATAAGGCAATTATAAGAATCAGGCATTTACTTTCGTCATATATCAAAGGCTAAACAATGACATCACATGACTGTTACACGGATTTTACTTGCCAAGCAAGTAATTTGCCAGTTCCTGAGGCAATGGCACCATCTATTGGTCCAATACCACCTCTGCAGAATTTCTGCAAGTTAATCGCCTTCTCCTTACAGTTAACCAGACCATTACAGTATAACTGCTGCAGTTTCAGTAGTGCAAAAATCCAGGAGCAAAAGAAAAACCTTTAACATTTCCAAGAATATAGTAAGTAGGTGTTTTATCTAGAGATGCCAACCATGCACAGAAACAGATTAACTAAAATTAAAGTTATATTTTCCCCATCACAGTCAGCATAAAAGCTGCACCAGACATAGGCTGAATCCGATTTACTAATCTGACACATTTCATTTTCAGATTAATTTTCTTTCCCAATATATTTATTTGGGCTCTACGTTACACTTCCATAGCTCTACCAAAACCAAGCTTTCATTTAAAATCATCCAAGTCTTCAAAATGAAACACAACCCTGAAATGATACAGTGTCTTCTTGAGTGATCAGAGAGCAAAAATATTTGCAACCCTGGTTACGTCTGGAATTTTACTTTTTCCAGATATATGATAATCTCAGTAGGGCATTAACCTTAAAAGCCACAAGCCACAGATGAAACTGCGCAGGATTATTAGCAGTTCAGAAGGCACTAGTTTAATCTCCTACCATTTTTTACCCTTTACTCCCAGACTACTGGCTATAGATTACACAAGAACTCAGAACTAATCAAACAAGCTCTAGACTACTATTGAGAAGAGTAGTTTTGCCAAAGACTGGACAAGTTCTGTAATGTTTCAAGATGTGTGTGTCCTTCCTTTCAACAATGTATGTGTTATTTCCCTTCTCAAAAAAAACTACAAGAATGATGGTGATCACTGAGGCTCTCCTGCAAGTCGCAAAGCTTATTACAGCTTATTTCTTCAGGATTGTTACCATGGGGACTCTCCAAGAATCCCTCAATAATTAAGAAACAGAACAAGATCTCTAAAGAAACAATTTTAGTGAGAGGATGCGGACAAAGAATAGTTAGAATACATAGAAGAAATGATGCGTTAAATTCACAAATGAAGATTAGAGATGAATGAAGATTTTGTATTCTGTAACAGTGTCTTCCTGAATATACTCACAAGAGCCCATAAGAGGCCTCTAATTGGGTTGTTTAGTAAGATCACAGGTAAATGGGTTTATGCTCAAGAGCCATTTCACAACTTGAAATTACTGCTGCAAAGCAGCACTGAGGAGTTCAAAAGTTTAATTCTCTCCTGTAGGTATTCTTCATCTCCTTCTGTAGAACCGGGAAGTAATGGAGCAGTGTTTCTGCTTTTTAAAGAGACCCCCCAGAAGCTGCCTATGATTTGCATTCTGCTACCACAAAATACTTATTTCCACATTATCCCATGTTCTTTATAGTTCAAAAAAAACCCAGCAAATATGTTTACCAAGATCGTATTTTATAATATATCCTGAACATTGCTTTTGTAAAATCTGTGGTTTCAGCTATCAATATTACCACACTCGCTAATTTGAAACTGAACGAGATGTACGCAGAACCGCATGTACATACAGTCCCAATTACTGCTATTACAAAACAAAACAGGGCACCTGCCTTACAAATACGGGTACAACTTGATCTTTGAAGTCTGAGGTCCATACAGATCCCAGCAAACAATGGAATTTAAGTACCAACACTTTAAATAATAATTTGAAACGTTCACCCTTTTCACCAGTTTGTTCCAATACTAAGGGAGTGTCACTCGTGTCACTCACCCATGGTAACGTAGGGCAGTTTGTCAGTCGATCCATGGGGATAAATGCAGTAAAGGTGAGGTCCTGTGACATCCACTCCCCCCAAAACCAGGGCAGCACCAATATAGCCTTGATACCTAGGAGCAAGGGTTATACCTGAATCTGACAGTCCACAACAAAGCTGCGGTTCTTAACACAATGAGACATTTGAGAATTTGTCCATGTTTACACCAGGTACATCTCTGTAATGGAAAGACCAATCTTACTATCTGTGAGCAACAGTTTAAATTAAGAAATTTACTAAAATATGGTATATTTCAGCATCAAGCGGAACAAACAAGCACTGGACAACCGTTCTGTATTAACAGCTGTGGGCTTCAAATAGTTAAACGTTTTATTCTTTGAAAATAAAATGTATTTTGAGGTAGTGATTCTATTACAAGTCACACGAAATTCTCTATTTTACAAGCTTGCACATTACAAGATTATTACTGGTCCAGCCATCTCGCCACAGAGATACACAACAGTTTTCATGTGTGCGATCAACAGTTTCTTTAACTATTGTCCTATTTTTGCCACTTTAACACTGGCAACACAGTACAACTATAGTATCGATTCTGTAAAACACCACAGGCCTCACTTCTCTTCCATCTCAACTCAAAAGTCTATGAAGCAATAGAACAATTATTAAATCTCTCCTTAAGCCTTGCTATGAAAGTTAAGCAGGCTGAGGAACGACACCCCACCACAGGGAGCTTGAGACTTCTCTGGGGGTTTTAACAGCATTGTTAATAAATAAGAAATCCGTTCAGTTACCTGAAAAGCATTTGCTTTAGCATTTGATTAGCTGTGACGACTCTTGGAAGTCGTCCAGTAGACAGTGAATGGAGCTCCAGATTGGAAGAAATCAGCTGAGTTGTCATTTCAGTATCTGCAGCTGTTCCCGCACCACAACAACTAAAAAATATTACGAGCAAGTTAGGCAAAGGAGAGGAAAATAGGGAAGAGGCATAACTCTATGCTTTATCCAACAAGCAGAAATTTTCTCATTGTAAAGGTGGAGAACCAAGGTTCTCATACAGTCAATATTTTCAGATACCCAAAATCCTCAGGCCTTGCTAATAAATTATTATTTTAAGATACACCTTAATATTTGCTGTTACGAAATGACACGGCTAAAATCCCCAATACTATAACCAATAATATTACACCATAAACATTTAAAATACTTACTAGATATTAGGGGAAATGAAGTGTATTTTTGAACAGTTCTTGTCAGCAACAACCATTCCCTCAGTTGCTCTTGTATCTGCTCCGAGGACTACGCCATCCTACAGAAAGAGAGAATTATTCCCAGAGCCTCGATGTCCAAAGGGGCCCTTCTTGGCACCGACGGCGACACCGGCAGCACAGCCCCGGGGCAGCTCGGGGAGTGGGCCCGCAGCAGCCCGGCTCCGCACAGGCCGGGGCCGCCGACCGTGACTCAGCACCGCGGAACCTCCGCCGCGACGGGCGCTGGGCCGCCGCTTCCCGAAGCGGTGCCCGCGGGGCCGAGCGGCCTTTCCCGGCCCCCATTGAGGGGCGAGGGGCGGCCATGGCCCAGGCCTGCCCGGCGGCGGAGGGGCGGCCCGCTCGGCCCGGCCCGGCCTCCTCCCCGCCACCCAACACCCGGGGGACGCGCCCGGCGCCCACCTCACCTTGTAGATGATGCCGGCGATAGTAGTGCCGGTCTTGCGGGGGGCGGGCAGCCGCTGGCCCTTCTGGACGAGTTCGGCCTCCAGGAGGGAGTTCCTGCAACACAGGGCGAGAAGTGAAGCCAGGCGGGGGCCGCCCCCCGAGGGCGGGGATCTCCCCCCGGCCGCGGCCCCCGCCGCCCGCTGTCTCCCGGGCCTAGCCCCGGCGTCCCGCCCGCGCCTCACCGAGCACAGTTGTCGAAGCTGAAGCCGCCGCTCGGCGCCTGCAGCACGGAGACCGCCGCCATCTTACCGCTCCTGCGGGGACGGACGACGCCTGACGAGTGCTTCCGGGTCAGCCGCCGGTGCGCGCCCCGGGGCGGGGCCTGGGCCGGGCCCACCTCTGCCTGCCCGCGGGCCGTGAAATGGCGGCGGCGTCGGGCCCAGGGCGGCGTCGGGGAAGGGCAGGAAGGCTCTGGGATTACCGGCCCGGGGTACTGGGGGCTCGGGCATCCCAGCGGAGGATGCGCCTGGCTTCGGTTCTGCACTGGGTTGTGCCTGCATCAGCCCTTTGTGCCTGGGGCCTGTTGGCGTGTGGTCACGGGCAGCTTTGGACAAAATCTTCTCCTTTCCAGGAGATGCGGGGGGCAGCAGGCACCGTGTGCGGGGCGCGGGTGTCACTGGGGTGTGGAACGCACAGAGTTTAGAGGAGAAGCCACGGCCGGTGGCACGTTCGCCGGGGGAGGTGGGTCCCGGTGCGGGGACGGAGGTGGCCGAGCCCCGGGCGGCCGGTGCTGCCCAAAGGAGCGGGGCCTGCACAGATAGAGCTCCGCTTGCCTGTTGTCGGTGTATGTCTGTCCTGTAGCAGTGAACGAGCCGCCTTGCCCCGTTCTACCCTCTGCTCCTGCCGCTGCGGGTTGGGCTCCAGGGATCGCAGGCCGGAGGGTGCCGTTAGTCCCTGGGGACGGGACTGGCCGGAGCAGGGCAGGGTGGGAACGGCCGAGGTGCTTGTCCAGGCTCTGACCCTACTTTTGTCTGTAAACTGGGGCTCTCTGTTATTCCTTCCTTTGCCTTTGCTTTACCATATTTAAAATGACAGTAATACTGCTTTTACTGGGCTGCAGGGCATCTCTAACGAGTTTTGTGAAGAGCTTTGAGACTTTCAAAGAAAATGAAAGGATGGATGAAGGATGAAAAAGGGGAAAAAAGTCACAAACGTTTATGTTTAGATCTTAAAAAGACCTTTGTGTGAGAAAATGCAAACCTGCAATTGGTGTGCTGTTAATGCAATTGTTATATTGTGAAAGAAAAAAGATAAATGCCCCTTTTCAAAATTTGTCGGGGAAGTCCTGCTGTGAGTCAAGGAGGTCAGTAAAATTAATTTAGTATTTTCTGGGTAACCATTTTAACTTTTCCTTCAACTTACTGACATGTTAAATGGAATGGCCTAATATTTCTGTCGAGAAAAGAACTTGCGGCAACTTCTCAAGAAAGGGCGCATTTTAAAGCAATGCGGATGTGTAGTTAGATTTTTCCAAAGTCTATCACACATTTAATCTGCTTTCTAGATGTATAAACACCTGAAATGAAAAATCTTGTTGATTAAAAAAAAAAATAATAATAAATTGTTACTTGTTCCAAACAGCGAATGCTAATTATGAGGCCCTCTCTCTTCAAGAAAAACACAAGAATGCAAGTAGTGCTTTGGCTTCTTGCCTAAAGGAAACTTTCTCCAAGTATTTTACCAAGTGCAAGTGTCTTCCTCCTGGAGGCAGCTCGTGCTCGCCCCTCGCCACGGCCACGTTGCCGAGAGGAGCTGGTGTTTCCCTCCAGGAGCAGTGATGGCTCTTGCATCAGGAGTGAGTCGGGTGCCGTGCAGGCTCCCTCTGAACAGAACCTGATTAGCAGATGGCCGACAAATGAAACCAGGGTCCCATGTGTCTGCGATGAATCTACATGTCTGCGGTGTCCCTCCTAATTAGTTAGAAACACGTTCTCCACCACTGTGCTGCTCAGATGAAAGTGTGCAAACAGAAGTGGGGTGGTTGGGCAAAGCTATTGTGCGACGTTTGCTTTTCCCTCCAGTGCTCAAAAACGCTTGCCAATGGGAGGGAACAAAAACAGCCACAGGGAAGGAAACCAAAACCCAGCCTTTTTCTTGCCTGTGCCAGTCTTGCAGCAAAACCCACCAGCAGCGGGTTCAGGCGAGGAGCGGAGGTGACTGGTTTCCTCAGTGCCCTTTGGTTTCTGTTAGCCACCAGGAAGCCTTGTTGCTCCATCCCAGCCTGGGGGCTCCTGGGGATACGTTACTGGGCTGGTGGAGCTCCAGAGGTCATCTCTTTGGCACAGGACAATGTCCTGGGTGCAGATTCATCGCGGCTGTGTCCTGTGGGGCCCAGATGAACTTTGGCTGCCTGGTTTGAGCTGGAGCACAATGTTCTGAGAGCGTTGGTTCCAACAGACCACGAAAGACCATCTTTAAGATGAGTGCACAGGGAACCTGCACTCTGCACTCTCTTCTCCCCCTTCTTTCGACCCCTGAGTAACTAAAATCCCATTTTTCTTGTACACCAGTTAGGCTGGGAAGCTGTCTAGGAAAAAGAATATCCTGCTGCCAGATGCTCTTTTTTTTTTTTTTTTTTTCATTCTAACACAGTTGTTTTTCTCTTCACTTGATAAAGTTAAAATAAACAGTCTCTGGGGTGAATTATCGGTGTCAAAATTGGATTGGCATACAAACTGTAGAGCAGTTGGTGGTTGGGAGTCTGGGGAAAAAGGAACAGCAGGTTTTAGCTGGAGGGGACAACAGCTTTATTTCCCTCTTGGTCCTTGACAACTAAGCAGATGTCCTACAATTATTGTTTTACCTTCTAGTAATATAGTGTCTTTTCCTATCCTCCCAGGTACGCGGCTGGCCCTTTTGCAGATGTGCAGGTACATCTCTGCCTTAGTTCAAAGCCACCTTAGTGCACCACTAGCTCCATCTATTGCTGGGTAATGGCCAGCTGAGATTCACACAAATGCTCCCTCTTTCACACAATTTCTCTCTCTCAACTTCATAGGCTGTTTATTTCCAGTCCCACTTCTGTAGATATAACTGATGGTCTTAAGGGTAAGATGTTTTCTGAACATCTTACATGGCCTTTTCACACCTTTGCGTCTGGGCGTATCCACTGGATACACAGATGTCGTCTTTATGTTTTCTGCAGTCCTTCAGAGTCCTCAAGTGTGGGTGTTAGCAGGAGCGCTGAGCCCTGACGCTGCCCTGCTGCTCTGAGCAGAGGACGGGGTAATGGGTGGCGTCACGAGGCATAACCGCTGTCGTTGGGTAGCCACTCTACTAGGTTGGACAAGACATAACGTGATGGTCCAGTTCTGAAGAGCTCGGTAAGTGTAAAAGTATTAGAAGAAAACACAGTGGGGAAAAGAGTGTCAAGTTAAATGAATTTTTAAGGTTCGGGGGCAATATACAAAGGAGTGCTTGCATGGTCTCCTGGCAGACACAGTCTGTTCTGCAGTTTCTGTTTTGCATGAGGAATTTTATCTGCAGTGTCTGAAATAGCTTCTTTGAGAGTCTGGGGGTACCTACTGCCAGGGCTCACCTTCTCCTGGTGTGATGAACGGTGCTGAAGCCTGAAGAATGCAAACTTTCCTCTCTGTTTTTTAAAGAAGTCCTGAAGTCTGTTTCTAGCCTTAACAAAGCTGCAACCCAGGTTTATCATCCTACAAGACATCTGACAGGGAAGTTAAATAGCACTCCAGGCATGGTTTTTTTTAAACTTACTTGGGATACAAGGAATGCTAGTGTTTTTTCTCAACAGGTGGGCATTCAGGCTGAAGCCTGGGTCTGTACAGTATGTGTGTGTACGTAAGGCATCAACTCCCAGGTATTTTCGTGTCTGCGTTCATACCCTGCCTGCTTTCCCAGTTTTGTGTTCTGCACTTTCTTTGTGCGCGAGTGCCAAATGACATCTTAAATTCTTGGACCTTGTTTAAGGAGACATTGGATAACTTGGAACGTTTAACAAAATCATCTTCAGTACAATTTTACTCTATGAAGCTTGCACCTGCTCTTGCAGCATGAAAGACAAACGTGCTGATTCTTCAGGGTAACAAGTGTAAATCATCAGTCAATTTTTTGCTCTCTAGAATAAGGGAAAGTAAAAAGCAAAAAATAAAGTCTTGGCAGATGAGGCTTTGGATCCTGTAGAGACAGGACTGGGTTTATGCAGTGGGTTGGAGTGATGGACAGAGGGTTTCCATTATTCCATCACTCTCTGGTGGAGTAACGTGGCACCTGGTTGGTGAAGGTTTCCAAAGGACAGCCGGACAGCCCCCCAAGCGACAGCCCACCCAACAGCTGCACACCCTGAGACAGTCTGAAGCCTGCAGCACTGTGGGGTAAAGTCAGCAAGGATCCCAGTGTAGCGCTGGTGGGAGTGTGGTGCCCAGTAGCTTGTGGCTGTGGGACCAGTGCCTACAACCCTTCGAAATGAAAAGTGACAAATCACCCTGCACACGTGTGTGTGAAATGACAGTAAATTAGAGAAATGTAAGAAATGCTTTCTCATGCTGAGTAGCCACATGGGTATCTCTGCGGCCCCAAGCCCAGGGAGCTGCATGGCTGATGGCCCTGTGCTCACCCTTTGCCTGCAGAGCTCCCAGGAGAACATACTGGGATCCTGACCATCCAACCTCTGTGGGACTGGTTTTCATGGTGGCCACAGGCAATGCACATTGTGCAGAAGCTGAAAGCACACCTTGCAGCAGTGTCTGAACCCTGGTCACGGCTGTGTCCTCTGCATGTTCCAACAAACAGAGCCACCGTTTCCCAAACTAACCAGCAACTCCTGTAACGTCCCAAGGTGAACTTGTGTTAGGAGAGGAGCCAGGCAGAGAGATAATCACTGATCTGGAGAATAAATGCACCATGTGTCTCTCCTGTTCAAAACCACTCTAATTTCAAACATCTTGCCTCAACAACGATCTGTTAACACACTGCAGGCCAAGAATCTGTCAGAAGAATTTAAATACAATTCTGACAAGATCAGAACTAGATAGACTAAAACTTTACTAACCTGTGGCTAAAACAAAGCTAATTGAGGGAGTGCTTGCCCGGGTCAGGACAGAAGGTGATCTCTCAGGGATCTTCTCTGTTGTGCAACTGTAGCTTCCAAAAGCAGGAGATGTATTTGAGGTGTTTAAACTCATTACAGGAAAAAGAGAGTTGGCCTGAGTCCAAGAGGGTGTCTTCAGTACTTTGAAAACTGAAAGAAGAGGTTGAAGCCGGGAGCAGGCAAGTGTTGCACTCAAGGGGATGATGCACTGAAATGTGAAGCAAGTTCCCAAGAGTTTCTGAAAGAGCCATTTTCTGAATGGTAAAAAGGAGCTGGCAGAGGAGTAGACATCAGAAATAGAGGGGGACAAATGAAGAACCCAGGGAGCCCTTTGCTTGCTTTCAGCTAAATGCTATAGGATGCTAGAAACTCGAGAAAGTCCGGTGCTGGTCTTACACTATTTTCTAGCATTATGATACTCAAATCATTATGCTACTGTCTATCACTTGTCAATACTGTTTAGGAGAAGTGCCTGAATTTCTGGTGTTCTGTTGACAATTGCAAAAGTCCTTCTGTTAGTAGCATTGGAATAAGTTTTCAGCTTTATTTAGGTTCTGGCAGAACAAGCTGGCAAAACTACATGAGTTGGAAGAGGAGGAAGAGAGTTTCAGGTATGAAGAGGTCTCTGTGCCACTCTCTGAGATGCTGCTGCATGTCATTACAAGGGGTGTGAAGTGGGGAGTCTCCATCTGGACTGTGAATATGCCTTTGAGTTGACTGAACACGACTGCAGAGGTACAGCCGTTATTAAGACAGGTTAATCTTCCCAAAATAGGTGTTGGTAACCTGGTGTGCTCCTGTGTGTAGGCTCGCGTCTGCCAGCCCTGGTTGTTGGATGCGTGTATTGATGTTGCACAGCGTGGGAGAGAGCAGAAAGAAGGGGAAAACCTCTTGCAGCTGCCTGTGCTGGTCTGACCAAAACACGGCTCCGACACTACGGAGACACGCGGGGCTCAGCCAGACACAGCACACTCCCTCCTCCACATCTGCATTCCTGTAAGTCGATGTGGAACTGCTTATGCCGGTTGTTTGTAGACCCTCCCTTCTGTCTTGTGGCTGACGTGAATAAATCCCGTGCAGAGATGGTTTCTGCATTGCCAGGCTCCTGCAGCGAGAACGTGGGCCATCTGCTTAATGGTCTGTTGCGTTCCTGGTCGCCCGGTGCCGCAGCACGGGCTGGGGCTCTGCTGTTGTGCAACAGCCGCGTATGGAAAGCTTTACCCTTTAATGTGAAAAATGGGAGAGACAGATGCAATCTGGGTCTAATACTGCTCTTGTACGTAATCTTCCCATCTCTCAGGAGCTCTTTTGCTGCTGCTGCCTTTCCTCACTCCGCCTGAGCACCAGAGCCCCTCTTTTTACCTGACAAAGCAGGCGCAGAGCCACAGTCCCCCGAAGCGAGCTCCCTGCCTCGGAGCTGTTACTCAGGATCTCCGGAGGATATAAACCATCTCTCCTTGATGTTTGTGAATCCGAGCATGTCGACTAGCCCCATCGCTTCACCACGCACTGCACAGGAATAACAGTTCGCAAACTTTTTGGTGTGATTACAGGTTAAAGTAGGTCCACAGTGGGCATCTGGTTAAACCAGCAAAACCCCTTTATTAGAAACCTATGGAAGAAAGGATATCAGAGAGATTTAGTGTTTCAAAGAGGATAAGAACCAAAAGCCCTGTCTTGCTGGTAGGAGGATGGGAGATTTAGGAGTAGTTAGTAGCTTGAGAAAAAAAAACCAACACAACAATGATGAATAATAAAGGCAGGTCCTATTTTTTCTATTAAAAGTTTCTAGGCTACACAGATTTGTTCTAAATGATGGCACTAAATAACCAGCCATGCCCAAGCTCCCCTGAAAGGCTCTCTAATACCAGCAGCTGATGCCCTACTGCGCAGGGACACAATTGGGTCTGTTCCTCCAGACAATACACCTGTCATTGGGAAACATAAAGCTGGCAATTAGCAGAGGAGGCTCTGTCTTGTCCTTTCATCCCAGACAATAAGAAGGGCCTGGAAGAGAGAGATTAAGCCTGGCATGTCGGCAAGAGATTGTTGGAACAAACCTCACTGAGACTTCGGGGCGTTTAAGAAACAAAAACAACAAAATAAAACTCTGGTTAAATCTAACTCTACAAACAGGTCTAGAAAGCAAAATAGCACTGGAATAGGATCATTGGCCTTGGAAATATAAGCCTGGGGTTGTGGAGGAAAGACTCTCAGCGGAGATGTCCTGTAGCTGTCAGTGGTGTATCATAGGAAATAAGCACCAAGTGGGGTTCCCCATCTTGTCACCAGGGCTAGGGCTAAGTACCAGCATCTGTGGAATAGATTTTTTACCCAATTAATGCAAACCCTAAGCCCTGGGCAATACTCCACACTTGGCACTCTGAATGTTTAAAAGTCTCCTGAATTACCAACCCTACAAAGGCCCTGAACGCAACGCAGCAGCACCAGTACCTCAGCCGGTCCGTCTGACCAGTACCGGACTGGAGGGGAAGCAGCTGACCCCCTCAGCCCTTGTGGAGCCCGCTATTCAAAAACCAATTTGGTCAGCAAGTCTCCAACTTTTTTTTCTGCTGATGCAGGAGTTCTCCCAACTCGCAGTCATCAGGGAAGCCACCGAGGTTATTTAGGAAAATCTTTTCCTTGCTATCAGGTGTATGACTTCTGATTGCCACATGCCACGAAGCAGTGTCTGCTGTGGGTCTTCAGCGATGGATCCCGTGCTGTATTTTCGGGGGTGCCCAAAGGAGAGGAGACAGGGGCACTGACTGGCACAGGTTCCTCTTTGTGGGCAGTGAGGTGTGATGGGTGAGCTGAAGACAGGCCACGATGCTGCTGACGGGGGCACGGGGGGGTGAGGGCTGCAGGGTGAATTGTGCATTTTGCTGTGGAGGAGGTGGGCTGGTACAGACAAGCTCCTGAGACCTACGTGCTCGGGTCACTCTGTCCCCTTGGGCAAGTATTGCTCTTCCTGCCTGTGAACTTGTGCCCTCTCCCCTCAGCTTCCTGGGGGACATATCCCTCACCTACCAGGCTCTTGATGAGAAGCTCGTAGCATCGGGAAGTTTGGTCAAGCCTGATGTGACAGGCTTGAAAGGAGAGGGGAGAGGAAATTGAGAGAACTAGACAAATAATGGGATTGCCAA
Source organism: Numenius arquata (assembly GCF_964106895.1). Classification (NCBI taxonomy): domain Eukaryota; kingdom Metazoa; phylum Chordata; class Aves; order Charadriiformes; family Scolopacidae; genus Numenius; species Numenius arquata. The sequence continues at coordinate 11,259,550 of NC_133594.1, forward strand.
ACATGCAGGTGTCTGGCCATAAAAGCAAATCCGCGCAGACCTTTAGCGTGCGGAATAAGGACGCTTGTTTGGAAGCCTGAAGAATTAGGTTGAACACGTGTCCTCCTGTCCCTCTCCTGCAGAGCTGTGGATGTGAAACTGCATCCACGATCCAAAGTCCAAAGAGCGAATCCTGCCCTCCGTGACTGCTGTGGCTGGCTTGGCCGGTCAGCGGTTGCTACAGCTCAGTCTTCTGGGCAGTGTGTGCACGGAGGTTCGGTGGTGATGCTGGGGCTTTGTCCAGGGGAAGTGGAAGCGTCGTCCAGACTTTTCCAGGCACTGCTCCTTCCGATAGCTCGGTCCATGTGAGAGTGACAGCCTGAGTTAACAGCTTGCCTGGGGTGACAGACATGGGATGTCCTGGACTGACACCTCCCTGTCGGCTGGGACAGCGGGATGTTGTGCCATGACCGAATCACTGCAATGCGGTGTTAATTGCTTCCTGAACACTGATGAATCTTCTTTTGGGATAGCTGACCTGGAGGTCCTGCAGGAGCAGGAGCCAGCAGCCTTTCAGCCAGAGGGAGTTTGTGGGACAGCAGGCTCCCATTTCTCTTCACACACAGGAATCTCAGGGGGGTGGGAAGGAAAAAGGAGAGGAGCTTTAGCAGAGAAATGTCTGTTCTCGTCTCCCACTGTCTCCTAAGTCAACACTTGGCAAGCCCTGTCTCTGCTCAGAACCAAATCTAATTCAAACGAAGTCTGGGTGACATTAAACTCCATGAGGAGGAGCTGGGTTAGAGAGAGGGTCAGTTTTGTGCTGTAAAAAGTGGGAAAAAAACAAATGCTGGAGTAGAACAACATCTACAGCTGGGCTAGGGAAATGTTATTTTGAAAGATAACTCTGCAAGGGACAGGCTTGCAACACGACCTAGTGATCTCTGACACACACAGCGCTTTGTTCCATGTTTCGATGCATCTTCCTTAGACACATGGCTTTCTACTCCACTTGGCAAATATTTGATTTATAAAGATTAACATGTTGCTAGCCCATGTGCTGGGAAGCTCTTCCAAGGGTTGTGTGAAAGATGTGCCTCGAGGGTGGCAGATCGGGGTTTACGAACTGGTAAGGATAACACTTCTTAAAATGCACCTGAGCTGATTTTTTAAATTGACTGCATGTAAACAAAATAGCAACCTATTTAAAAAAAAAGCTAACCCAGAGTGACAGCATCACCCAAACTGTGCAACACAATTTGCCCTTTGCTCAGCTGCTTATTAGAGAGATTTACAGGCATTAAAAGTGCGTTGGGATTTTACCATCTAACCATCCCAAGGTCATATGTCTGCTTGCCAAGGTCTTCTTGCACTTGATGGACACCTCTTAACTCTAAGAACTCTGCTATTTCTAATTTATTTTGAGATATATGAACAGAGGCTGACCTCAGGAGCTGCAGTTGCCTTAAGGAGACAGCTGACTGGCTGGAATATTTGCTTTGTGGGAGTTAGTGCCGATACAACCATGAATTACCCACACTGGTGGCGATGACTCTGCTGCCATGGCGAGGAGCAGATGGCAGTGCCCGTGTGTGGCCGCAGGAAGCCTTCCGGAGAGCTGGGAGGTCCAAAGGAAGCATCCAGCAGGCCCAGTGCTGCATCCAGCTTTCTGGACTTGCTCAGCAGCCCTGCAGCCTGCACTCTGGGGGCTTTTAGGTGTGATTTTAGGCAAAAGGAAAATGAAGTGCCAATTTTTAGTTTCCGCTTGCTGGCTGTGACCTTTCCTTTGAAACACTGGTGATGTGTTCTTGTCAGAGAGTCCAGAGCCATCCCTGGTGCCAGGCAAAGCATCAAGTCTTATTTGAAAGTCCAGTGTGCGATTATGGAAGTTAGCTCACATTTACATTCAAAGAACTGGTGTAGGTGAGGTTAGAAACTCAGGCAGCATTCAATGAGCACGGGAAACTTTCCTTCACCTCTCTGCATGTGCACAGAGGATGGTTTATTTGTTTGGCTATAGAAAAGAGGAGTGATGCCGTAGGCTGTGGGCTGGATTCTGTTTCTAATGCTATCAGAAAACTGCACTTAGTGCTGTTGCAAAAGGTGGTTAATTCTGTCCAAGACACAGGCATAAAGAAAATAGTTTACTATCTGCTAGGGAACACGTAACTTTTATTAAACTTAATCCAGCTGTAAGTTTGAAAAACACTTTGAACTTTTCCTCTGAAGGCCTTTGGTGTAAATTTGGGTTTTGCCTCATAGTCTTTGCTCCCTCCATCACCAAGGGAAGCAGGACCCAGTTTTGGCCAAACCATAGCGAGTTGCAGAGCCCTCTCCCGGTGCTGCCAGAGCCTTTGGCGCTCTGTGCCACGCTGTCGGTGAGTGCCAGGCTGTTTCCCAACGGGCAGCGGTGACTAAGCAGCCGGGGGCAGCTGCCTCCAAGGTCCATTCTTCTGTGAGAGATTTATTGCAGCGAGCAGAGGCACTGGGATGTGATAATTGCCTTCATTCCCGGACGAAGACCCTGAAGAACAAAAGCCAGTTGCCCGTGAATCCATGGTGTGAGTCAAGCATTCACTTGGAGGGGAGGAGTGGGAACTGTGTGCCTGTTGCTGTAGCAAAATTCAGTGGGCATTAACCAGAAGAGCTGCTCTGCCCTGTGAGGTGGGGAGCGCTGCCGGCCCATGGAGGTGGCCTGGGCCCTCCAGCCTTCACGTCCTCCCTGGGGCTGCCGTGGGCCTGGGCATGAGGAAATGCCAGAACGCTGAAGCCACTGGTGAGGAAATCCCGCAAGGGACACGCTGGAGGTGCCCTGCAGAGCTCCGTCCAGTTTGACTCTGCCTTTCAGCCCCGTCCCTGCTCGCTGTATCACCTGGGGCTTTTTTTTGTCCTCCTGGACATCTCCTCCAGAGCTGACCTTCACCTGCGCTCCTGAGCACGCAGACTTTAGACTCTTGCTACTGTGAGGAGCCCCAGCAACTCCCCCACCGCCTGATTTCTCTGCCAAGACCATGTGCCAGATTTCCTGGGAAGCTTTATCGGGGACTTCCATGGAGAAGTGATTGGGAAGAATATTCCCCGCGCTGTGAGCTGTGAGGTTGTGGAGCAGGGAAGATCGTGAGTGCTTTGCTGTTAGCGGGGGCGAGGGTGTCAGGAACGGAGTGCACGGGTGGAGCCGGGCTGGGATGGGGATGGGGGTGCGGGACGGGAGTGTGGGATGGGGGTGCGGGAGGGGAGTGCGGGAGGGGGATGCAGGCCGGGATGGGGATGCGGGAGGGGGGTGCGGAATGGGGGTGCCCGAGCCCAGCACTGCCCCGGGGACTCGGTGTCGCCGGTCCAGGCACCGCCCGCTCGGCCCCGGTCCCGCCGCCCCTTCGCACCGCCCAGTTCGGCCCCTCCGCGCCCGCGGGGGCGGCCAGGCGGGCCCGGGGCGGGGGACGGCAGCGCCCCTGTACGGGCCGGGGGAGCCGCGGAGCCCTGCGGAGCCGAGCGGAGCGGGGCTGCGAGGGGCGAGGAGCCCGGCACGGAGGAGGCGAGGCGGCTGCGGGTGCTGCCGGGCGGCTGCGGGGTGCGGAGCGGTGCGGGGCGCGGAGCGAAGCGCGGTAGCCCCCCGGAGCGGCGCGGTAGCCCGCTGTCCGTCGGGGCCGTCGGGGTCGCCCAGCCGGCTCCCGTTGCCCGCCCGGCTCTCAGACTTGTCCCCCCGGCGGCTGCGCTGGAGGTACCCTCCTTCCCCGGGCTCCCCAAGTGCTGCGAGACCCTTCCTCCCGGCACAACTCCCCCGCCGCCCTGTTTGTTCTGCCAGGACCGTCTCCGGGTGTCCTGTGGCAGCATCTTCGGGGGCTTCCATGGAGAAGTGACGACCGGGGGCTGCAGCTCTGGGGGGGAGCGGAAGGTTGGGGGTGCCCATCTGCCAGCACGGTGCCAGGCTCTGCGGGCAGCCGTCCCTGGCTCCCATTGCTCGCCCATCAGATGAGCGCAGGGCCAAACATGCAGCTCCCCAGGGCTTGGAGCGATGTTCCGTGGTTATAAAGTCGCTGCTGAACTTTGGAAGACTATTTGAGAACACGTTGAGAGGCTGGGCTTCAGAACCCATCTCCTTAGTCACTTAGCAGCAAAGTGCTCGAGTGTGTGCTTTTGCTGTGCACACAGGAGAGCCCCATCGAGAGCAGAGAGATTACTCACGGCTGGCGGTGTCAGTGCCGAGAGACAGCTTCTGGTCTTGTTTGCACTGGAGATCGCACTGCCAGTTTCCGTGTTTCTATCTTTACATACCCTTTTCTCCGACTTTACTGGATTTTATAGGGTGGCGCACCCAGGCTTCCCCTCCGGCGGAGCAGAGGTGCTGCGACGGGCGCTCACTGCAGCGTCCTGACGTTGGGCACTCTCTGTCACGGCCCCGTGGTGCTGAGCTGTGTGTTTGGACACTGCTCATGGGGCTGGATTTACTGGTCTGCAGGATCTGCTCTGGTACTGTGTTCCTGTGGGCTTTGAAAGAAATGGGAAAAGCCACTTAACTGTTTAACAGTGCAATTTATAATGGCTTTTTTGTTTAGTTAATGCAGATAAAGAGGCTCTGCCAACCTGCCTATTAATATTGCACATCTGTATATGTTTTATGATAAATTATTCTGTATCCTGGAAACAAATGTTAAACTGAGACCTTGAGTTCTTTAAGAAGAACTGAGAATTATTTTGACAGGATAGTACCCAGGACAGGTATTTCAGATAGAGTCCTTTTCTCTTTTTTTGATTCAAGACTTTCTGAGGAAAGCAGAGAACTGGCTTTCTGTCTGAGAACTGGCTTTCTGCAGAGCGCTTCTGTCTCTGCAATGCATCTCTAGTAATGTTCTGTTTATTCTAGCAAAGGGTGAAAGCTTTCCAGCTGGTCAGCATGTTTAGGAGAGACTTGAGACGTGATTCTTGGTTCTTCAGCTTTCTGGTGAGTTTTTACAGTAATTTTTATAATTTGAGTATTTGAGATAATGGTAATGCTTTATATGAATGTTACAAAACATCCTCCCCAACAGGTCGGTAGCCTGTCCAGGAGTCTCTTTGCCTTTGCAGCCCTTGCCAAGAATCAGACTTCTAAAGGTTAGTATTTTTATCAGTACGTCTGTATGTTTTTACAAGCAGTATTCAGCACAGAGAAACAACACACAAAGAAAATTTCTGTCCGGTGGCAAAAAGAAAGGTAAAGAAACTTTTTCTGATACCCTGTTTTGTGCTTGAAATTATATTTGCATAGCTAAGTATTTGCTTGGCTAAGTGTGAAATTGTTGTCTGAAGTCAGGTAAGTACTGCTGGTCTTTGTGCTGCTGTATCTGCGAACAAAACAGATGATTTTGTGCTTGCAAATTGCACCAGGCAGTATTTGTAACTGCTGGGGGATGCGGCAGGAGACTGACCCTGGGTGTCCGTGGCACGGAGGTGGGTTGGAGAGGCTTTCTGTTTCTCCACACAGTGTCTGTCTTTCTCCAGGTTTTGCTCCTGTCACCATTGAGACCTCGAGGCACATGTATGAATATGTGGCCACTGCTTTGGACTGGTGGCACGCAGACAGATCCTGTGAACAGCGCTTTGCTCAGCTGCTCTTCGAGCCCCGAGACAGTGAGCGAGGTTCCTTTAGCAAACTGCTGCAGACCCACCACATCAGAGGTTCTGTCTGGCTAAACGAAAGGGACGGTGTCCTGCGCAAACCAAAGTGGAGACGTGAGTATAAGTGGACTTGGACTGTTGGAGATGTGTTCACTGCTGGAGCTTTTTCATCCTGAAAAATTAATCTGACTGAAAAAGTTGGACCTCTAGTCACAAGCGGAGACTGGCAGCATGACCAACAGTGATCCCAGCACATCAGCTGGGCACTGGTAAGGTTTTTTAATGCATTGCAACAGATGGGAGTTGCAGAGGGGCTCCTCTGCTCTGTCCTCCTGTACCATCTCCTGCAGAGCAGGTCTGGCTCTGGTCAGCCCGGCCCTTTGTGACCTGTGAGTCCTGCAGAGCCATGGCATTGGAGACAGGACCAGGAGAGCAGGTGTTCCCCAGCAGCAAGGCACCGCATGGCAGATGCCTCAGGTTTTATTTGGCTATGTTCTTGGTTGCTATAGCATGGGATACCTGGGAACATGCTGTTCCTCCCATATTCATTGTTTGCAATCCTATTTGCTCGAAAACAGTTTCTGGAAATTACACTTGCTGAAATGGCGCAGTCTCAGCTTGCCTGCCTCCCTGATTCCCTCCAGGGAGGGAGGAAGCAGAAGCCTTGCTGCATCCTTACAGGATGTCCTTGCCTGCAGGGTCCATGAGTTCTTAGCTTGAGCGGGAGGCAAATGGAAATGATGGTTTCTTCCCAGTGGAAGATGAACAGGCTTTGGCCCTTGCTTCTTCATTTATTCTGTCTGAAATTTCTCCTTCTAGGGGACCACATTGTACCAGTCCTGGTATTTGGAGACAAAACAGACACAAAATACGTAAAGGTGCTCTCTGACTTCCCAGCACTGCCTGCTGTTACAGCTTGTGCCCACCTCCAGTGGGACACCAGGACCCAGGAGATTGCTACCATCTTCTCCTATGCTGTGCCAGCTTTTATTAATGAGTTCCAGCTCCGAGGCTTTGTTGACGAGGAAGGCTTTGTTCGATTTGCCCTCATAGTCCACGGGCACCATTCCCCATACCTGCCCGTGTTCCGTGCTGATGGGCAGTGGCATCACTTCTGCGTGACCTGGCAGCAGGAAAACGGGACCTGGGCCATCTACGCCGATGGCAAAAGGAGGGCATCTGCCAGTGGCTTGTGTGCCGTGGGGCCGTCCGCCCCCCAGGCCATCTACAGCCAGGGGACTTTCATAATCGGGCAGGATCAAGATTCCCTGGGGGGCACCTTCAGGGAGAAAGAGTCCTTCAGCGGGAACATCACCGACTTGCACATCTGGCAGAAAGTCCTGGGCGCAGAGCAGATTGAGAAGGTTCGGTCGTGCTGGGTGGTGGAGCAAGACCTTGTGTTTGGGTGGAGCTCAAACGCTCTGGAGGTTGAAAGCACCGTTCAGGAGGTGACCGCGCAGTTCCTTTGCCCAGGTAGGTCTCATTCGGTGCTTCGGCTCTTCCCTTGGAGCGAGGGGGTCAGAACGTGGGGAACGTGGACAAGAAACCAGTCCCATCCTTAGAGAGGGAATTTGATGCAGTTTGTAGAATGATGCTTCTGCTTTGGGAAGGAAAGCAGAAGCACATTCAGAGCCAGGCTGGGCAGTTTACAAGTGGTACTTAAAGGCACATCACTAACCCCTTGGCCATGGAAGACCTCTGCAGTGACCCTGGCACAGACAGCTTTTCGGATGCCCTGGGATAATTTATTACTGATAAATCACGAACTCGGGACCTGGCACTGCCGCCTTTGCCGAGTCCCTTCTGGAGAGGATTTACCGGGTGGGTCGGGACCAGTTTCTGAGCCCGTCCCTGCTCTGCTCTGTCCCTGAGGCTGCGGAAGGAGCAGTCCACAGTTTTTGTCTTCATGGCGGTTTGTGGATTGCTCGCAGGGAACGTGATGCCTGAGGGGGATGGCGTGTCTCTGGGGGACCTGGGCCTTCTGTTTGTGTGTGTTTCCACAGGGCCTGTCGAGGAATGCCGAGTTTTTGAAGTTGGCAGCAGTGGATTCAGTTACGCATCTTGTTTGCAGTCTTTGCCTTTTATCTGTCGCTACAGAAAGGGTACAGCATCTGTTCTTTATTTATTCATTACTTCCACGGCATTCACTCCTGGAGGTCCTAGCTAGGATGATGGCCAGTGTTGGGGAAGCCTCATGTCTGCTCTGAAGAGATTGCTTGCAAAACCTGCTGTAACTGTGACTTTGCTTCAGTTGCATGCACTCTGACAGGTTATTTTGCTATTCTCTGGTTGAGCAGTGGTTGTACATGTTACATGGCTTCTGGATGCAATGCT